>NW_023425530.1:6557376-6862554 GCF_014108245.1 Pipistrellus kuhlii
CCTGCTTTTCAGGCGTGCACAGTTTTGCGTGTGCTGGACCTGGATGTGTGCGTCCAGAGATGTTTGGCGGGTCCGTTAGGCCACTTCTTGGGCTGCCCTTTTTTAGGGATTCATTTTCCTGTTCTCATGCTGCCTCTTGGCACGTTTTGGAGTTCCTGGCCAGTCAGGACACGCAGAGCTTCCCCTCTGACCCACCTCATCTTAATCCATTGTACCAGTAGTGTCACATTTCTGTATGATTTAAACGGTACAAAACTCAATGTTTATCCAGTCGAGTCCCCTCCCCCCTCTGGGCCTGCAGCTCCCTTTCCTTCCATGCCAGTATGGACAAGCCACGGCATCCCAGGTTTTCCCCATTGCAATTAGCATCCTCAGTGTGCTTGTATAACCATAATTTCTAAACTTGGGGTTCAGTTGTTGGCTGTGTAATTGAGATACCAAACTTGCAAGGGCACAGAGTGAGAATCCTCCCGTCCTGCTATTTGACTTCACCCCAGCGAATATTCCCAGCGAGTGTGTGCTTTTCTGGAGATGCTGTGTGAATGCATTTTCCTGTTTTACACAAATGGTACACACTGGACACTGAATGTTTCCCCCTTACATAGTGTATGGTGGAAATAAAGTTCCCTCCTTCCTTTATTCTGCTATGCCTACCTACACGGGAGTGAAGGTACAGGTCCGTGTTTGGTGGCCCCTTACTCTCCTCTAGCCATTGTTCCTGCTTCCAAGTTGCAGTCCCAGCTCAACCACTTTCTACTGTGTGACCTTGGGCAAGCGACTGCCTCTGTGCCTCAGTTTCTTCAATCTGTGGTTTCGCTTTCCACAGTTTCCAGTCAACTGCAGTCCAACATACTGAATGGAAAATTCCAGAAATAATTTGTAAGTTTTAAACTGCATGTCATTCTGAGTAGTTCAAGGAAGTCTTGTGCCAACCCGCTCCATCCAGCCCAGAGCTGAATCATCCCTTTGTCTGGCCCATCCACACTATGCATGCCCCTCCCCTCCCCAGCCATTAGTCACTTAGTAGCCATCTTGATGATCAGATCAATTGTCATGGTATCTCAGTGCTTGGGTTCAAACAGCAGTATTTTACTTAATAATGGCCCCAAAGTACAAGGGTAGTAAGGCTGGCAATTTGGGTATGCCAAGAGAAGCCAGGAAGTGCTTCCTTTAAGTGAACAGGTGAAAGTTTCCAACAAGAGACCACATTAACATAACTTTTTACAGTATAGTGATATAATTGTGCCTAACTTTGCCATAGGTAAGTATGTATAGAGAAAAAAAAAGTACGTGCCAAAACCAGTTTGGCTCAGTGGATAGTGTGGAGGCCTGTGGACTGTAAGGTCCCTGGTTTGATTCCGGTCAAGGGCATGGACATTGATTGCAGGCACATCCCCATTGGGGGGTGTGCAGGAGGCAGCTGATCGATGTTTCTCTCTCATCGATGTTTCTGATTCTCTGTCCCTCTCTTTTCCTCTCTGTAAAAAAATCAATAAAATATATATAATTTAAATTAGCTTAAAATAAAAGAAAGGAAAAAGTACGCAAGGGTTATACTGTCTGTGGTTTCAGGCATCCTCTGGGGTCTTGGACCACATTTCCCGTGGATGAGGGGGACTGCTGTAGTGCCTCTTCTAGGGCTGTAAAGTGGTTCTAGATACAGATACCCCCAGGGCCTGGCATACAGCCAGCACTGTGCATCAGTCATTAGCATAACTACATCCTATGTGAGCTCTCAGCCCACAGCCTGGGGGCTGTCCCAGGTCTTTTAGGTCAAGTGCTCTCAGCTGAGCTTTTTTTTTTTTTTTTTTTTTTTTTTTTTTTTTTACAGAGAGGAAGGGAGAGAGATAGAGAGCTAGAAATGTCGATGAGAGAGAAACATCAACCAGCTGCCTCTTGCACACCCCCTACCGGGGATGTGCCCACAACCAATGTACATGCCCTTGACCAGAATCGAACCTAGGACCTTTCAGTCCACAGACCGACGCTCTACCACTGAGCCAAACCAGCTTCGGCTCAGTTGAGCTTTTTTAAAACATGTTTTTTAGCCAGTTCAGCTCAGTGGATAAAGCATTGGCCTGCGGACCAAAGGGTCCCGGATTCAATTCTGCCAAGATGCACATACCTCAGTTGCAGGCTCCTCCCTGGCCCAGGCCCTGGTCAGGGCGCATGCAGGAGGCAACCAATAGATGTATTTCTCTCACATCGATGTCTCTGTCTTTCCCTCTCTTCTACCTCTAAAAATCAATGGGAAAATAATCCTGGGTGAGGATTAAAAATAAATAATAATAAAACTAGTTTTTTTAAATATACTTTTATTTCAGAGAGGAAGGGAGGAGAGAGAGAGAGAAACATCAACGATAAGAGAGAACCACTGATTGGCTGCCTCCTGCACACCTCCTACTGGGGATTGAGCCTGCAATCCAGGCATGTGCCCTTGTCCGGAATCAAACCTGGGACCCTTCAGCCCGAAGGCCGATGCTCTATCCACTGAGCCAAACCAGCCAGGGCAAAAAATGTTTTTACTGATTTTGGAGAGAGGAACATCCATTGGCTGCCTCCTGCACGCCCCCCACTGGGGATCAGGCCTGAAACCCCAGCGTGTGCCCAGCCTGGGACTGGAATTGGCACATAGGAGAACATTCAACTAGTTGAGACACACCAGCTAGGGCTTGGCTGAGCTTTAAGAAACAAATTCCCAGGGAATTGCTGAGACTCTTAGCTGGAGCCCTGGCCCCTCACCCAACCCAAGAACACTAACTAAAGTGGGCTCACTCTCCTGCTATCCATTTTTATTTTTATTTTTTATTGGGGGCAGGGAGGGGGTTAATTTGTGGTTTTTGTTCATCCTCATCCAAGGATATCTTTCCACTGGTTTCTAGAGAGAGAGGAAGGGAGCAGGAGCGACACACAGAGAGAAACATGGACATGAGAGACACATTGATGGGTTGCCTCCCGCACGTACCCCGACCAGGGGCCTGGGATCGAGCCTAAAACTGAGGTGCCATTGACTGGAATTGAACCTGGGACCCATTAGTCTGGGGGCCAAACTAGTTAGAACTCCCCTGCTACCTTGTGACAACCATGCTCACTCTACTCCTAGGCTGAGCCATCCTGGCTCTAAATCCTGGCTCTGCCACTCCGCTGCTTGTGTGTCCTTGGGCAAGTGCCTTTACTTCTCTGTGTCTCAGTGGCCTCCTCTGACAACCAGGGCAATGAAGGTACAGCCTTTTTTGTTTGTTTTTTTAAAATATATTTTATTGATTTTTTACAGAGAGGAAGGGAGAGAAATAGAGAGCTAGAAACATCGATGAGAGAGAAACACCGACCAGCTGCCTCTTGCACACCCCCTACCGGGGATGTGCCCGCAGCCAATGTACATGCCCTTGGCCGGAATCGAACCTGGGACCTTTCAGTCCGCAGATCGACGCTCTACCACTGAGCCGAACCAGTTTCGGCAAGGTACAGCCTTAATAGGGGTGTTGTGGAAACTGGATGAGCCACTACTTGGAGGAGGGGGGCCGCAAAAAAACAAAAAAACATGGCTAAGCACTTGGCTTCTAGAGGTTGGCTGTGCTGAGTTCCAGTTCAGCTCACTGCATTCCCCAAGACAAAAAGACAAAACCTCCCAGAGCCTAGGTTTTCTCCTGTGAAACAGGACTAATCATAGAAGTCACCCCTTCTCACTTCCCAGAGCAAGAACTCAGATAGCCACAAGCCTGACCCAGAGCAAGTGTATTCTTAACATGGACACTCTTTCTAAAGCACTCAGCAGAAAGCCTGCCCCAGGTCTCCTAGAATAGTTACTAGTTAGTAAAGCACACAGCAGAGTGTCTGCCTGGCACATTATACACATCCATTCAACATGCATTCATTGAGCACCTACTGTGTGCCCAGCCCTTTTCTTGATGCTAGGGAGGCAGCCATGAACAAAACTGGACAAAATTCCTGTGTTTGCAAAGCTAACCAAGGGATCAAGGGGAGGGGGGTGTAATCAAGAGTAAATAAAGCATTAAATATGCTAGGTAGTGCTGAGAGTGATGAAGAAAATTAAACCAAGTGGGCAGAGTGTTGGGCACAGTGTTAAGTAACAAAGTCAGCAAATGCCTCCCTGAGAAGGTGACATTTGAGCAAAGACTTGGAGGAGGAGGTAAGGAGGAAGCCAAGAGAGAGCAGCCTATGCAAAGGTCCTGAGGTAGGAGCATGGCTGAGTTGTTTAAGGAACAGCCAGGAGTCCAGTGAGGCTGGAGCAGAGTGAGGAGAGCGTGGGAGTAGGGGGGATGAGAGGAGGGAGGACAGTGGGGGTGATGGAGCAGATGGTGTAGAGCAGGGGTTGGTGCGGGGGGTGGGTGCTGCAGGGAGAAGTTTGGCTTTTCCTTTGAGTGTGAAGGTTTTGCACTTTCAAATTTGGGGTTCTTATTTTGTCTTAATTTTCCTTTCCTGGGAGTGAGGAGGTGGCGTGTCATTTAATTTGTAAGACAGCGTCAAGTCCCTGAAATATGTCATCGTCAGTCTCTTGAAATTTCAATGTACCAACCCTTCATCTTAAAATAACACAACACAAACAATAAGCATGTATTAAAACCTACCCCTTAAAGTACAGGTACTCCTGTTCCCTCCCACAGAACTAGGATTGAGAGCTTTTCACCCAAATCCAGGGACCTGTTTCTTTCGTCATCTGCTGACTCCATGCTTGTCCAAGACGAGGTGGGGAAGGGAGACTGGAACTCTGTGACTATTTGGGCAGACATCTTCCTTCTTTGTCATGAGGGGAAGAGAGACAATCTGAGAACACTCAGAAGATCTCCCCGCCCCAGCCCTAGCCGGTTTGGCTCAGTGGATAGAGCATCTGCCTGTGGACTGAAGGGTCCCAGGTTCAATTCTGGTCAAGGGCATGTATCTTGATTGCAGGCACATCCCCAATGGGAGGTGTGCAAGAGGCAGGTGATTGATGTTTCTCTCTCATTGATGTTTCTAACTCTAGCCCTCGCTGTGAAAAATCAATAAAGCCAGAACCAGTTTGGCTCAGTGGATAGAGCGTCGGCCTGCAAACTGGAAGGTCCCAGGTTCAATTCCGGTCAAGGGCATGTGCCTTGGTTGTGGGCACATCGCTAGTGGGGGCTGTGAGGGAGACAGCTGGTCATGTTTCTCTCTCGTCGATGTTTCTAGCTCTCTATCCCTCGCCCTTCCTCTCTATTTTAAAAAATCAATAAAATATATATATATTTTAAAAAATCAATAAAGTATATTTTTTTTAAAAAGAAGAAGAACGTCCCCTCCCAGAGCACCAAGTTTCCTTGAGGTCACCGCCATCTTAGCCTCCCTAGTGCCCAGAGTGACCCCTGGCCCAGAGTGACCCTCTGAGTGTTTGTTGAATGCGTCACCGAGTGACACAGTGACTCAGACCAGAGGACCTACAACGTTTGTTCTGTGACCACTCACATCAGGGTGTGCAGAGGGAGGACAGCCCCTGCTGGGGGTCTGCTGTGCTTCCCCAGGGAGGGCACTCCTCCAGCTCCTCCAGCTCCCGCCCGTCTGAGAGGAGGAGTGGATGTTCCCTTTGGCTCCAGGAAAAGACCCTCTTCCCCAGGCCCTGCTCCTACTTCACGACTCATGTGTCCGTCCGTGGGCGCAGCTCCTCCCCGAGGGCCAGCTCCACGCGAGGCCAGGGGAGCCAGTGAGCAACAGCAAGGAGCACAGCAATCTTGTGAGGCTCACAGACTTCTGGGAAATACAGGCCCTGGGAAGCCCACAGCGTTCTGGGAAACAGAGGCTTCAGGGTCCTGGGCTGCCACACAAAGCACCACCAAGAGGAGTTGATTCTCTCACAGTTCTGAGCTGGTTAGGGCTCAGGGCGGGCCACTGGAGCCCGAGTCCCATGCAGGAGGCCCCGAGGCACCCGGGTGTGTGTGTGTGTGTGTGTGTGTGTGTGTGTGTGTGTATGTGTGGATCCAGTTAGCCTGGGCCTGGGAGGCCCTGAGGCCTGGTGAGGTCTGAAGTGAGAAAGCAGGAGAGCGCAGGGTGGGGCGTGCCCAGGTTTGAGACTGGCAAGGTGTCTGGGCCCTGCTGAGACAGGCCTGCGTGCCCCGGGGCAGAGAAGCCGGTTGAAAGAGTTTGAGTCAGGGCCACGCGGTGTGAGTTCCTTTTGCCAGGAAGCTGGCACTGGAGCTTAGGTCCTTTGTCTCACTGGAGGCCCAACTCTCTTTGGGATGATTATGCTAGACATCAGCATGGCCAGGCCTGACTCCAGATGAAATAATACTTCAGTGAGGAGTGTTTTGAGGGCACATGGCCCCGTGGTGGGGGGTGAGGGGTGGGAGTGATTTGCAGAGAAGGGAGGAGTGGGGAAAATCCTGGTGCTCATAGGTGCCCTCTGGCTGCTGTGGGGGAAACAGACTTGGGGGTACAGCTAGGAAAGAGCTTGGAAACCAGAGAGAAGTCAACTGCTGGTGATGATGAGGCTGGACCCGTAGGAAACAAAGTGGTAGGAAATAACAGGAGTTATATATTTTTTTAAATATATATTTTATTGATTTTTTTACAGAGAGGAAGGGAGAGGGATAGAGAGTTAGAAACATCAATGAGAGAGAAACATCAATCAGCTGCCTCCTTCAACCCCCCCCCTCGCCCCCCAGAGATGTGCCCACAACCAAAGTACACGCCCTTGATCAGAATTGAACCCGGGACCCTTCAGTCTGCAGGCCGACGCTCTATCCACTGAGCCAAACCGGGAGTTGTATTTTGAAAAGGGATCTGCCCATTCAGAAAATGACACTGCTGCTAGGTTTTATCCTGACACTCTAAAATCTAGTCGCCGCCAAAGGTAGGTAGCCACGCTGGGACTAGTCAGGACCACCTCTTCTTCTTCTTCCCCTCCGGGCCTGTCCCGCTCAGTCCAGTCTTGACAGGCTACATGGGGAGTCCGAACTACCGGCCACCCACAGCCAGACAATCAGACTCTGAGATGAGGCGGGCAGAGCGCCTTACACCATCATTCCTCAGTCTGCTCTGCCTCACACCTCAGCGCCAGGCTCACATGAGGCGGATGAAACTCACACCCCAGAGGGATGTCCCGCGTGCTGGGCTGGGGCTGGAGCGCCACACTGTGAGTCGCTGTGCAACTCTGAGCCAGTGGCTCCCCCTCTCTGAGCCTCAGTCTTCTCCTCTGTAGAATGGGGATAGTATCCAGGCAGCACGGGGCCTGGCACACAGTAAGAGCTCAATAAAGGTTTCTACTTCTATCCTGTTTCTATTATGACATACGGTTTATTCATTTCTGTTCCCTCCATGCAGTTTAATAATGGCAGTGGGCTGAGCACGTACTACCCACCAGGAGCCACTGTAGGCACTTGACACAGAATAGTTCATTTCATCCTACTATCGATATTAACTGTGACGACGTGAGAATTATTATACCCAGGTACTATGATGATGATCCCCATTTTACAGATGAGGAGACTGAGGCAAATGGGGGAAGAGGCTCGCCCAGGGTCACATAGCTGGTGAGCAGTGCAGGTTATGAAGAAGGTTGACTGTACCTTTCCCCACAGCCCAAGGGGGATTAGAGATGGAATAAAAGCACAGGGAAAGTAAAACCAGAGAATGAATAGAAGAAAATGAAGTGGGATACCTTTGTGCCCGCCTGGCGTGGCTCAGTGGTTGAGCATCGACCCATGAACCAGGAGGTCACAGTTCAATTCCCAATCGGGGTACATGCCCAGGTTTTGGGCTCTATCCCCAGAGTGGGGTGTGCAGGAGGCAGCTGATCAATGATTCTTTCTTATCATTGATGTTTCTGAATCTCTCTTTATATAAAATATATATATATATATATATATATATATATATATATATATATATTTTTTTTTTTTTTTTAAGAATAGCTTTGTGATTTAAGAGTAGAAAGGGCCTCCTGGATTAAATTGTATAGGCACAAATCACAAAATGGATAAGTTCTATTACATGGAAATTAAGAATTTCCTGCCGAAACTGGTTTGGCTCAGTGGTAGAGTGTCGGTGTGTGGACTGAAAGGTCCCAGGTTCGATTCCGGTCAAGGGCATGTACCTTGGTTGCGGGCACATCCAAGAGGCAGCTGGTCGATGTTTCTCTCTCATCGATGTTTCTAGCTCTCTATCCCTCTCTCCTCCTCTCTAATGAAGAATATCAAGAATATAAGTAAATCATCACATGATGGAATGGGAGGATATATTTGAAAAGCTGAACACTGTTCGTAGCTAGCTCACAGGGCCATTCAGAGAGTTAAATGGTTTAATAAATATAAAATTCTTAGAACAGTGCCCACTTCTATCTAAATATTATCTGTAATTGTTGAAACTGACAAGGGCTCTCTATCCCACTTCTATTCAGTAAAACTATGCAAGCACATATGTAATTATAATTTTTTATTATTTTATTATTTTTTATTGATTTCAAAGAGGAATGGAGAGGGAATAAATGATTGGCTGCTTCCTGCACACTCCCTACTGGGAATCAAGCCCACAACCCAGGCATGTGCCCTTGGCCAAAATGAAACCTGGGACCTTTCAGTCTGCAAGCCGATGCTCTATCCACTGAGCCAAACCAGGTAGGGCAATTATAAATTTTTTTAATATATTTTATTGATTTTTTACAGAGAGGAAGAGAGAGGGATTGAGAGTTAGAAACATCGATGAGAGAGAATCATCGATCAGCTGCCTCTTGCACACTCCCCATTGGGGATGTGCCCACAATCAAGGTACATGCCCTTGACCGGAATTGAACCCGGGAACTTTCAGTCCACAGGCTGACACTCTATCCACTGAGCCAAACCGGCTTCGGCAATTATAAATGTTTTAATATCCACATTAAAGTAGTAAAAAACAAAATCAACAGGGAAATTAACTTGAGTAATACATTTCGTTTAGCCAAATATATCCATTATTATGATATGTAGTCAGTATTTAAAAAAAGCAGTTAATGAGATACGACATTTTACATCCTCTTTTCTTTCCATTAAGTCATAGAAATCAGGTGTGTATTTCACACTCACAGCACCTCTCAGTTTATACCAGCCACATTTCAAGTCCTTACATTTGACAGTTCGGGCTGGACAATGCAGATTTAAACTGTGTGAGGAACTCACGCAAACGAACCAGAAAAGATAGCAAGGTCAGTGCGAACAGGGCAAAAGCTGTGAGCAAGTAATTTGCAGAAGAGGAGCACCAGAAGGCCATCATGCAAATGAGGACATGCTCAAAATGATTAGAGATTAGCCGAGACCAGTTTGGCTCAGTGGATAGAGCATCTGCCTGCGGACTGAAGGGTCCTGGGTTCGATTCCAGTCAAGGGCATGTACCTTGGTTGCGGGCATATCCCCAGTAGGGGTTGTGCAGGAGGCAGCTGATTGATGACTCTCTCATCGATGTTTCTAACTCTCTCTCTCTCCCTTCCTCTCTGTAAGAAATCAATAAAAAATATTTTTTAAAATGATTAGAAATTAGAGAATATGAAATGAAGCAATGGTGATAGCATTTTACAGTGAGTCAGAGTGGCAAAATTTAGCGAGCTGGATAATGCCAACAGCTGGTGGAAATGTGGGGACACGGTACCTTCCCATAATGCCAGTGGGTATAGGGCGTAACTAGTCTGAGGGGCCACAGCAACTGAGTATGCCTGGTGACCCAGCTTCTCTGCAGCCAGGTCCCTCTCCTAGGGAGATTTTTACTGGACCCTAAAGGGGTATGTGTCCATGGCTATCCCTGTGGAGTGGAGAGCTGGAGGTTGCCTGGTGACCAACCTTGGGGGACAAATGAGTAAGATATAAAAGATGCATGCCCGCCCGGCCAGGGTGCTCAGTTGGTTGAGCATTGTCTCATGTACCAAGAGGTCACTGATTAATTCCCCATCAGTGCACATGCCCAGTATGGGGTGTATAGGAGGTAGCTGATCAATTATTCTCTCTCATCATTGATGTTTCTATCTTGCCCTCTGTCTTCCTCTCTCTGAAATCAATAAAAAATATTTTAAAAGTACTAATGTATGCCATATTATTTACTGTACGTAAAATATACTGTACATAAAATACTATATACATATTTTTTCTGAACCATTTGACAAGTTGCAGCCATCACAAATTGACCACTAAATAAATCAGCATGTAATCACCTAGAAAGAAGACCAGTCCCTTATGTAACCACAGTGCAGCAACGCTTAATCTCAGGAAACTCAACATGGATATGATATTATCTAACATCTACTCAACATTCAAATACCCCCAATTATCCTCAAGAATAACCTTCATAGCTGTTTTATATTTTTTTGAAAAATTTTATGGAGGATCCAATCAAAGATCATATAATTTTCATATGATTTTCACCTCCTTCAATCTAGAACTATTCCCCAGACTTTTATTCATTCATTTGATTAAGGAACTGATTATGCCTTTCATGACATAGATCTTTGAAGACCACAGGTCAATTTTTTCTCCTTTCCTTTCCTTCCCTTCCTTTCCCTTTCCATTCCTCCCCCTTCTTTCCATCCATCCTTTATATATATATAATTACAGAGAGGAAGGAGAAGGGATAGAGAGTTAGAAGCATCAATGAGAGAGAAGCATCAATCAGCTGCCTCCTGCACAACCCCTACTGGGAATGTGCCAGAAACCAAGACACATGCCCTTGACCGGAATCCAACCTGGGACCCTTTAGTCCGCAGGCCGACGCTCTATCCACAGAGTCAAACTGGTTATGGCCCATCCATCCTTTCATCCTTTCAGACACACCTCAGTCAGAGTGTGTCTGATTGTCTCCTCAAGATTAGATTCAGGTTACACACTTTAGGTCGGACAAAGCATTTTGTAGGTGATGTGGTGTCCTGCTCAGCGCATCACAGCAGGGGGCACGTGAGCACGGCCTGACCCATCACTGGTGATGCTAACTTTGATCACTTGGTTCAGGTGGTGCCTTCCAGCTTTCCCCACCGGTACCTTTTCCCCGTTACAATTAACCAGCAGGCTGGCCCTTTAAAACAGAATGCCCACTTCCTCATGGATGAGCCTTGCCTGAATCATGTATTCATCTATCGGCTGGAAAATGGTGATTTTCTAATTCAACCTTTCCTTCTGCCAATGTAACAGTTGGTCCAGATTTTTATTTTTCCCAAAGGGGATGATGAAGCAACCCTCAAATCGAGCTCCTCACCAGCTGGGTCTCTCCCGCCTCATCCCCCTCAGTCTCCAAGCTTGCCTCTCAAACTCTAAAAGAGGGTAAGAGGTGCCAGGCACTACTTTATATCCTTGGGTAATTCCCTTACCCCCTCCCTGGGGACTTCCCCGTCAGTCAACAGATGGATTCAGGTGGATTCTGGCTAGGGGCACCACTGTCCCTTTGGCCCTACATCCTGCCCCAGGGAGAATCTCGGGTGCCAAGTGCAACCAGGAAGGTGGCACAGTCCCCCAGAAGGCACCGGGCCAGCGAAGGCAGCCGATTGCTCAGTGGGAGCGGCAGAGGTCAGGAGAGCAGGAAGAGGAGGACAATAGCTGAACCTGTTGCCATGGGAGATTTTGGTGTTTGCCAGCTGGGTGGGGCCGTCCCAGCAGCTGTCAGCAAGCTAAGCCCAGGGCCCACTCTCCTCTTTCACTTTGTCCCTTTCCTGGGTCTTCGTAGGGCTGGGATGCACAGTGGTTCACACTGGGGACTGCAAAGACCCAGTCATTGAATCAGGCTTGAGCATAGTCATAGTAGCAGTTAGAGGCTTCCAAGAACTACAGTTTCCAGAACACACGGCCAGCTCCTGGTCTAGCCCCAGCTGCCCAAGTGGCCCGCTTTGAAGTAGAAAAAGGAAACATCTTACCTGTCCTGAGAGAACTGAGCATCCTGGCTTTTGCGAGATGCGTTTGTGTCTTTGTTTCTCAGGTCTGCTCCCGCCTGTGCAATCCCGGTTGCAAGCCAAACCTGGAGATGGTGAGATTACCTGGTGCTGTCCTACACACCTGCGTGTCTGCACGGGGTGGGGTGGCGGGTTGTTCACTGAGATAGAGGAGACTGAATCATTGAAAGGTCAGCTTCCTGAGGGCAGAGGCTTGAATTGCCTGGGTACCTTGGAAACCTGGCACCACCTAGTCTGTGCTCTCTCTGTGTTTGCTGTCTAACCAACCAGCGCACAGGACATCCTGCCCTTGTCTTCCATTCCACTGCATCCACGCCTACTGCTTTGCTTGCTCCTATCCTAAAGGACTTTATCTCTCCGTCCAGCCTCCAGGCACGCAGCTTCCCTCTCCTTGGAGCACATTCCGTTTCCTAGCCGGTGTGCCCGTCGGAGCGATAGGACAGAGCCTGGCACCAACCAGGGGCACATGAAATATTTAATGAGGGAATGAATGAATGAATGAATGAACGAATGTCCTTGTCCTTTGTACACCCAGGAAGCAGGCACACTCAGGACCCTCCCTATTCATTCCAGTCCCCCGCCCGCCACCCTGGAATGAATGCATCTTTTTATCCGCTCCGAGGAGGATGGATGGCCGGGCTGGGGCCGAGGCAGGCCAGGCCAGGCGGAGAACTGGAGTGGGGCTGCCCTCGGCCCTTTCCCAGGCCTTCTATCTAAAGGTACGCTTTTGGAGACGTTGAGAGCTTGCATTCTCTCCCCGCCCCAAACTCAGCCTCGGTCACCGGGCTCCCACGGCCCGTCCCCCGCTGGTTACACCCAGTACCACCCCGAGACACTCAACCGCAGCACGTGGCCCGGCGCCCCAGCTCCCCATTGGTCACTCGGCTCCTTCCTTCCCCTCCCTTCGCCGGGGCCCAGCCTCAGCTCCCCCCTCCGGCCGCCCCGCGGTGGTACAGTCCGCCGCGGCTCAGGCAGGGCGGGAGGGTCCACTGTGCCGCCGGGCAGGGGAGTCGGGAAGCTCCGGAGGAGGCGGGACTCCTCTTGGAATGTTTCTGGCGGCTCCACCCGACTCGTTGCAGCGCGGCGCGGATTGGCCGAGAACTACAGGAGGCCACTCCTGATTGGTCGGGCGCGGCCGCCGGCCCCGCCCCTCCCGTCCGAGGCTGCGGGAGAGGCCCGGCCGGAGTTTGTGGAGGGCAGAGCCGGCGCGCGCGGGCAGGCGGCGGCGCAGGTGAGTGGTCCCCGCCGGCGGGCGGGTCACGGCGCTGCCGCTCCGGGGACCCTGTCGTGAGCTCGCGGGACCCGGCCGATCGTATGGGGGGTGGGGCCGGCCCGAGGGACGCGGCGGCCCGAGTCCGCTGGACCGGCAGGGGGGATGCCTGAGGGAGGCCCCTTCCCCCTCCGGGCGCCTCCCTCCCCATTTGGGGCAGGGAGCCTGCGCTTCCCGCCGCCGGGATGGGTCTCCAGCCACGCCCTGGCCCTGCACCCCTCTGGACAGCCCCGCCCCGACGGGAGCAGACGTGGGGTCGGTGTTTCTGAACCCTACCCATGCACTCCCCGGAGCTGGCCGCGTCCCCAGCCTCCAGGACCCGGGGATTGGGGGTGGGGTGGGGGGCTCTTGGGAAGGACCGAGGTCCCGATAATAATAATGAAAAAAAAAAATCGCCCCGACTAGCATTTAAGTGAACACTTGGGTGTCCGGTATTTATCATGCAGATCACCGAATTTAAACACACCATGAGAGGTACTGCTACTTCTAGGAGTGAAGGAGCAGGCCCAGAGAGGTGGAGTGACTTGCCCAAGGTCGCACGCACAGCTAGTAAGTGGCAGACCCGGGGCTCAACCCCATACCTCAGAGGCCAGAACTGGAGACCCAACCGCTAGGCTACCTGCCCAGGAGCTTCCTGGCTCAAATGTTCCCGAGCAGCTCCTCCACCTGCTGCTGCCTGCCTCCCCCACCCCCACCCCCACCTCCAACACACACACACACACACACACACACACACACCACGCATACTGTCTGGGCCACACCTGCTGGTCTTTGCTTTTTTGCTTTTCCCACACCTACCCTCCCAGACTCAGCAGACAGCAGCCACTTAAGCAGTAAGCTCTCCACATGTTCCTTCTCCCCTCAGCAGGAAAGCAAGGCCAGAGTACCTGGGTCCTGAGAATAGAGTGACATCTTCAGGGGAGAAAGGCAGGGGGCCAGGATGCTGGGTCCCCTTGGGAAGCCTGGGCCCAGGCCAGGGCAGTAGGCGTTCTCCCCGGAAACACCCGGGAGCAGGTTTTTCAAGACTGAATCAGAGGCGGCCTCCTGCCCTCCCCTCCAAAGCGATACCCAGCTGGACAGGGGAGCCTGGGCGTGGTACCCACCCGCTGCAGCTGAGCTTGTGTGAGCTCCCTTCCCTGCTTCCTGCTCCCCCCTTCCCCCACTCCACCCCCGGCCCCATTATAATTCTGTGTGGCTGTAGGGGTTGCTAAGTTTCAGGCCTTTCACAGGGAAGAGGATGGGGATGCCGGAATTCCAGCTAACCCACTCAGTGCTGGGGCTGAAATTCTTCTCCTCCGGCCCTGTGTTCAGGTTTGAGGGGAGCCTGAGAGCCAGGGGAGAGGGTGGCAGGTACCACCTCCACGGCATACGTACATGTTCTGAGGATTGGGGCCTCAGAGAGCACTCAGGATGAAGATACAAAATGTATTCATTCGTTCCACAAATGTTTATTGAGCAGCTACTATGTGCCAGGCACTGTTCTTGGCACAGGGGACTCAGTAGGAAACAAGACAGAAATCTTGGGGAGCTGTCTTTCTAGCAGGGGAATCAGACAACAAGCAAGCTAGCAAGTAAAGAAGACACCTACCAAGGATGCTAAGTGCTGTGAATAAAATATGAGGGGGTGGCATGATAGAAGCTCTGGACAAAGGGGGCTCTCCGAGGAGGCGACTTTAGAGCTGAGGCCCGAGTGACAAAAAGGGAGCCAGCCCTGCGAAGGCCGGGCAGAGGCACAGCCAGGGCGAAGGCTCTGAAGCTGGACCAGGCTGGGAGTAGGGTGGCCGAGGCAGGAGGTGCAGCCGAGGTGGCGATTCTGTGAGTCAAGGGTCACATTAAGAAAACAGTTGTGCCAAAGCCGGTTTGGCTCAGTGGTAGAGCGTCGGTCTGCAGACTGAAAGGTCCCGGGTTCGATTCCGGTCAGGGGCATGTACATTGGTTGCGGGCACATCCCCGGTGGAGGGTGTGCAGGAGGCAGCTCGTCGATGTTTCTCTCTCATCGACATTTCTAGCTCTCTCTCTCCCTTCCTCTCTGTAAAAAAAATCAATAAAATATATTTTAAAAAAAACAAAAAACTGTGCCGAAACCGGTTTGGCTCAGTGGTAGAGCGTCGGTCTGCGGACTGAAGGGTCCCGGGTTCGATTCCGGTCCAGGGCATGTACATTGGTTGCGGGCACATCCCCGGTAGGGGGTGTGCAAGAGGCAGCTGGTCGATGTTCCTCTCTCATCGACGTTTCTAGCTCTCTATCTCTCTCCCTTCCTCTCTGTAAAAATATCAATAAAATATATTAAAAAAAAAAAAAAAAACTGTTGTAAGATTTGAGGCAGGGGAGTAACACGATCTGGTTTACATTTTAAAATAGAGACATGGAGTTAAATAACAGCCTGAGACGGGAAGACAAGAGTTCTGCCAGGGCAACATGTAATTAAGTTCATGGGCCTGAGCCGTCTGGACCCCAAGGGGCAAGCTTGGGAGGCTGCCTGGAGGAGGTGGCCCAGAGTAGGCCCTGGCAGGCAGAGAGGACTGGAATGTTCCTGGGCAGGGCAAGGGAGGAGGCAGTATAATAACGACAATAGTAATAACAGCTTCCTTAAATTGGATGTCAGGGAAAGTGCTAAGCAGGCTACATGCATAATCTCTCTGAATCCCCACAAGCACTCTGAGAGGCAGGAATTTCGTTCCTTTTTCAGATGAAACTGAGACCTCGTCAAGTGAGGTGACTTGCCTACGGCTACACAGCTGGTAAGTGGCAAAGGTGGGATTTGAACCCAGGCCACCCTGCCTCTTCTGTCTTGGAAAGCAGGTTCATTAACCACCCACCTTACCGGTGAGGACACGCAGCCATCCCAAACCAGGGTAGTGGGTGTGGGCAGAAAGAATAAGGAGGTTGGGATTAATTACCAGCATTTATATTTTGTGCCAGGAACTGTTCCTGGCACACGTAAGGTTTCCTTAGAACTCAGAGAGGTTGAGATACTTGCCCCAGGCCACACAGCTATTAAGTGGGGAGGCCAGATTTCAGACGCAGGTCCTTAGCATTCTGCCTCCCAATGTATGAAGGGGAATCGGAGGAGGTGATGATGAGTAGCGGTACTTTTATTTTATTTATTTATTTTTTAATAAATAAAATCGAACCTGGGACCTTTCAGTCTGCAGGCTGATGCTCTATCCACTGAGCCAAACCAGTTTCAGCAAGTACTTTTATTTTTAATCATTGAGTGTAACAAAATAACTTGAGACAGTAATGGTTTATCCATTCAGAATTTATTTTTTATCAAATATTCAGTTAGTGCCTACTGTGCTAGATCTAATGATGGGTACTAGCAATGAAGTAACCAATAAAAGACTAGTATTATCCAGAATATATAAAGAGTTCCCACAAATCAATAAGAAAAAAAAGACAAGCTGTGTAATAATATTTATTTATTTTAATGCTTTCATGGAGAAAGTTTTATTTGTTTACTTTTTTTAAATGTTTTTATTTATTTATTTATTTAAAAAATATATTGTTATTGATTTCAGAGAGGAAGGGAGAAAGAGAAATAGAAACATCAATAATGAGAGAGAATCATTGATCGGCTGCCTCCTGCATGCCCCCCACTGGGGATCGAGCCCGCAACCCGTGCATGTGCCCTGACTGGGAATTGAACCAATGACCTGTTCGTGCAAAGGATGATGCTCAATCCACTGAACCACACCAGCCGGGCTGTATAATTATTTTTAAATAGGTAAAGACTGCCCTAACTAGTTTGGCAGTGGATAGAGCGTCGGTCTGCGGACTGATGGGTCCCAGGTTCGATTCCGGTCAAGGGCATGTACCTTGGTTGCAGACATACCCCAGGAGGGGGTATGCAGGTGGCAAGTAACAAAAAGGCAAATCCAAGTGGTTAATAAATGTATAAAGGGTATTTAGCATCATTGATTTTGAGGAGAGTGGGGGAAAACCACACACACACACAAAGGTGGAGATACGATACCTGTCTCCATGGATAGATGAAGCACCTGCCCTATGCCCAGGCAGGCGCTGATAAGCAAGAGACAGGGGACCGGAGAGGTGGGGCCTGTGTTTTTGCTGGGGGGACAAGACCCTCTTGAGGGCAGAGACTACAGCCTGTGCCTCTTTGTCTCTCTAGAGCCGGGCATAGACTCTGGTGGGCTGGTGAATATTAGGATAAATCATTCAACAAATATTTATTGAGCACTTGCTATGTGCCAGGCACTGTTCTCTGCACTGAGAATATAGGTCTCTGCACTGAGAATATAGGTATGAATAAGACAGAATTCCCTGACCTTTTAGAACACAGATAATGAACAAGCTACGTGGATGAAATAGATTCTCCACCTGAAAGATGTGAGTGATTTGTTGTTGTTATTTTTTTTTGTGTGTGTGTGTGTTTTAAAATAAATTTTATTGATTTTTTACAGAGAGAAAGAGAGAGGGATAGAGAGTTAGAAACATTTATGAGAGAGAATCATCGATCAGCTGCCTCTTGCACACCCCCTACTGGGGATGTGCCCACAACCAAGGTACATGCTCTTGACCGGAATCAGAACCCAGGACCTTTCAGTCCGCAGGCTGACGCTCTATCCACTGAGCCAAACCGGTTTCTGCTGTGAGAGTGATTTGTGTCAATACCAGGGAGCACAGCCAGTGCAAAGGCCCTGAGGCATGACTATGCCTAATGTGTGGGGAGAAGCCTATATGACTGGAGGGAGGGAGTGAGGGGAGAGTAGGAGGAGGTGAGGGAAGGGGAGGGGGCAGATATTTGGGGGCTCGTGGGCTGAGGGGAGAACATTGACTTTTATTCTGAGTTAGGCCTGGGAGGGTTCAGAGCCCAGGACAGATGTGATATGGCTTGTGTCTTACAGGGTCACTCTGGCTACTGTGTCGACAAAAGACTGTGGGGGGCAAGGGTAGACCCTGGAAAACCTGGAGGAGGCAGCTGCACTAGTCTGGTGAGTAATGATGGGGCCGGAGCAGGGGATCCTGGAGGAGGTGTTGGAGAATAGATGAATGAATGAATGAAAGAACAAACGGACGGGTGAATGGATGCATGAGGATGGGTGCAGCCCACTGGGCTCAACTGAATCTAGGACAGCTCCCAGAATGGGCGGTCTGAAGGGAGGGAAGAAAGTCTTGCACACAGAAAAATATAATTTGGTTTCATCTGATCCTCACTACAACCTGGCCAGGGATAAAACGTCCCCATCTGCAGGCCAAGCAGCTGAGGCCCAGGAACACAGCGCCGCTTAGGGGACAGTGTTGTGGTTATTAACGTGTGCTTGGGAGTCAGACCCGAGGATGCAGCCAGCCTCCGTGACTTTGGACATGTGACTGAAAAACGAAATCTCAATTCTTCCCCAGTCTGCACAGCCAGCCGATGTCACCTCTTTTACTTTCTCTCTTCATACCCTCCCATTGCTTACGCCGCTCCATCTCCACCGGCCTCTGGCTCATCTGTGAGCCTGAATCTGTGAGTGCTCACAACCCGCCAAGGCTGCTACCCTCACCCAGAGCAAACGCCCAAGTCCTTCCCGCAGCCCACAAGGCCCTGCTATGAATGTCCGTCACCTCCTCACCTCCTCCTGTCCTCCCCCATCCTCACTCTGTGCCAACTACACAGCTCCTCATTGTTATCAGACACGCCAAGCACCTCAGGGGCTCCGCATGGGCTGTTCCCTCCGCCTGGAACGTTTTGCCTCACATCCTCGTGTGGAGGCTTCACCCGCTCAGAGGGGCCCTCCCTGACCCAGTTTATAGAACTTGGCTGGTTTTATTGTCTTCATGGGGCTATTGGAAGTTATATTAGCTATACCTCTCCTCCGCACGAATGCTCCTGGGCAGCACGACAGGGCCCCATGTAGCCGGGATAGCACCTGGGAGTGAATCAGGAAAAGGCAGCCCTTCCCCCTGGCACGCACACCCACCACCACACCGGGGTCTGGTGCCTCTGCAGGGAATGACTGTGTAACTGCACCTGGTGGCCCGAGCCAGGGCCCTTGCTTATTGAAGGAACTGTGTAAAATGGTGTATGGATTATTGCAAATACCCCCAAAATACTGTTTAATTTGTCGGGAGGGAGAGGGGAGGAGGAGAGACGATGGGGCAAGAGAAGAAATACAGATATTGTATCAGTTCTGACAGGTGGTGCCTTAGGAACAAACGGCTTAGTGGCTGAACAACAAAAATCTTAGTGGTCAAACAAAAGGTTTAATTTCCATTCCTGCTCCATGTCCATCGCAGCTTGTCAGGGAGTTACGCGCACCGCAGTGTAGGGCCTGGCCTGACGGAGCCACTGCCATGCCAGTGTGGCTGGTCACCCTGCCAGGGAGAGACAGGTCTCGGGAGCTCTAGTAATTAAACGCTTCAGTTCAGAAATGTCAGGTGTTACTTCCTCTCACAACTCACTGTCCAGAACCAGTGACATGTCTGCCCAATCATGAGGAGGGCTGTAAGTGCCATCTGCCCATGTGCTTCGAAGGGAGGGCTGGCAGCACTAATACACAGCACTAATGACTGCGACTGATAGAAAAATAAAGAGGAATTTAACCACTCTGGGCCTCCATTTTCTCATCCGCTAAATGGGTGTAACCATCTACAATAATAAAAGTATAATATGCTAATTAGACCGGACAGCCAAATGTCATTCTGGGCGTCCTCCCGGGTGAAGCTGCAGCATCGGGGGCCGAGACAGAGGCAGTTAGGGGTGATTAGGCCGGCAGGCAGAGTGGTTAGGAACAATCAGGCAGGCAAGTGGTTAGGAGCAATCAGGCAGGCAGGCAAGTGGTTAGGAGCCAGGGCTCCCAGATTGCAAGAGGGATGTCCAACTGGAGTGATGTCCGACTGTCCAGCAGACAGATTGTCCCAGACTGTCCCAGATTGCAAGAGGGTACAGACCGGGCTAAGGGGGACCCCCCCACACACACACCATCACCCAAATTTTGTGCATTAGGACTCTAGTAACATAATATGGTCCCTACATCACCATGTAGTGTAACAAGTAAGGTCATGGGGCAGTTAGCATGGAGTTGTATAGATATTAGCTGCTAGCATTAGGAGTTTAAAAGGGCTGGGGCCAGGGGTTTGAACTGAGGCTGCCCTGTTCTCTGTCGTTGGGCCTGTAGGGCGCTCATGGTGGGGAGAGATGTCCTGGGGCCACTGCACAGGCCCTAACCCCACTCTCATCCGGCAGATCTCCCGGGCGTGCCCCCTCCTCCCGCTGCTCATGCCACTGGGACTGGGCCGGCGGAAAAAGGCGCCACCTCTGGTGGAAAATGAAGAAGCCGAGCCGGGCCGCGGTGGGCTGGGTGTGGACGAGCCGGGGCCCCTGGGAGGGGGTGTGGTAGGGGGCCCCCACATGGGCTTGCCTCCCCCTCCCCCGGCCCTGCGCCCCCGCCTCGTGTTCCACACCCAGCTGGCCCACGGCAGCCCCACCGGCCGCATCGAGGGCTTTACCAACGTCAAGGAGCTGTACGGCAAGATCGCCGAGGCCTTCCGGCTGCCGGCTGCCGAGGTACACGTCCGGGAGTTCCGGGGTGCTGGCGGGGTGCTGGCGGGATGCTGGCAGCCTGGACGTGCGTCCTGGTTCTGACCGGCGGCTCAGTACCCAAGCTGCAGGTGCGGAGGCCTGTGCCGCACTGAATTATGGGGACCCGGAGGCCAGGGCCGGATGCTGAGTTTCCATATGGTATTGGGACACCTATGCCCGAGTGCATTATGGGAACTAGATGCTGCATTCCCATCCTTCATGGAGAGGCTTGCACCCCAGTGGATTGTGGGGGTTGGAGGTCCGGTTCAAGAGTCACTTCTCCAGGATGCAGAGAGGCCTGGCCCCAAGGACTTTGGGCCCAAGGAAAGAGGCCCGGAGGGATTGAGCAGGAAGTAGCCCCAGGGGTCTCAGTAGGCTGGGAGGGAGTCTGTGCCTTCATTCATTCCACAAGCATGCACTCAGCACCCACAGGGGGCCAGGCTCCGTGCCCTGGAGCCGGCAGGGAGGTTTTTGCCAGGACAGGAATTTCAGCCCTTGCCGAGCTGACATCCCAGTGGGGGCCTTGGCCTCTGGGGTGGCCAGGCTCTGGGGTGGGGACCCCCAGGCTCTCTTTCCTTCTTCCTCAGAGGCCGAGGGAGGGAAGGGGAGAGTTGAGTGTCTCCTACCTTCGCAGGTGATGTTCTGCACCCTCAACACCCACAAGGTGGACATGGACAAGCTCCTGGGGGGCCAGATCGGGCTGGAGGACTTCATCTTCGCCCACGTCAAGGGGCAGCGGAAGGAGGTGGAGGTGTTCAAGTCGGAGGAGGCGCTGGGGCTCACCATCACAGACAATGGGGCCGGCTACGCCTTCATCAAGGTGCCTGAGGGCGGGTGGGAGGGGGGCGGCACAGGTCTGGGGGCAGAGCTCAGGGCTGACGGCCCCTCTCTCCTCAGCGCATCAAGGAGGGAAGCGTCATTGACCACATCCAACTCATCAGCGTGGGCGACATGATCGAGGCCATCAATGGGCAGAGCCTGCTGGGCTGCCGGCACTACGAGGTGGCCCGGCTGCTCAAGGAGCTGCCCCGAGGGCGCACCTTCACCCTGAAGCTCACGGAGCCCCGCAAAGCTTTCGGTGAGGGGCTGCCCATTATATACTTGGGTCCGGCCTGCAGTGCCACGGGCCACCAGAAGGTGGCGCCCCGAGCCCAGCAGGCCACATTGGAAAGAGGGAGACAGCTCCGCCTCTCCTTGGGGAGGGGAGTGCTGGCCTTCCGCCCAGCCTGGGGGGAGGGTGGGGACGAGGAGGAAGTTGCCCCCACATCCAGCTTCCAGGAGCCATTAGCCCAGCCAAGCGCCCCCAACCCTGGCCAACCCCCGCCACGCCATCCCCCCAGCCCCGATAAGCCAGGCTTGGCTGCCCTGTGCCAGCCCCCCCCACACTTTCCAGTCCGGCTTCACTAACTCTTAGGAATGGGCTCCAGGCCCCTAAGGTGGGGGTGGGGGACTCTGAAACACTTCCCCAAGCAGCTAGGGCTGGTCTACCGCCCAGCAGCTATTACTCCTCTGCCCCCCAACCCCCACACTCAACCCTGGGACGGCAGCTAGAGATCAAGGCCCCATCCTCTTCCTGTCCCCCGAGCCCTGGGAGAGATGTGGCCCCCTTTAATGTCCCTTTTAGCCCTTTCCGTTCCCAGCCCCTGGCTGCCCCTCTCCCGTCCATGCCAAGTCTGTCAGGAATCCTGCCCTCCTGGGGTCCCCTCAGCCCCCAGCTGCCCTGGAGCCTGCAGGAGCTGGGGGAAGGCAGAGGGGAGTGTCAAAGGCCAGGATGTCTTGTTCCTGTCCAGAACATGCTGGAATTGGGCTCCCCCTACTCTCACACCTCCCCTGCCTCCCACAGACATGATCAGCATGCGTTCAGGGGGTGGCCGTCCCGGCTCCGGCCCCCAGCTGGGCACTGGCAGAGGGACTCTGCGTCTCCGGTCCCGGGGCCCTGCCACTGTGGAGGACCTGGTGAGTGTTCCAGCTGGGCCCAGCCCCCCTGCCCTGCACACTCGTAGGGTGCAGTGTCACCTGTTAGCTGAGGGGCTCCAGGCACTGGATTCAAACCCACCCCTGCCTCCTCCCAACCCTTCTTGTTGGCCTTATTAGTTTCCTTGTCTGGAAAATGGGGGGAGCGGGAGAAATAACACTGATAATGGACTGAGGGTTAATATAGATGAAGTGGCAGAAAGAGACCTGGCGCCTAGTGAATACAATCAGTTATGTTGCCATTATGATGATGCCACTGTCCCTCCTGCCACCCCGCCTCCAGCCCTCGGCCTTTGAGGAGAAGGCGATCGAGAAAGTCGATGACCTGCTGGAGAGTTACATGGGCATCAGGGACACGGAGCTGGGTGAGTGCTTGGCGTTGGGATCTGGGCGGGGCGGGGGTCTGGGGGAGACCGGGCCTGCCCTGACCGCCTCCCTTGTGCTCCCCCGCCCGCAGCGGCCACCATGGTAGAGCTTGGGAAGGACAAGAGGAACCCGGACGAGCTGGCCGAGGCCCTGGACGAGCGGCTCGGCGACTTCGCCTTTCCCGACGAGTTCGTCTTCGACGTCTGGGGCGCCATCGGGGACGCCAAGGTCGGCCGGTACTAGGCCTCCCACCGGACCTTGCGATGACCTGAGGGGGCCTGGTGGGAGCCCCTGGGGTGGGGACACGGCCGCCAGGCCCCGCACCCGGCTCGGCCTGGCCCTGGCCCTGGCCCAGCAGTCCCAGGATGTGGCGTGGAGGTGGGGCCGAGCCTCTGCCCCGCCGATCGGTACCGCTCCTCCCTCGTTCCCAGCCCCCCCCCCCCTCCCTGTTCCCCACCTACCTCAGCCAGATCAGGCTCTGAGAGGGACCAGCCCCATTGGGCAGCCAGACCCCGCCCGCAACACGTTCCACATCAGCGGCCAAGCTGGTCCCCCGTCTCCCTGCGGCCTCGGGTTCTGTTCGGGGGGTCCTGACCTCCCTGGTTTCCTGGCAGGGAATTCAAAAGGGGGAGCGTCCCCCCGCCTCAGCAAATGCAATAATCCCCCTCCCGCCATTCCTGCAGAGCTCCCTGCCTCTGCCTTTGAAACACGTCTTCTGCTGTGAACTCCCCCTCCCGCCCCACTCCGGCTCCCTCCGCCCGGGACAGACGGCGGTGGGCTCTCGTGTCTGACTTTGCTGTCGCACATAAAGACTCTGCTGTTGGACCTGTGTGGTGGCCTTGGAGTGCGAGTGTGGGAAGGGCCCTGGCTGGGAAAAAATGTAGCAGCTGAAATCCATCCTCCTCTGGCTCCAAATTGAATTAGGAGCTGGCCCTGGCCGCCCGCCCCCTCCCACCCGTTCCGCCTGAGCAGGCTTCTGGCCGAGGGCCACCGGGCTTCCAGGCAGGGCCTGAGCTTTTTGGCCAACGAGGGTTCAGGTCTTCTCGTTTCTAACAGTGCCTCCTGCCGCCCCAGCCTGATGGGAACAGAGGGCACAAGGCTGCCAGCTATGGCCCAGGGTCCTGGGAAGCAGCAGGGCCGGGAGGTGTGGAAACCTGGCTTGGAAAAAGAAAGCTGGCGGGGAGGGGGCTCCCCCAGCCTCGGGCCGCTGGGGGCTGGGGCGAGGGCTATGGGAGGAGCAGCCATGATGCCGCCACACACCACCTGCCTGGACGTGCAGCCTCTGGGCGGCCACGGCAGGCCACGCCGTGCACCGGATGTAAACCCGCTTCACCCACGAGGATTTAAGGGGGATCTGGGAAGGAGGTGGGGTGGGACCCTGGCCAGACCAGGAGGGAAGAGCCGAAATGGAAGGGAGGGAGCCAGCTAGGCTGGAGGTCCCTGCAGGAATGTTGGGGGAGGGGGGAGCCGAGCGGGAAAATGTGAGCCCAGTCCACTCCCCATTTCCACACGGTGGGCAGTTGTCCTCCAAGGTGGGAGTGCCGCTGGGCTGGGGGGCAGGGGTAGCAGTTGTCGGGGTTCCTCCGTGCATTCCTGGGCACCTGGAGGGGTGTCCGCACCGGCAGGAGCCTTACTGAGGGTGCGTCTCTGTGAGAGTGGGACTGTGAGTCCGTGTTGGTGATCTGTGACTGAGGACTCGGAGGGCATAAATGGCAGTGGACATAGAGGGTGGGTATGTGACTGCAGAACTGTGTGTCTGATATACCTATTTCTAGGGCAGGGTGACCAGCAAGATCTCAGGGAGTCCAGGGCGTTGCGACTCCTCGTGTTTGGGTGTGGAGTGTGCCCATGAATCGTGTTTTGGACTGTTAGGGCGTATCTGAGGGATACAGATATGGGGGATGGGGGGGCTGAATCGGTGAAGGATCTCAGGGGCCGTATTTCAGGGTGTTGAGCAAAGCGGCCCGTGTCAGAGCCAGTAACCATGGGGATGTCTGGTGCTGGGGGTGCAGATGCCTCAGTGAGTCCTGGGCTGTGAGGATGGCTGACTCCCAGCTCTGAGGAATGTGGCTGGCTGGGGACAGGCTGAGCCGGCGCTGGTCTCGGGGTGTCGGGGATGTGACAGTGTGTCTTTGGGTGTGAGGCCGTCCCTACTTCTCAGGCAGGAGGTGAGGCTGCGGCTGTGTGTCCACGGTGTGTCCCAGGTGTCCCTCCCCACATCCCGGGGCGGGATCTAGGAGATCCTGGTCCCTGGGCCTCGTCCCCCTCCCCTCCGGGGACATGACTCCCTGCCGCCCCGGCCTGGGCTCTAAGCCCCTGTGTAAATAGTGGGCGGATCTCCTGGCCTGGCTGGGCCGGACCCAAGCCAGTCCACCCAAGGCACTGCCCACCACCACCCACCCAGCATCCAGGAAGACTGGCAGGGCAGAGGAGTGCTGCTGCCCCACGAGGGCTGGCCCCCCAATCCGGCACCCCCCATCGGCGTAGCGGCACCCCTGCAGCCGCCCCGGCCGGCCCCTGGTGACGCTCACATTTTCCAGTGTTTAGATTTTATCCGCTTTATTAATGAGGCAGGCGAGAGGCCCAAGCCTGGGGGAAGGGGGGTGATCCTGCCCTGCCAAGGGGAGGGGGTCACGGGGGCGCCCCTGCCCCATAAGGGGAGTTGGGGCCCAGAGTGGCCCATACCCATTGCCAGGAGTGCAGAGAGGGGGTCTCTGCCCCCCCCAGGCCCCTCAGCGGGCTGGTGCTGGGTGGAGCAGCCCCTGGAGGCCTGAGTGGGCAGCCAGAGGAGGCAGGGAGCCGAGCGAGGAGCCGCCCCTGTGGGAAGGGAGGGAGGGAGCGGCCTGCCGAGAGCTGGAGCGCAGCGGGCAGCCGGCACTGAGAGGCAGGCGATGGGGACCTGGCGTTCCCAGCGCCACCAGGTAAGAAGCCGGGCGCAGGGGTCTCAGGTGGGGTTGGGGGGCACCGAAGGATGGGGCCATGGTTCCCCCCACCTGTCCATCCTGTGTTCTCAGCCCTCTGTCCCGGCTGCTCTCAACCATCTGTCCCTTCTCCTTTCTCCTCTGACCAGGGGGCAGTAATGCCCTCTGAGCTCTCACCACTGGTACCAACGGAGGGCTGGTCCCAGGTCAGCCTGAGGCCTCTGGAGCCGGCGGGAGTGGACCCCTGGGGCACCCTGGGTGAGGTGGCTGCGGTGGGATGGGGCCTGAGAGAGAGGAGAGAGCAATGGAGCTCAGAGATGGGAGTGAGGGGGACAGAGATGGGGCCACGGCGACAAGAGACAGGGCAATGGGGAGAGATGGGCCCCCAGTGGCAGAGGTGGAGCTGTGGGCATCCAGGATGGGGCTGGATTAGAGATGACTGTCTGAGATGGGGCAGTGGGGTCATAGGGAGCCCTAGGATCAGAAACGGGTCCGTGAGCATCAGATGGGGCAGGGCACCAGGCATGTGCTATGATGTGAATGGGAGGAGGGTCTGTGAGGCCCAGAGACTATCAGACCAGGGGGCCGGGGCCAGGGAGCCACAGGGAACGGGAAGTAGGCAGAGAGGCAGAGTGGGGCTGGGAGGGGAGCAAGAGCTGGGAGGGTAAGAGGCCGAGGAGGGGTCAGGAACTGGGCACCAAGTGCCATGGGGTCACTTGGGCCCTAATAACCCAAAAAGGGGACCATCAGCTGGTCGGGGGGAGGAGTTGGGGGGGACGCTGTGTCCTGGGCCAGCCTCAACTTGCCCTCCTCTTCTCCCCAGCCCCGCCCCCGGCACCTGACATGAACCCCTCCGGGCCCCTCAACCTGAGCCTGGCGGGCGAGGCGGCGACCACGTGCACCGCACCCGCGGCCCCCAACGCATCCAGCGGGCCGCCGGGCCCCGGGGGCGCGTCACCGGCGCTGCCCATCTTCTCCATGACGCTGGGCGCCGCGTCCAACGTGCTGGCGCTGGCGCTGCTGGCGCAGGCCCTGGGCCGCCTGCGGCGCCGCCGCTCGGCCGCCACCTTCCTGCTGTTCGTCGCCAGCCTGCTGGCCACCGACCTGGCGGGCCACGTGATCCCGGGCGCGCTGGTGCTGCGCCTGTACGCCGCGGGGCGGCCGCCGGCCGGCGGCGCCTGCCACTTCCTGGGCGGCTGCATGGTGTTCTTCGGGCTGTGCCCGCTGCTGCTGGGCTGCGGCATGGCGGTGGAGCGCTGCGTGGGGGTGACGCGGCCGCTGCTGCACGCGGCGCACGTGTCGGTGGCCCGCGCGCGCCTGGCGCTGGCCGCGCTGGCCGCCGTGGCGCTGGCCGTGGCGCTGCTGCCCGCGGCGCGCGTGGGCCGCTACGAGCCGCAGTACCCGGGCACCTGGTGCTTCATCGGCCTGCGCCCCGCGGGCGGCTGGGGCCAGGCGCTGCTCGCCGGCCTCTTCGCCGGCCTCGGCCTGGCCGCGCTGCTCGCCGCGCTCGCCTGCAACACGCTCAGCGGCCTGGCCCTGCTGCGCGCCCGCTGGCGGCGCCGAGCGCGCCCCCCGCCGGCCCCGGGCCCCGACAGCCGCCGGCGGTGGAGCAGGCGCGGCCTGCGCTCGGCCTCCGCCTCCTCCGCCTCCTCCGTCGCTTCTTCGGCCTCCTCCAAAGCCACCCGCGGCGTCCTGGGCCGCGGCTCCTCGCGCAGGGCCCGCGCCCACGACGTGGAGATGGTGGGCCAGCTCGTGGGCATCATGGTGGTGTCGTGCATCTGCTGGAGCCCGCTGCTGGTGAGGGGCGCGCCGGCCCCTCCAGCCGGCTTCCTCCCGCTCCCGCCTGGGCCCCGCTACCCTTTCCACCGAGGAGATCTCCGTCCTCTCTCCCCAGCCGGAGCCCCGCCCTTCAGCCCCACCGGCCGAGGGAGCCCGCCCTGTGCCCTCTCCCCGACACCCACCCTCCTCCAAGGCCCCTGGTCTCTCTCCTTCTTGGGGTCTTTGTAGTTCACCCCAACCCCACAAGCTCTCTCCCCAGCCCCACGCCTCTGGGCCCTGACACTCCATTCTCTGCCCCCCTCCCCTCTCCCCTCTTTCTCCCCCCCCCCCCGCAACACACACCCCGTTTTTCTTCTTCCCTTCAGCCCTCTGCCCTTTGCAACCCCTGGGATTTCTTTCCAGTCCGAGCCCCGCTCAGTGAAGGCTTCTGCATCTCCTCCGATCTCCCCACAGCTCCTTTTCACGAAGACACCCCCTTTCCTCCGTGACGCTCACACCCCCTGACCTTCCAGCCAAGCTCCCACCCGCCCCGGCCCCACCCACCGCTGGGCCCTCCTCCGACCACCGGCCTCTCCCGCAGGTGCTGGTGGCGCTGGCCGTGGCGGGCTGGGGCTCCGGCTCCCTGCAGAGGCCGCTGTTCATGGCCGTGCGCCTCGCCTCGTGGAACCAGATCCTGGACCCCTGGGTGTACATCCTGCTGCGCCAGGCCGTGCTGCGCCAGCTGCTGCGCCTGCTGCCCGGGCGGCCTGGCCAGGCCAAGGGCGGCCCCGCGCTGGGCCTGACCAGGAGCACCTGGGAGGCCAGCTCGCTGCGCAGCTCCCGGCACAGCGGCCTCAGCCACTTCTAGGCACACCCGGAGGCGGAGGCCCGGCCGCTGAGCCAGACCACTCCGTGCCGGGCAAGGCCCGCGGCGCGGAGCCTTCGAGGAATAAAAAAGCCATTTTGCGGACCAGCCCCGGGTGGTGTGCGCCATTGGTACTACAGCACGCGTGTGGCCGCTCGGGGGCGGCAGAGGCCCAGGGCGCTCCTCCGAGGTGCAGTCCCGGCACTGGCCGCGCGGGGGCGCACGCCGCCTGGCGCGGAGCCGGAGCCACAGGAGCATGCGCAGAGTGCTGCCACCCCGGCCCCAGTGGGGACAGGGAGGGTGGAGGGGCTTCTAGCCCCTGCCGCTGCCGCTGCCAGGACGGACTCCCGCGGCCTTTCGCTCACGGGGGCTCTGAGCTCCTCAAGGCTGTTCCCCCAAGCCCTGCCCCAACACAGCCTTGAACCCCTCCCTCCAAGGCCTGTCCACGCTCCCTACCACAGTGACAGCCCCAAGTTCCCATCCTCCCTTGACTCCCTTCAAATCAGCCCCCAGCATCACCCAAGGCATCTTCCCACCCCGCCCTCCCCACTCTCCCCACGCCCCTCCTTTCCCATGACCGTGAACAGAAGAGCCGGGATGCATGGAGGGGCAAACCCCAAAGGCATTTTTAAAAACTAACAACAGCTGGGTGGGCGCCGGGGCGGGAGCGGGCTAAGAGCCCCCGGCCACGAAGTCGAAGTCCCGGAAGGCCGCCTGCTCCGCGGCCGTGAGGGGCCTGGAGTCCCGGGCGGGGCTCAGCGTGGGCGCCTCCCCGGTGAACTCCTCATCGAAGTTGCTGACGTCTGTGCGGCCGGACAGCGTGGGCACGAAGGGCGGCGGCAGGCGCCGGGCCAGCAGGGCGTCCCAGGCCAGGGTCTGCGGGGAGGGGGAGTCAGTGCGGAGGGCTGGGGCACCCAGGGCAGGAGGGGCCCCTGCACCTCTGATCTGTGGGGTCCAGCTGAGCTACACACAGAGGGGCAGAGCCGGCGGGGCTGGGAGGCCCGAAAGGACCGGGGAGCCTGGTCTCACCCTAAGGCAGGGGCTCCCAGCCGGGAGGAGGTAGGGGTGCGGCGGGGTCAGTGAGGGGGGGCGGGCAGGGAAGGCAGGGGTGACAGTGTTGAAGGTGAAGCAATGAGGTCTCAGGGGGCACGGCCTGGTCCTCGGGAGGAGGAGGTGCTCACCCTGAAGAAGGGCTGTTTCTTCACATCCTCCGCATCCCTCTCGCTGGATCCCAGCCTCCGCTCCGGGTTCCTCCGCAGCAGCTGGGGGGGGGGGGGGGGGGGCACAGTGTCAGCCTTCCCCCTGGGTCCCAGGGCCCTCCCCGGGTACCCCAGCCTGGGGGTCCTCACCCTGCGCATGATGCCGATGGCCTCCGCGGACAGGAACCGGGGGTAGCGAACCTCGTCGTTGACGATGCTGTCAAATACCTCCTCCTCGTCGTCCCCTGGGAAAGGGGACTGGGCACGGGGAGAAAGCAGGGGTACGGGGTGAATGAATCAGGCACCTCCTCTGGCCCCGCCAGCCCCAAAGCCCTCTGCTCTGCTGCACCTGCGCACAGAGGGCACGTGGCCGTTTCACCGTCTGGAAGCTAAGGCCAGGGAGGAGGAGCGCCCGCCCCAGCACACAGCACGTGCTGGCGGCAGACTCCGATTCCACCCCGGGCACACGCAGGGGCCAGTGCTTCCCCGGGGCAAGCAGGGCGGGGGCAGCCTGTGGCCTCACCTCACCGACCAGCATCTCATAGAGCAGCACGCCCAGCCCCCACCAGTCCACCGCCCGCGTGTACGACGTGTCTGTCAGCACCTCGGGGGCCAGGAACTCCGGGGTTCCACAGAACGTGCTGGTCCGGTCCCCATAGCCCATCCCTGGGGCGGCAGGGACAGGTGAGATTATTGGGGGACAGGGGGGGCCCAGCCAGCCCTGTCCCAGGATCCAGGGTGGGGTTGTGAGATAACCTGGGTAGGGTTGGGGACTCCGTTCCTCTCCCCGCCCCCATTCTGCCTAGCACCCCCAGACCCCGGCCCCGCCCCTCACCTTCCTTGCAGAGGCCAAAGTCTGCAATCTTGACATAGCCCTCCGTGTCCAGGAGCAAATTGTCCAACTTCAGGTCCCTGTGAGGGGTTGGGGGGGGGGGAGGTGTAAAGAGGGATGAGTGGGAATGGGGGCCCTGCCTCAAGCCCGAGGGCCCCCGAGTGGGCAGAGCACGCATGCACGAGCACGCACACGCGCACGCACACGCACACACCTGTAGACAATCTTGTGTTCGTGGAGAAACTGCAGCCCCAGCACCACACAGGCTGAGTAGAAGCTGCAGAGAGAGGCTGGTGTGAAGGAGCCAGGCCTCCCCACAGGGAGGTCACACAAACTCAAAAGCCCCACACTGGACCGGACCCTGAGGGCTGGGCGGGAGGGAGGTGGGACCTTCAGGGGGAGGAGTGAGAAGGGGCTGAGGCACGGGGCCAGCTCACATGGCCCGGGGTTCGGAGAAGACGTCGCTGTGGATGTGCAGCATCAGGTCGCCCCCAGCTGAGTATTCCATCACGAAGCACACGTGCTCCGGCGTCTGGAAGCAGCCGAACAGGTTCACCAGGAAGGGGTGGCCCGCGCTGGTCACCGCTGCCAAGATCCGCTTCTCGCACATGAGGCTGCGCAGGGTGGGGACAGGGGTCAGGCAGCAGAGACGCTCCCTACCCCCACCTCTCACACTCCCTGGAGTCCTCAAACCCTGGGATTTGTTAGGGCCTCTCGTGGCTGTGCAACCTCGGGCAACCTGCTTCTATCTCTGAACTTCGGCAGCCCTGCCTGCTCAACAGACACCTAGAACCCATCTGTCATCCTAGTCACAGTCCCCCAGTTCCTCTTTGGGGAGCTGGAAGGGGTGGGCTCATTGGAGCACCCCATCTCCCTGGCCAGGAATTTATTCAGGAATGAGGAAGCCAAGCCAATGGAGCTCAATCTCAGGCTTTCTGTTGGAATTTAAAAAAAAAAAAAAATGTTTTTATTGCCCTAGCTGGTTTGGATTAATAGACAGAGCATCAGCCTGCGGACTGAAGGGACTTGGGTTCGATTCCAGTCAAGAGCACACTGAGCCTGGGTAGTGGGCTCAATCCCCAGCAGGGGGCGTGTAGGAGGCAGCTGATCAATGAAACAGATAGAAACATCATTATTATTTCTGTTTCCTTCTCCCTTCCTCTATTAAATCAATACAAATATATTTTTAAATATATTTCTTTACTGATTTCAGAGAGAAAGGGAGAGGGAGAGAGAGAAACATCAATGACAAGAGAGAACCACCAATCAGCTGCCTCCTGCACGCCCCCCACTGGGGATCAAGCCCGCAACCCAGGCATGTGCCCTTGACCGAATCGAACCCAGGACCCTTCAGTCTGCAAGCCGACACTCTATCCACGGAGCCAAGCTGCTAGGACGCCATTTAATTCTTTATACCACATCTGTAATGAGAAACATCATCTGAGCACCTGGATACAGCCATGCCTGAAGGCAGACACCCCTGGACATTCCTGATCCAGAGCAATAAATTCTTCTATTTGCTTAAGCCTGCCCAAATTGGGTTCCCGATTAACAAAAAGATGTCGAGAGGATTGGGGACAATCTCAGTGTTTCTTTTCTTTCCTTTCCTTTCCTTTCCTTTCTTTTTTTTTTAATATATTTTATTATTTTTTTTTACAGAGAGGAAGGGAGAGATATAGAGAGCTAGAAACGTCGATGAGAGAGAAACATCGACCAGCTGCCTCTTGCACACCCCCTACTGGGGATGTGCCAGCAACCAAGATATATGCCCTTGACCGGAATCGAACCTGGGACCTTTAAGTCCGCAGACCGACGCTCTATCCACTGAGCCAAACCGGTTTTGGCACTTTTCTTTTTCTTTTTTTTTTTTTTAATATATTTTATTGATTTTTCAAAGAGAGAAAGGGAGAGGGATAGATATAAACATCGATGAGAAAGAATTATCGACCAGCTGCCTCCTGCACACCCCCTACTGGGGATGTGCCCACAACCAATGTATTGTACATGCCCTTGACCGGAATCGAACCCGGGACCTTTTGGTCCACAGACCGACGCTCTACCACTGAGCCAAACCGGTTTCGGCCAATCTCAGTGTTTCTAACTGAGAACTGACAGGAGGCCAGGCACTCTGCAGAATACTCCAGATCCAGTCTCTTATTTAATCCTCCTTGATTACTGTGCAAGAAAGACATCATCACTCCGCTTTTACAGAGGGGGAGGCTGGGGCTCAGAAGGGCCTCCCCAGGATCTTTAAGTATGTCTGGGGCAGGGATGGGATTTGAACTCATGGCCCTGACCCCAAAGCTGAGGCAATGTAATGGCACCATTAACAGCATAGGCTTCAGCCCCGCTGGTGCGGCTCAGTGGCCTATGAACCAGGAAGCTGAGGCTCCATTCCAGAGCAGAGCACATGCGCCAGTTGTGGGCTCAGTCCCCAGGAGGGGGTGTGCAGGAAGCAGCCGATCAATGATTCTCTCTCATCATTAATGTCCCTATCTTTCTCTTTCTTCCGTTCTGAAATCAATTTAAAAAAAAGAAAAAGTACAGGCTTCAGAGCCCCAGTCCCTAGGTTTGAATCCTGGGCCTGCTGCCCACTGGCTGTGGGACCTCAGGCCACTGGCTCGCCCTCTCTGTGCCACCAGAAGAATGGGAACAATGACAGCATTCGCCCCCCGGGCTGCTGGGGGAACAAACGAGTCACCGAATATCAAGTGAGAGCGGATGTTTCTAAGAGTTAGTGTAAACCAGTAAATAAATAAATGTTACTGAAAGAGTACCTTCCTAAGCACTAGCTAATGAGTGGGAGGAAGGACTATCTGGCCCCCACTTCCCGGGAGAGAAGGCTGATGCGCTCAGACGGCCTGCGCAGGGACCCACCTCTCCACCTCATCCCGGGCCACAATGTCCCCTTTCTTCAGAGCCTTGATGGCGAACAGCTGCCCGCTGGGCCGGAACTCGGAGAGCAGCACCTGTGGCCAGAGGGCGGGGCGCCTTAGCGGCCAGCCCAGACACCCGAGGGCGCGCGCTCCCAGCTCCTCCACTTCCTGCCACCGTCTCACCTTCCCAAAGTGACCCCGGCCCAACACCGCCAGGAACTTGAAGTCCTCGAGGGTCAGGGGTGACTTCCTGAGAGGGCTGCGGAGAGAGGACACTGGTGGGGACAGGGACAGGGGGCGGCGGTGGCTGGGGGTGGACAGGGGAGGGGTGTCACCTGCACAGGGTGGGGCCCGGGGTCTCCTGAGTCCCTGAAGGCAGCTCAGACGTGGTGGTCGTCTCCTGGGCCGGCGAACTCTGTAGCAGAGAGAGGGGGTCAGGGTGAGACACCCCGTAACCACAATAGCCGCCGAGGCTCCTGTCGCCTCTCTGACCTCACCTCTGCCCCCACTCGCCCCTCGCTTACTTCCCTCTAACCTCAAGTTCCTCTCACTGCCCTGCACAGACCAGGCCGTTTCCACCCTCGTGTCTTTGCACGGAGTGTTCCCTCTGCCCAGAACTCTTTCTGCAGTTCCTTCCTCGCTCCTTCAGGCCTTTATTCAAAGGTCCCCTTCGTAGGTGGTCAGCAGACCACTCTATGGAATAAGTACCAGAACCTGCGACACCAACCCTCTCTATTCCCCCCTTTTCTGCTTTATTTTTCTCTCCAGTACATTTCATGCTGCAAGCATATTTTAGCATTTATCTACTTATTACCTTTATTGGTGTTAGTCCTTTGGAACCACTTAATTCTTTTTTTAACAAAACTTTTTAAAATATATTTGTTCTTGATTTCAGAGATGAAGGGAGAGAAGAGAGATAGAAACATCAATGATGAGAGAGAATCATCGACTGGCTGCCTCCTGCATGCCCCCTACTGGGGATCGAGCCCGCAATCAGGGCATACGCCCTTGATCGAATCGAACCCAGGACCCTTCAGTCTGCAGGCCAAGGCTCTATCCACTGAACCAAACTGGCTAGGACGCCATTTAATTATTTATACCACATCTATGTATAACTTTGTAAAGGTCAAATATAATATATTTTTTTAAATGTTTTTTATTGATTTTTTACAGAGAAGGAAGGAGAAGGATAGAGAGTTAGGAATATCGATGAGAGAGAGACATCGATCAGCTGCCTCCTGCATACCTCCTACTGGAGATGTGCCCACAACCACGGTACATGCCCTTGACTGGCATCAAACCTGGGACCTTTAAGTCCGCAGGCCGACGCTCTATCCACTGAGCCAAACCAGTCTCGGCGAATATAATATTTTTATGGGGGAAAATAACACAGTTCCAAAAATTCAGTCAGTACGAACAGGTTCAAAACAGTCCTTCCTGCCTCAGCTGCTCTCCCTAGAGCCAGGTGCTGTTAGTGGTTTCCTGGGTATCTTTCAGATATATTTTATACCCACAGGAACCAAAGTGCCAGGACAGGCTACACTTTTCTTGCACAATATTCTAGTGACAATATTCTAATCTTGCCTCTCCCACTGGGCTATCTGTCTTGGAAATCAGTCTACACCGCACACCGGACTTGTTTCATTTTCACAGCTGCATACTACTCCGCTCTGTCATTTATTTAGCACCGGTTCCTATGGAGGGACCCTCACAAAGCTGCTGCAGTGAACATCCTGGCGATGCATGTGTGAAGAGCTAGGGGAGGTCCAGAGTGGGATTTCTGGGTCCCGACAGTACCCGTTTCTTGGTTTTTTGTTTGGTTAATCCTCACCCAAGGATATTTTTTTTCCATTGCTTTTCAGAAAGAATGGAAAGGAAGGAGTGGGGAGAAAGAGAGAAACATCGATGTGAGAGACACATTGATTGACCCCCTGCACAGACCTCCTGGGGCCAGGATCGAGCGTGCAACCCAGGTATGAGCCTTTGACCGGAAACTGAACCCGAGACCCTTTGGTGCAGGAACCGATGCTTTAATTGCCGAGTCACTCTGGACAGGGCAAGATAGTGTCCTTTTTTAACTCAGCCAGCTGGGCGCTCCCAATGACATAGCAATGGCATGCCCATGGGCTGTCTGCTCTCCTCATCTTTCCCGCCATCAGTGTCATTAATTTGGGGGAGGTTTGAGTTTGTTTCTTTCTTTTTTTTTTGCCAAACTCTTCTCATCTCGTATAATGAGACATCCCATTTAATTCAAAGCCATAAAGCAGGTATTATTTTCTTTTTCTTTTATTCATTAACCCTCACCCGAGGATATGGGTGGTTTGTTTTTTTTTAATTGATTTGTAGAAACTAAGGAAGGGAGAAAGAGAAATATCGATGTGAGAGAGAAACATCGATAGGATTAGCTGCCTCCTAAACCCACCCCAATCCAGGATTGAACCCACAGCCTAGGTACTATGTGCCCTGACTCGGAATCAAACCCACCACCTTTTGGAGTTAAACAATGTTTCAACCAGCTGAGCCACCAGCCAAGGCTATTTTTATTTTTATTTTACATGAAATAGCCCTAGGGTTTGCTCAGTAGTTAGAGTGCGCCCGAGGACTGATTCCAGACAAGGGCATGGTTGCAGGCTCAATCCCCAGGCCCAGTTGGGGCACGTGTGGGAGGCAACCAGTCGTTGTGTCTCTGTGTCTCTCCCACTCCCTTCCCTTCTCTCTAAATAAATCAATAAAAAAAATAGCCTCGAGCCAAACCGGTTTGGCTCAGTGGAAGAGCATCGGTCTGTGGACTGAAAGGTCCCGGGTTCGATTCCGGTCAGGGGCATGTACCTTGGTTGCGGGCACATCCCCAGTAGGGGGTGTGCAGGAGGCAGCTGATTGATGTTTCTTTCTCATCGATGTTTCTGGCTTTCTATCCCTCTCCCTTACTCTCTGTAAAAAAATCAATAAAATATATTTAAAAATAAATAAGTAAATAAATAAATATCCTCAAGTGAGGTTTGACAAACAAAATAAGATATAAAATGCACTCAGGCCCTAGCTGGTTTGGCTCAGTGGACAGAGCGTTGGCCTACAGATTGAAGGGACCTGGGTTCAATGCTGCTCAAGGGCATATGCCTGGGTTGCAGGTTTGATCCCCAGTAGGGGGCATGCAGCCAATCAATGATTCTCCTCATTTGTTTTATTTTTTGCTCTCTCTCCCTTCCTCTCTGTAATCAACATATATTAATATATATATATATATATATATATATATTAATATTTTATTGATTTTTTACAGAGAGGAGGAGAGAGTGATAGCTAAAAACGTCGATGAGAGAGAAACATCGACCAGCTGCCTCTTGCACACCCCTCTCTGGGGATGTGCCCGCAACCAATGTACATTCCCTTGACCAGAATTGAACCTGGGACCTTTCAGTCCGCAGGCTGACGCTCTACCACTGAGCCAAACCGGTTTCGGCAGTAACCAACATATATTTTAAAATAATAATAAAAAATGCACTCAGGGAGGTAGTGAAAGGATCAGCTATCATATACTAGAAGGTGTCTACCTGGGTCCCCAGCCTAGGTGAGGGGTGGGCAATTCTGTTTTTCCTATGGTTTATAAGCTAAGGATGGTCTTTCTATTTTTAAAGGGATGGAAAAATATCGAAAGAATACTTCCTGATGTAGGAAAACGATGTATCATTGAAACTTAAGTCAGTAAGGTGTTCCCAGAACACTGCCACACCCATCAGTGTCTGTCAGTGTTACCTGTGGCGGCTTTCGACAGGGCAGTGCTCATAGGAGCAAGGCCATCTGGCCCCCAAATATGAAATTATCCATTATATCACCCTTGCGCTCACCGCTGACCTGGATCCAGATGTAGAAGACGCGTCACCTGGCAGGCTCCCATGTCCCCTTCCTGTCAGTACCCCCTCCACTCAGAGAAAACCACAATCTCGACTTCCATCTGTGACATGAGTTCCAAACATGCCCATTTTACAGGCAGTGCGAGGCACAGGTCACACGGCCAGGAGGTGGCAGAGCAGGAATGGGGACCCAGGCGGCCTGCTCTTTTCTTAAAATATATTTTATTGAATTTTTACAGAGAGGAAGGGAGAGAGAGAGAGAGAGAGAGCTAGAAACGTCGATGAGAGAGAAACATCGACCAGCTGCCTCTTGCACACCCCCTACTGGGGATGTGCCCGCAACCAAAGTACATGCCCTTGACGGGAATCGAACCCGGGACCTTTCAGTCCGCAGACCGATGCTCTACCGCTGAGCCAAACTGGTTTCTGCAGGCCTGGCCCTTGAGCTCATGTTTCTATTCAGGCTGAAAAACTGGACCCTGCCCTGGCAGGTGTTGCTAAGTAGTTAGAGTGTCGGTCCAAGAACCGAACGGTCACGGGTTCAATTCCCTGTCAAGGAACTTGCACTGGGTCTCAGGTTCAATCCCTGTCCTAGTTGGGGCTAATGCAGGATGCAAACAATTGATGTGTCTCTCTCACATTGATGTTTCTCTCTCTCTCTCAATCTTTCTCCTCCTTCCTCCTCCCTTCCTTTCTCTCTAATAAAATTCAATAGAAAAACTATCCGCAGGCGAGGATTAACAACAACACAAAGAACTGGGCCGGGGTCCTGCCAGAGGAGGGCTGTGTGACCCAGGGGAGTTCCTGGTGGTCTCTGGGCCTTGAGCGGGGAAGGAGCAGCGAGATGCTTACCAGACTGGAAGGAGAACACGGAGGGCTCTTCTGGGGGGAGCTGTCCAGGTCGGCCCCGAGGTTAAGCTTCTCCACGGGGATGTCGCTGCAGCACAGAAAAGGAGGGTGGACCTGGGACCAGCACCCGAGGGGCAGCAGGGGCAGCGGGGACCCCAGGGCCTGTCCTTACCCTGAGGACCGGGCCTCGGGGGCGGGAGAAGAGCCGGGGCTGAAGGTGCCCGTGGCCGCGGCGCTGGGAATGAACCTCCGGAGCAGCCGCACCCAGGTGGCCACGTCGATGTTCATCTGCCTGGCGCGCTGGAACGCCTTCCCTGGGGGGACGGGGCGGGGTCACCCTGAGCCGCTCCGGACCCGGCCGCTCCCGGCCCAGACCCCCCACTCACCCTGCTGCTTGGAGAAGATCTTCTTCTGCCGCCGAAGCCGGGGTATCCTCTCAATGACGGGGTTGCGGAAGGTGACCTGGGGAGAGGGGTCAGCGGGTGAGGACCCCTGCCCACTTCCGGGCAGCACAGCAGGGAAGCCCTTGGGAGCAGAGGTGTGCACGTGCGTGTTTTGGGAATTCCGATCACTGTGGCACTGCATCATATTGAGGGGTTACAAAACCAATCCACCGCTCAGCAGAGCCACCTCCTCAGCCTCAGATGGGGCGCATGCGGGAGGCAAGGAGAGAGCAAGGAAGGAGAGAGAGAGAGAGAGAGAGAGAGAGAGAGAGAGAGAGAGAGCGCGAGAGAGAGAGCGAGAGAGAGCGAGAGAGAGAGAGAGAGAGAGCGCGCGCGAGAGAGCGAGCGCCATTTTGGAGACACGAGAGCAGGCACCCACGCCTTCCTCACGGGGTAGGGAATGAGTCTGACCCAACACGATGCACATTCACCTCCAGCGAACAGGTCCTACATCACTTAGTGCCCCGATTCCCGAGATTGGTCCCAGACCTGCAATCGGCATTGCCGGGGAAGGTGCTAGAAACGCAGACCCAAGGGCCCCCTGCGGGACTCACTGATTCGGAAACACCAGGGGTGGGGCCCAGCGGGCTGTTTCAATAAGCCCTCCGGGTGATACGGGTGCCCACCCCGGAGGGGCCACCACGGGGCTCGATGAATTCTCCAAACTCCAACACATCTTCCAGCAAGTGCTCCATCACAGAACGGCGTCACTATGTGCGTCCAATAAGGTGCCACCAGCTACGGGTGGCCATGTATGTGGAGCAAAATCTAAGTGACATCAACGTCTCCGCTCCCCGGTCACACTGGCCACACTTCAAGCAGCCACGAGGCGGGCGGCTACTCTGCTGGGTGACCGGGACGGAAAACATTTCCTCCCACAGAATGCAACTATTGCTGGCCCATCCACAACAGAACGATAGAGAGCTCCGCCGGATGGCGTTCTGGGGAAGCACGCAGAGAAGCAAAGGCTAGGGAGAAGCCCGGGGGCCTCAGCCTTTGCCCCGGGGCCGCCCCCACCAGGCTCGCTGGGCTGGGGACCTTCCTCGCAGAAGGGACTGGTCTGCCCCTGACGCCAGCACCTCTCCTGTCTCCTTCGGCTCCCGGGTTATGAGGCCACGTAAGAATTTTCACACGGGGATATGGATGTGGAGAGGGCACGTGGATATGTTAGAGGCAAATTTAAAACAGTTTTGAGGATAATTTGAGCTAAATGAAGGGTCAGGGTCTTTCCTTCTGGGTCTCAGTTTCCTCCTCTGTCAGCTGTGCACTGGATTGTTGTGAGGATTAACGAGTGAACGTTAGCAAAGCACTTGGGACACAGAACGAGGGGTCAGCTAGGAATGTTACTCAGACCAGCGGACAGGTGACAACGTCCGGAGACACTGTGGCTGTCACCGCTGGGGGTTGCAACTGGCCTCCTGGGGGTGGGACCAGGGATGCTGCTCAATATACAGGGCGGCCCCTGCAACCGAGAGTGACCTGCCCCCATGTCTGCAGAGCTGAGGGTGGGGTCCCTGACGGAACCCTAACCCCACTGCAGAAGCAATCTCTCTACTTGACGGTGGCTCTGCCAGCACATGTTGCCACGGGCCATGACTGTGCCAAGTTTTGTTTTTCTTTTCTGGCTTGACAAAATTCTGTATTTAAAAAGAAAAAAATTTTTTTTTTTTTTTTTTTTAATCTTGCCTCAAAACAAAACCAATCCAAGCTTAAGTCGTGTCGCTGATGTAACCCATGAGAGGTCCTTTTCTCTCAAGGCTCGGAGCCCAATCGAGACATTATCTCCCACATTTGCAGCTGGAGCTGCAGGAAGCGTTCCCTCAGGGTCGGGGTTTGCTGTACCTCAGCCAGCAGGCAGCCCTGGGGCTCCATGTCCAGCTGGACCTCGTGCCTCTCGTTGTCCAAGAAGTCCTCCAGCTTCAGGAACTTGAGGGCACACAGGCCCCGCGGGTCCCGCCAGAACACAGCCAGCTCCAGCTCCCGCGCCTTGAGGGAAGGGAAGAGGGCCGTCGTTTGGGGGTGCCCCGGGCCCAGAACCCTCCTCCAGGCCCCGTGGTCCCCCAGCCCAGCTCACCCGCTCCAGCTCCAGGGTGAAGCTCTGGTCCCAGGCGGTGGGGCCACACGGCCTCCAGGACGTCTGTCCCACCACCGTGTTGTCCAGCTTGAGCACAGTGCTGACTTCACCTGCAACCGGGGACCGGGTGGAAGGATGAGGGCCAGGAATCGCCAGGGCAGGGGTATAGCTCTTATCTGATTAAATGTTTTATCATAATATTTCCTATCATAATAGTCTGCTATGCTATCTTTAAAAAAAATAATATTCTTTGATTGATTTCAGAGAGAAAGAGATAGGGAGAGATAGAAACATCAATGATGAGAATCACTAACTGGTTGACTACTGCACGCCCCCCACTGGGGATTGAGCCTGCAACCTAGGCATGTGCCCTTGACATTGAACCAGGGACCCTTCAGTAGGCAGGACAACGCCCTATCCACTGAGCCAAACTAGTTAGGTATACCTCTCATATTAAAGCCTTCAATCCACCTCCAGTTGATTTTTGTGTATGATGTGAGGTAGGGATCCAAATTTACTTTTATTCTACACGCATATTGCAGCAGTGTACTCCTAAATATTTACCCTAGAGAAAAGCATGCCGATAGGCATCAGGAGATGCATAATGCTTATATAATGGCCCCAAACTGGGAGCATCTCCCTACCCATTAACAGGAGAATTAATGCATAGGTGTCCCTAAGAAATGTATATACACTTTAATAGCTACAGCTCAGTTTTGAAAATGAGATGTATTTTAATAAACACTGCCTTTAAAATTATTCAAAGTATGTGTATACATTTTTGAGGAACACCCTATATAAATGACAACATAGTCTTCTTAGCTAAATCATAAAATTACTGATATTCAACTATTTTTTTATCTAAAAGAAAAAAAAAAGACATGCACAAGGCAGCAGATTGATGATTCTCTCTCTCCCTTCCTCTCTAAAAAAAAGAAAAAAAATCAACTTGGCAAGTGTGGCATAGTACTTGAGCTTTGACCCATGAACCAAGAGGTCACCAGTTTGATTCCTGGTCAGGGTACATGCCTAGGTTGTGGCTCAGTCCCCAGGTAGCCAACTGATGTTTCACTCTCATTGATGTTTCTAGCTCTCTAATCCTCTTTTCTCCCTAAAATCAATAAAAAATATATTTTTTTAAATCAATTTTAAAAAATAAAGAGTTGTATAAAAAAAAAAAAAAACCACACACACACACACACACACACACAAAAAAAAAAAAAAAAAAACACCCAGAGCTGAAAGACATCAATTTGATTTGGCTCAGTTTAAGACAATAGACTATTAAACAGGAGTAAAAATGAATGAATGAACTATAGTCCCATACAACAATGTTGAATGAAAAAAGCAGTGATATGGAATACATTCTGTGTGCTTCCACATACAATATATGAAGTGCTAAAATGACAAAGGAAACCAAAAAAGGAAGGAAAAAAAGATAACCATGAAGTCAGAAGAGTGGCTACTTCTAGGACAGAGAAGGAAGGGGCTAGAACTGGGGAGGGAACTGAGGCCGCTTCCAGAGTTCCATTTCTTGACCTGGGTGGCGGATATATGAATGCCTGCCCTATGGTTATTTTTCGTCACACATACTTCATGTACTAGTATATGAGTGGTTTTTTTACTGTGGCCAATTCACATAAAAGTTACCATCATAAACGTTTTTAGGTGTTCAGCACGTGACATTAGGTATTTCACGTTGTTATGTGACCGTCACCACCGTCTATCTCCAGAACTCTTTCTATGCCCCGACTGAAACGCTGTCCTCATTAAGCATTAACTCCCCCCCACACCCCCGCCCGGCCCTGGGAGCCACCATTCCTCCCGCCTCTACGACTGGACTACTCTAGACACCGCACACAAGTGGAACCACAGCGTTTGTCCTTGGTGACTGGCTTATTCCACTCGGCACGACCTGGTTCAATGGCCATTGGGTTGCTTCTACCTCCTGGCCATTGCTGAGTCATGCTGCTGCGAACACAGGTGTGCAGACGCCTCTTCAAGAGCCTGCTCTCCACCCTGTGGGGCGGGTGCTCAGCGGTAGGACTGCTGCGTCCAATGCTAATCCCCTGCCTAATTTTCTGAAGCTCTGCACCATTTCACATCTTCACCAACTGTGCCCAAGGGTTCCAGTTTCTCCACCCCTCCCTAACACCTGCTGTTTGGTTCTCCGGTGCCCATCTTATGAGTGTGACGTGAGAGTGTGATACACGGGATATCCAAGGGGCCCTCACCCCGCCTCCTCCCTCCAGGCCACTCACTCGTGTTCTCGGCTTCTGCTTTGAGGCTGCTCCGGCCACTAAGGCTTCCACTCCGGCTGTAGAGGCCCCTGGCTGGCCGGCTCAGGAACGGGGTGCGGCTGTCCGGGGGCCCGGGCCCCCCCGTGGAGGGAGTGGGGTTCCAGGGGATGGTCTCCGGAAGGTCCCTGCAGCCCACCACACGCACCTCCAGGGTCCCTGCGGGAGGGTCAGCTCAGGAGGGAGCCACCACTGGGGCAGGTCGAAGGGAGGGGGCCCCGGGGAAGTGGGTATAAATATAGAAACAGCCAGCACGCAAGTGGGAGTTGGTGAAAGACAATGAGAATGGGGCAGGGGGTCTGATACAGGATGGCTGTGCCCAGAAATAAGAAATATGGGACCAGGGGGAGGGGGAGGCTGCAGGAGCCAGGCTGGGGAGGGGCTCTGCGTGTCGGGTTTAGGACAGAAAAGCGTGTAGGCTGGACGCCCAGGCTAGAAGCAGAGCAGAACTAGGCCATGATTCAGAGGCCGTTGGAGGTCCGGGGCAGGGCTGAGGCCTGCAGTAGGCTTGGTGTGGTGAGGTAGCGGCTGAGCAGGCTAAGGAGGGCGGGGGCAGGGGCAGGGACAGAGGTTCAGGGCTGAGGGTTCCGAGAGTGAGTGGCTGGACTGAGGGACTGGCTACAGGAAAAAAGGCAGAGCTGGGTGGGGAGGTGGGGAAAGTAAGACAGGAGTCTAAAATCAGAGGGCAAGGTGGGGCAGGAGTCCAGGGTACACGGGGCCCAGGCTGGAGGGTTGGAGTGAATGGAAAAGTGAGAGGACAGTGGGATGGGAGTCTGGATCTTTGGGTGGGTGGGTGGGTGGGGTCTTGGGGCTGGGACCCTGAGGGGTCAGGAGTCCAGGGCTGTACGGTGGGCTCGGGGAGGGGAGGGGGACCCACCTGTGAGCGGCGAGGGCTTGCATAAGGTGCTATAGTGCATGGCAGGGAAGGGCCCCGCCAGGCGGGCACTGAAGGCTGCAGACGAGGCCGCCACGAGCTCCTCGCGCAGCAGCTGCCCCTTGGGGTGGTCAGTGGGCAGCTCCCCAAGCCGCCGCTCCAGCGCCTCTCGAAGGAGCCCCAGCTTCTGGTTGGACTCGGTCAGCTTCTCCTGGGCCTGCAGGAGGAGGAGCAGGGCCGCTGGGGACACAGCTGGGCTGGGATGCCCATCAAGCGCAAACCCAGGCCCTTCCCTTCGACTAAGTCCTACCGAGGGCCCCTCTTCCCTTGAGACCCCAAACCTAAACCCCTGAGTCCTACCCTTGAAAAGTAAATCTGATCGCAGGGACTAAAGCCCCAAGCCTCACCGCAGCGCTCCCAGGCCAAGGCCCCGCCCCCTCATGGAGGCCCCGCCCTCACCCCCAGGCCAAGGCCCCGCCCCCTCACATAGAGGCCCCGCCCATCCCTCCCAGGCCAAAGCCCCGCCCCTCGTGGAGGCCCCGCCCCTCACTCCCAGGCCAAGGCCCCGCCTTCTCACATGGAGGTCCCGCTGCTCACCTCGCTGACGGCCTTGCGGTCAGGGGCCTTGGCGGCGCTGAGCAGGCGCAGCACATTCTTGGCGCCCTCGGCCACCGCGTGCTCCACTCGGAAATGGTGCCGCAGCTCCTCAATGCGCAGCTCCACCGCCCCCAGCTCCGGGCTCCCTGTGGGCACAGGGCACAGGGCAGTGAGGCGGGCCGGGATCCAGGACTGGGATCCAGGTCCAACCAACCAACCCCGGTGCAGCCAACCCAGCCCGCACACACAGCCTTCCATAACAACTGGTACTGGCCTGGACACATCACCACCATCATGCACCAAGTGTCACCCAAGGGGTGGTCAGGCGCTTTTATCCAAACGCTGTCGCTCCCAAGGGTGGTCTCAGGGACAGCGGCCGTCACCCTGGGCATTCACACACACTGGCATGCTGTCCACACAGACGGAGGGACAGAAGCACTGTCAGGATCCCACACCATCCCCAGGCACTCTCATGGGGGCGCCGCGGACAACCAGACAGCCACAAGAATATGGTCACACAAACACAGGACATTTTTTTTTTAAGTCACTTTTATTCGTTGCTGCTGGGAATACAAGGTGCCTTTCCATGGGAGGCAGTTTGGCCATGTCTGTCAAAATCACCAATGTATTTACTCTTTGGTCCAGGAATCCCAATTCAGGGACTCCGTCCCGTAGAAGCACCTCTGCCCATGACAGAGGTACGCGGTTTTCCATGGCAGCCTTCCTTCTAAGAGCAAACGACTGCGAACAACCCGATTTTGTCCCAGAGGCGGATGGGCATGGTCGCAAGACCCTTAAGACACCCGGTCACTCTGTGGCAGAACTCCCAGGACTCTACCTCCAGCCCCGGGAAAACCAGAAGAATGTAACCACACGGCCACGTAGATAAGGCACAGAGATAGGCCTGCAGGGCAGTGTCACCAGAACCCAATGCCAGGAAAGCCGGCTGTCACACCCAGTGTGAAGTCACTGACACAGGAAGCAGCCAGCCACCCAAAGCCACAGGAACAGGCACCAGGACATACGGTCACACGGTGTGTGTGAAACTGTCACCCAGAGGCACAAGGCCATGGTCACACTTATCCAGGGCTGTCTTGACATAGGTACACTATTCATGGCAGCCTTCTAAGAGCAAAAGACGGGAAACAGCCCCAGTCTCGCTGTCCTGTATGCCAGACTCAGACCCCGGCACTCAGTCACAGGGTCATACCATTACCCACAGGTGTATGGCACTCAGCTGCACACCGACGACACAGACAGTGCCACGGGAACCCTGACATTCACAGGCATGTCATCTTACAAACACAGTCGCACTCTTTCTTCTGGGCCTGATGTCTCATGGCACTCAGACCATCACTGAGACTTTTACACAACAGGACAAATTCATACTGTCCCCAAGGTCGTATCGCCGAGAGGTGTATGACCATCATCACCCCATCACACACCATCACTGAGAAACCCACAAGGATATTCACAATACAGAGAGACAATCACATGGACAGTCATACTGACACCCTCCCCACCACAAAGACACACACACATTGTCATCTCTGTTACAAGCCCTACAACTAGTCTGAATGTATCTGACTCCCCAAAATTTCTATGTTGAAACCCAGCCCCTATGGGACCTTTGGGAGGTGATTAGATCATGAGGATGGAGCCCTCATGAATGGGATTAGTGCCCTTATAAAAAAGACCCCAGGCCTGGCTGGCGCGCTCATTGGTTGAACGTTGACCTATTAACCAGAAGGCCCAGGTTCAATTCCCAATCAGGACATATGGCCAGGTTGTGGGCTCAACCCCCAGTGGAGAGCGTGCAGGAGGCAGCTTGATCGGTGATTCTCTCTCATTATCGATGTTTCTATATCTCTTTCTCCCTCTTCCTTCTTTTCTGAAATAAAAAAAAATATTTTACAATGGACGAAAAACTCGCGGGGGGGAGGGCATGTATGGGTTGGGGGGCAATGGAAAGATATGTACACATATAATACCTTAATAAAAATATATATAAAAAATAAAAATAAAAATTTTTAAAATATGTAAATAAATAAGTAAGAGAGACCCCAGAACAGGCGTCCTCAAACTTTTTAAAGTGGGGGCCAGATCACGGTCCCTCAGAGAGCTGGAGGGCCGGACTATATGAACTACTAATTCCTACTGTAACACCTCGGCTGCGCTCACTGCCCAAAAAACCTGGCGGGCCAGATCAGACTCCTCTGCGGGCCGCATGTGGCCCGCGGGCCGTAGTTTGAAGACCCCTGCCCCAGAGAGTTCCCTCCCCCCTTTCCCCACATGAAGACAGCTTGAAGACACCATCTTTGAACCAAGGAGTGGGCCTCACCAGACACTGGAACTGCGAGTACCTTGTTCTTGGACTTCCGGCCTCCAGACTGTGAGCAATAAATTTCTGTTCCTTAGCCACACAGCCTATGGTTCTGCGATAGCAGCCCAAACACCCTAACGCCCACCAGCAGCTGACACTCCGCTGTCGGTCATGGTGACACACAAACTAGCACAGTTACCAGGGCATGCACTCAACCGATGGTCCCCACAGTCTGTGGCACATTAATGCTGACACACATCAGCAGCACAGTCACACATACATCAAGACCCTGTCACAAGTTCAGGCGGACAGTCAGGTTGAGACGCCCCGCAGGCACTCATTGACAGAGACACACATGCTGTGGACACCCACAGGTTTACACAAGGCAACCACTTAGTCCAGATGTCTGCCATCTTTTCTATAAAAATTGCGAATAAATACTTTTGGCTTTGCAGACCACACAGGCTGTGTTGCCACCACCCAGCTCTGCTGTCCCAGGGCAAAGCTGGCCTTAGATGATAGTAAGTGAACGGGCATCGCTGGGCGCCAATAAAAATTCACGAAGGAAGGAAGGAAGGAAGGAAGGAAGGAAGGAAGGAAGGAAAGCAATGGCAGATTTGGCTGTGGGCGATAGTCTGCCACTATCTGATCTAGGGTATACTTCAAGTGGGACAAAATGGAAACCGAGGCCCGGAGGGGGTTGGGAATAGGCTCCAGTCACACAGTGAGCCATAGCACCCACCCCTCTGCCACAGAAAGGGCGCCCTCCAGGGGCTGAGCACTGAGCTGCGAGCCTCAGTGCAGGCGAGGGGCTCACCTTGGGCCTCCTCCGGGGCCGCCTGGCTCTCCAGCTGGCAGGCCTGCAGCGCCCGGCGGAGCTGCATGCGGATGATGTCGATTTTGGTCTTGCTGTCCTGTAGCATCTGCTGGGCCGTCAACAGCAGCTTCCGGTCCTGGGGGCAGAGGTCGGTCGTGAGAGGATTGCTGAACAGCTGGGGGTCCAACCACCGGACCCGCTGTCCACACAGTGCAGGCCTGGGTGACCGTGTGACAGAGTGTCTGGGTGTTCCTGGGTGTCAGGGAGTGGTGCAGCCCAGGGGGCCTGATCCTGGCTCTGCTGCAGCTGTGTGGCTTCAGGCCAGCCGCACCACCTCTCTGGGCTTGTTTCCCCCGTCTGCAGGAATGGGGTCGGCACCAAGAGCACCGATCCGCACGGGGCTGAGGACTAAAGGAGCTGATCTGCACAAAGAGCTCAGGGCTGTGCCTGGCCCCAGCGGGCACTGTCTTCGCATCAGCTTGTTAGCACGCATGCAGGTCCCCATGGCAGGTGTGGCCCTGCCTGTAGCCACGTGGGTGAGTCTCCCAGGGTGACGGGAGGGTGTGTGAGACAGTCTGCTATCAGGGGGCTCCAGATGTGTGTGTGTGCAGTTAAGGTATTGCAATGACTGGGCACAGCCCAGGGCCCTCTGTGCGTACAAGCAGAAACCGGCTGTCATGCTCACTTCGGCAGCACATACATACACTAAAACCGGAACGATAGAGGTTAGCATGGCCCCCGAGCAAGGATGACACACAAATTCGTGAAGCATTCCATATTAAAAAAAAATAAGAAGAAGAAACTGGTTGTGGATTTTCCCATCCACTTTGTGCTATGTTTCAAAACCAGGCAAAGCTAACCTGTGGTGGCAGAAGCCTGGGTATTGGCTGAAGCGGGCAGGAGGGAACTTTCTGGGTGACTGGAAATGTTCTGGATTTTGATGGGGGTGGTGTGTACACAGGTAAAATTTCATTGGGTTGTACACTTATGTATGTTACGGCTCAATAAAAGCCAGGAAAAATAATCTGTGTAGTTTATTTCCTCACACGTAATATTTGTGTATGTGTGTGTGTGTGTGTGTGCACGCGCGCGTGTACATGAGCATGGGTAAACAATGTCTGTAGCAGCATGTCTGACTGCTTGCCTGTGTGAGTGTCTCTGAGTATTGGGACAGACAGACCTGTGACTGTCCCCGTCATAGGTCTGGGTGGGGGGATCTGTATGAAAACTCTGGTCTCTAGATGTGAGTTTAATGGTCTACCTGTGGGTCTAGGTGGTGTCCCTAACACGATGGGGTGTGTGTGTCTAGGGGTTGCTATGACTGACTAGACGTTATGACATGAGTATGCATCTGGATGTCTCTGGATGTTAGGATGATGACGTGTACATCCAGGTGTTGACCTGTGTTGACATGTGTCGGAGAGATGCCGCTCGCAGTGAGTGGCTTTGTGTGGGCCTGACCATGGACACCCCCAAATCTCTAGGGGACAACTAAGTGTGGAGGACAGTCTCTGTCGTGTGTCTGTCTGACTTCACACAGTCACTCATTTGCCCTTAGAGCCTGCTTGCACCCCAGTCCTGCCTCCCAGCCCCCCATCAGTCCCTGCCCTCCCCTAGCCCCCGACCTCTCCCACCCACTGCCCATGGACTATTCAAGAGCATGCCTGCACATGGGGGTGCCAGCGTGTGCCTTACCTTGGTGCTGCCGTTGCTGTATGTCTGGATCATGTTTTCTGCCCCCTGCTTCACCTTCAGCTCGATGGCCAGCTGCTTCTCCAGACCAGCCACGCGGCTCAGGTTGGCGGCTGAGCAGGCCGGGCCCCCCTCACCAGGGGACAGGGGGGCATCTGGAGAGAGGTGGGAGTGACAGAGTCACCAGGGCCCTCGCCTCCGTCTGCCCAGGAGGTGTGGCCCGGCTGAAAGGACCTGCCCTCTGTCCAGCCCGGATTCCACCCCAGGTAGGGGCCCTGAGGATCCAACCACCCCAGGCCACCCAGGGAACCCCCTCAGGGAACCCCCTCAGGGAACCCCCTCAGGGCCAGGGTGGGGCCAGCGTGAATGGGCGTGGGCAAGTGTCAGGTGTGCTCGAGTCCTCAGTGTTGGTGGGACTGTGAACAGAGACCCCTAATTCTTCACACAGCTGTGCGGGGGCCATGGGTGTGGATGTGGTTACCTGTGACCCACAGGGTAGTGGCATGAGGAAGCCAGTGTGCGTCTCCCTAGGTGTGTGTGTAACGTGTGGGATGGCAGGGGTGGGAGGACTGGGTGAGCATGGCTGGTGTGGCTCAGAGGTTAAGCGTCCACCCATGGACCAAGAGGTTGCTGGTTTCACTCCGGGTCAGGGCACACGCCCAGGCTGCAGGCTCTATCTCCAGTAGGGGCGGGCAGGAGGCACCTGATCAACGATGTTTCTCTCTCATCAATATTTCTCTCTCTACCCCTTTCCCTCCCCTCTCTCTATCAATCAAGAAAACATTAAAGAGAGAGAAGAAAAAGGGCTGTGTGAGAATCCGGGTGCTGGGCGACCCTAGCACGTTTCTGACTGTTGGCACAACTGGATGTTCAGATCTCAGGTGCTGGTAGGACTGTGCCTGAGGGTCTGGGTGTGCACAGCCGGATACTCATGACTCTGGAGCTGGCATGGCTCTGTGTGACTCCCTGGAGGGTAATGTGACGGTGGGAGTGACTCTGGGTGTAGATGTGACCATATGAGATTCTGGGTGTTGGCCTAACTCACTGTCTCAGAGCACTGACACGACAGTGTGGGTCCCTAGCTGATGATGTGCCTATTGTAGGGGAAGGCTGGGTGTTGGTGAAAGTGGTGTTGGGTCTTCAAGCCTTGTCCCATTATGCATACAAGTCTCTGGCTGTTGATAGGACAGTGTACGTCTGGAAGAGCTAGGCAGCTGTGTTTATGTGAATTTGTGGGGGTTGGTGTGACTGTGTGTGCATCTGTTTGGGTGCTGGGTGGCAGCACGGAAGTCTCTGGATTCTGTGGTGACTTGAAGCCTTCCTAGGATTCGCATGATAGTGTGTGGGTCCTTGGCTGTTGTCCGGGTGTTGGTGTGACTGTGTGTGGTTTGGGGTACTTGTGTGGCTGTAAGTCTCTGGATGTTGGTCCTTTCTCTGGGTGTCGGTTTTGATGTTTGCTCGATCGTATTTGAGGGTGGAGGCCACTGTCCCCGAGTGTGTCTCCCTGGGGGTCAGCGGAGATGGGGCGAGCCTCCCTCTGGGGTCCCGCAGCTCAGTCCCGCCCGCTCTGGGAAGGCCTGCTCACCGTGGGGGGCGGTCGCAGGGTCGGGCAGCACCACGTGGGCGTGCAGCTCCTGCAGCTGCTGGTGCAGCAGGTCGAGCCTGCGGGAGGAGCCGCGCAGCAGCAGCTCCACGGGCCCCAGGCTGCGGCCCAGGTCGGTGGTGGCGCGCCGCAGGTTCTCGGCCCCCTCCTTCAGCTTCAGCTCCTTGCGGATCTCCCGCCGCAGCCGCTCCCGCTCCAGCTCCAGCTGCTGCTGCACCCCGGGCGCCGCCAGGTCAGCACCCGCCAGACCCAGCTGCTCCAGCAGGGACCAGCTGCGGGGCTCGCTCTGCGGGGACACAGCAGGGTCAGCAGGGCAGGAGGATAAAGTGGGGGGAAGGCCACGCAGGCAGCCACGCTGGCCTCCTCCCGGCCCAGGGCTCCCATGATAGGGCCCGCTCCGCATCCTCTGACCCCCAAACCGGAGGTGAGACAGGCCCTGCCTCAGGAACCCCACAGGCACAGTCCTGTCTCCCTTTATCTGTTTCTTATGATAGATCCTCCCTTCCTCCAGTTGACGGACGGACGGAAACCCCACCTGCGGCCAGACATTCCTGAGCACTGAACCATCCACCAGCACCTGCCAAATACCCTAAGTCCCCCACCCCCCAATTCCTAAATCCCTAACCGTAGACCTTACATGAAACCACCAATCGGCGTGTGCTGAGTGCCCTAAGCCCCGTCCCCTGTCCTCCCCTTAAAAATACATGGACCCCGGCCCTCGCTCTCTTCCGCTCTCTCTCTCTCTGGAAGCAGCCGGCAGTGGTACCCTTCTCTCCAATAAAGCCTGTGTCCTGGCATCCCGGTCTCCGGCCCCCTCTCTGTTTCCTCTTTCATCTTACATGGTGAGATTCTGGAGGACAGGCCCCACTGCCCCACCACTGTGCTCCCCAAACTAGGGGGGACCCCTAGGACAGGCTCTCCCGAACTAGGGGGCCCCAAGGATAGGCCTTGCCTCCCTTTCGTTGCCCTCTCAAATGACAAGGTCCAGTGGACAGACCCCCTTCTCCTCTTTGCTGTCCCTCCAGACAAGGAGGCCCCATTTTCCCTCTGCTGCTCCCCAATCGAGGAAGAATCAAGGGTGGGCCTGTGCTGCCCCCCAAAACTATGGGATTGGGGTCCCGAGAACAGGCTCTTTCTCCCCTTTGCCTTGCCTCAAACTGGTAAGTGCCAAGGCTGGCCTCCTCTTTCCTCTGTTACACCCCAAGCCAGGAGGTCGCAGTGACAGTCCCTGTCTCCCCTCCTCTCACCCCCAACAACCAGGACCTAAGGGCAGAGCACCCTCTTTTTCTTCCTCTATCTCCCTGACGCGGGATTCCCCCAGGGCCTCGGCGAGTTCCACCTCCCAAACAGAAACTTCAACCTGTCCCCTCTCTCCTGCCCAAAGCTGAGGGGTACCAAGAGCAGAGTCTCTGGCCTGTGCTGCCTGGGGTCCCCCTTCTGCCCTCCTCCCTCAGGGGCCCCTGTCCCCACCTCCAGCTCCTGGTCCAAGGGGGGATCAGCCTCCGCCATCCTGGGTCCCGGCTGAGGGCCCTGCCCTCTTCCTGAACCTCAGCCCTACCAGGGCCTCTCACTGGCCACTTCCTCTTTCCTGCTAGCTCCCAGCAACCCCTGCGCTGGGCCAGCTCCGGGGCTCTGTGCACCCAGGGAGCCTCTCTCCTCAGCCCCCAGCTGAAAGGAATCGGAGGCAGGCTCCCCCAAGGGTACACAGGCTCCCGGGACCGACTTGGCGGTATGCACCCTCTCACGTGCCCACAGGTGTGTGCACAGAACACGAGTGTACACTGATATGCAAATGCACATGGCTGTTTACACGAGCCAGCCTCCTGCCTGCAGATGCAGGCAGTTACAACTTCCTGCTTCCTCTGGGTGCCCACTGCTGCTGACTGCAGCCTGGAGGCCTCAGGGGCCTGGCCTGGCAGGGGCACCTCCCTGAGATCTAAGAAAACAGCACTGGAGGGGTGGGGTGAGGGTACCCCAAACCAGTGGCTCTCTGAGGCTCAAGTATGACGTGAATAGTAACAATAACAGTAGTTACTAACAAGCTGTACCCAGGGCAATTGATGAGGCAGGTGCTATTATCACCCTGTTTTCTTTTTCTTTTATTTTTTCTTTTTAAAAAATATATATTTTATTGAGTTTTTATAGAGAGGAAGAGAGAGGGATAGAGTTAGAAACATCGATGAGAGAGAAGGATGGATCAGCTGCCTCTAGCACAACTCCTACTGGGGATGTGCCTGCAACCAAGGTACATGCCCTTAACCGGAATCGAACCTGGGACCTTTCAGTCTGCAGGCCGACGCTCTAACCACTGAGCCAAACCAGTTTCGGCTAAATGTATCTTTATCGCTGAAAGTATTACAGATGTTATCACTCCCATTTTTCAAGAAGAAACTGAAGCCCAGAATGGTGACATCACTTGTCCCAAGGTCTCACGGCCAACACAGGCAGAACCGGGACTGAAAGCAGGAGTGCCCAGTATCCTAGTACAGGCTCCTTCCCCCCTACCTCCCTCCTACCCCCTACCCCCGCCTGAGAGATCCCATTTCACAGATGAAGGAAGTCTTCCTTGGCTCCTGACCAACCTCAGGGGCAGCTGCCCCCACAGAGGGAGTATGGCAGGCGAAGAGCCACCCCCCTACACCCCCACCCCTCACTCACATGGATCCTGAGCAGCTGCCATCATTCTCCCCACCTTACAGGGGAGGACACTGAGGCTCAGAGCGATGGCAGAGCAGTTCTCAGTGAGGGTGGGGGATTTTGCACGCCCACCTCTGGGTGCATTTGACATCACCCAGAAACACGTCTGGTTGTCGCGCCTGGGGGTGAGGACGGGGTGCTCCTGGCATCTAGTGAGTGGAGACTAGAGGTGCTGCTCAGTAACCCAGAGAGCACCGGACAGTCCCCACCTCAGAGCGTGATCCAGCCCCGAATGTCAACAGCGCCGAGGCTGCCCTAGCGGGTTCGACTCAGTGGCCAGAGCATCGGCCTGAGGGCTAAAGGGTCCCGGATTCGAATCCAGTCAAGGGCACATGCCTGGGATGTGGGCTCGACCCCCCAGTAGGGGGTGTGCAGGAAAGCAGCCGATCAATGATTCTCTCTCATCACTGATGTCTCTCCCTCTCTGAAATCGATAAAAATGTATTTTTAAAAAATAGTGCTGAAGCTGAGAAACTGGGTGAAAGGACACAGACGGACACCCTGCGCTGCTGACTGGGGCTGCCAGGAAGGATTTCGCAGCAGCCCCACCTGGCAGCGTGCTGGTCGGCGTTTCCTCCCAACCACGAACACACCCTCTCGGTCCCACGTTTCTATCAGAACCGAGGCTCAGAGAGACAAAGGCACCCGGTGGGGACTCAGGCAGGGGAGTGACAGCGCCGGAATTTAAACTCAGGGTCACATCTACTACCACCCACGCCCAGCCAGGCCGTGCCCACTGCCCAGCCCCACCCAGCCCCTCCCAGCCCCCAGCAGGCAGAGCAGGGGTGCAGCCAGAGGGGGTCCAGGCAGAGAGGAGCAGCTGACCTCCGGCAGCTGAGGCAGAGCAGGGAGGAAGGGAGGCCTGACCTCCTGGGTTCTCCCTGGAGTGACTCACTCCTGCCCAGGAGGCAGGAGTCACTGGAGGGCGAGCAGGGTGAACCCGTGAGTCAGGGGCCGGGCCCAGGCTTAGGAGAATCCCCGGCTGCACCACCTCCCACTGTGAAGCGGGGGACCTCAGGCCTACCTCCCAGAACCCTCCCCTCTTCCGAGAGCAACCAGGGACCTAGACCCCCACGTCCGGAGATTTCAATGCTTTGGGCGTTTCCGGAATCTGGACAGGACATCCGTTTGCCGGACACAGAACAGACAGGCACACGTTGGGACAGACAGAGGGGACCAGGGTGGCAGGCCCAAGCAGCCACAAGGAAAAAGGATGAACGGGAGGGGGTGAAAGCGGGAAAGGGGTGGGAAGGGGAACCAGGACACAGGTCCAGCCTCGTTCCAGGAATCACAGCCTCCGTCACGGTCATGTCTGGTGCATACCAAGCACATGCATCATATCACGGGGATTCCTGAACAGCCCTCTCAGGGCCCCGGGGAGAGACAGGGACCCTGGCCCTCCCCGGCCCCAAGGTCTGACCTTGTGTGATCTGCAACACCAAATACGCCCAGCTCCTCGGCAAGGCCGGCAGGCCATCAGCAGGACTGGGTGGGGGACAAGGGGACGTGGGGGAGACACAGAGGGGACGGAGGGCGGGTGCAGAAGGAGACGAGAACCTGGTTACACGGCACCACACACGACGCTGAGATGGCGAGGCACTGAGGGGACGTGTCTCAGATTTGGGTCACTGAACCAAAGGCCAGAAGTCACCCCTGGCCCTGCTTGTCAAAGGTGGGGGGTGGTGAGATCAGGGCTGTCATGTCCACAAGGTGGCACAGGGACGTGGCTGGGCCGCAGACTGGCATCGGTCACCTGTGCCTGTGTGTGGAGGGGGCGTGGGGGGGGGGTGACCCAGCCCTGCTCCCCATGCCCAGGTAGGACTCCAGGTAGGAGACAATCCCCAGCCGGTTGCCCCGGGTATTCCCAGCTGGGATGAGGCTCCACCTGGCAGCCCAGAGGGTGGCCCTGGGGGCTCCCCGTCCCCCCACCTAATGAGGTGTCTCGGGCACTTCTGCCAACAGGTGCCAATCGGAGGAGCGTCGGGACCCTCGTAAACCTCAGCCCGGAGGCGGGCCCACGGAGCTTTGTTGTGCGGGAGGGGCCGGGCCAGGCCTCCTCCCCTCCGGAGGCACCAGGCCAAGCACCTGCCCCCGGGAAAGCGGCACCTGCCCACCTGCCGAGAACCAAACCCCAGGGGGAGGGGAGGGGAGGCGAGTGCCGGGGCGGCGAGCACGGGGACGCTCCGCCAGCCTCGGACAGCCCGAGGGGCACCTCCGCGGCGCCCCCTCCCATGGCCGGGGAGGGCGTGGAGCTCGGGGTGCGGCGGGGGCTCCCGGACCTCCCCGCTCGCCGGGTGCCCACCTCCACCTGCCGGGAAGCGGGCCGCGCCGGCTCCACCCGACGGGCCCCGGGGAGGGACGCCGGGCACTCCGGAGGCTCCGGCCCGGGCCGCCCTGGCCTCGGGGGGTGCCCGGCGCCCGGTGCCCGGCGGCGGCCGCGGGGGCAGGTGCGCCTACCTGCACGGCGTCGCTGGCCATGTCCTCGCGCCGCCCGCCAGGGGTCCCCGCGCGGAGGGAGGGGCGGGGGAGCGCGCGTGCGCCCGCGCGGGGCGGGGAGGGCGGGCAGGGGGCGGGCGCGGCGGACCCGGGCCCGGGCGCGGCCGCTCGGCCTGCTCCGCTCCGGCCCCGCTGGACCAGGCCGCCGCCGCGTCCGCGCGCCGCGCCCTCCGGCCCCAGCGGCTGCCGGGGCGTCACGTGACCGCGAGGTCGGCGCCCGGGGAGGGGGCGGGGCGGGGCGGGGGCGGGGCTCCCGGCGGCCCCCGGGCGGCGGGGCTCGCCCTCCCGGCGCCCCCTCTCCCTCCCGGCGGCGCTCCGTCCGCTCCCCACGCCCTGCTGGGTCCGCTCCGCTCCGAGGTCCCCCATTTGGGGCGCGGACACCCCAAAAAGAGTGGGCGCGGCCGGAGCGGGGCGTGGGGGCGGCCTCGGGGTCTCCCGGGACCCACCCCCCTAAAAAAACACACAATTCATCATCTCCCTGGGTGTGCAAGCTCAGGCTCCGGGAACCGTTCGGCTTACCGGAACTCAGGTTTAAGTGCACGGGAACCCCCTTCCCCCCATTGCCTGCGGGCAAGCTCTAGGCAGATCTGGGTTCAAATCCCAGTGCCCCATGCCTGGGGGTATGGCGGGGGTGGGGGGGAGAGCAGGAGCTGAGCCCCAAACTCCTAAGAGCTCCTCATCTGTGAAATGGGCCTTACCCACCCCTCCCTCGGGTGTTGATAAAAGGAGAGAGTGCGGGCCAAATGCTGAGAGCCCGTAAGCGCGCCATACATGCTACCTGCCGTCATTTTTATCATTGACTTATTTATTTATTTTTTAAATATATTTTTATTGATTTTTTTTTTACAGAGAGGAAGAGAGAGGGATAGAGAGTTAGAAACATTGATCAGAGAGAGTCATCGATCAGCTGCCTCTTGCACACCCCCCACTGGGGATGTGCCCGCAACCAAGACACATGCCCCTGACCGGGATCGAACCTGGGACCCTTCAGTCCGCAGACCATCGCTCTATCCACTGAGCCAAACAGGCCTCGGTTATCATTGCCGTTTTTTATGAAAAGGGGTTTGGATCCCAACTCCATCCATCACTGCCTCTCTGGGCCGTTTGGATCCTATGGCAGCTGAGCCGGCTTTCCGCGCGGTAACATGGGGACCGGTCTCTCCTTCGGGGCTGCCGTATGCAGCTGGTGCTCCATAGATGCACACTGTGCCCCGGCGGAGGCGGAGGCGGAATCTCTCCTCGGCCTCCCGGAGCAGCCTCTGGGGAGTGCAGCTTGGCTCGCGGCCCACCCGCATTCTCTTTTCAACCAGGCGACCGGGCCAGCGGCGGTCCCCGGGGCGCCGGGCGGGGAGCGCCCCCTGGCGGCGGTGCCCGCGCAGTGGCGCCCTCCCGGGATCCCGCCGAGTGGCGGGTACCTTGGTGACTCGCGGCGGTACGTGGTTCGCCTCGTCCCAGAGGCCAGGACGCGATGTTTTCTCTCTCTCCTGTGCCAAACTCTTTGGGGAAGAAAGGGAGGGAGGAGAAATGATAGCGATCTGCCCGTTTCTCTCCCTTCCCAAGGTCCCCACCAGGTCTACTCTCTTTCCATCCCTCCCCCCTTCCCGCCCAGTGCTGGCTCCTTTCAATGCTTTCAGCTCCGCCCACCGCCTCAGAGTCTGTTTTCCCCTTAACAGACCCAGGATGTCTTCCAACAGTTGTGTCCATTCACTTCCCTCTTCTGCTCAGATCCCTGACTGCTCCCACCTTTTCAGAGTAAAAACCCAAATCCTAACTAACCAAGGGGCCACAAGGGCCTGGACGACCTGCCCCCCTCCCCTTCCTCTCTCCTCTCCTCCCACCTTCCACCGTTCATTCCCTCCAACCACACTGGCTTCCTGGCTGTTTCTCGAATATTCATGGATTCCATGAAGGAACCCTTGGAGCTAGTTCTTGCCCCCCCCCCCCCCCCCATTTACTGATGAGGAAACGGACTCGCAACGAAGCCACTCCCCCAAATTGTGTTTATGGTCCTTGTCCTCAGGGACAGAGTGTCTTCCTGGGACCCTCCAGCCCTCCCATTTTGCAGATGGGGAGGATGTGGCAGAGTAAGGCTCCGAGCCAGCCCAGGGACTGGGCCACCCTCCACTAGGGATGGGCCTCATGCTGCCTGCCAGGTTCTAGGCTCTCTCCCCCCGGATGGAGCTGGGGAAACCCGCCAGATTCTCGCTACAACCCTCCGGCGTTCCTTTACTCAGTGATTATTTATGGATGCCAACCCGATGGCGCTGGAAACAGTCAGGCTCCAGGCTTGAAACTCAAAGACCAAGGATTTATTGTACAGTTTCAACCAAAGATGATAACTGCAGCTGCTCTGGCCCCTCTCCATCCTGCTCTGGGACCTTGGAAATCACCCCAACCGCTGCCTCCTGGGCAACCTGTTCCAATCTCTCCCTCTCCGGAGCTCAGAGCTCAGAGGGACAACCTCCCACTCCTCACCTGGTCCTCAAGGTGGTTCTATTAATATCAGGCCTCTAACCACCTGTCCAGCTACATCCTCCCTCCTTCAGAGCCCTCACCCCACCCAGCAGCGCTGACCTTCCCTCTGTTCCTCAAGTAGTCGTACCTGACTAACAACTTCAGGGCCTTTGCACTGGTTGTTCCCTGGCCTGCCGTGCCCTTCTATCACGTCCTCAAGGCTGGCCTCTTCTGATTACTTAGGTTTCTGTTTAATGTCACCTCCTCTGAGAGGCCTTCCCGGATTACCTCCATGCCCTGTCATATCTGGCCCCAGGGCCTGCTTTGTTTACTTTAAATGTCACTCCTTTCTGAAATGGCCCAGGACCTGGCCTGATCTCATTTCATCTTTGTGGAGTGAGCGAGTGGACGCAGCGTGAAAAGAAAGGCGTCCCAGCCCTAGCTGGTTTGGCTCAGCCTGGGAATTGAAAGGTCCCAGGTTCAATTCCAGTCAAGGGTACATGCCTGGGTTGTGGGCTTTTTTTTTTTTTTTTAATATATTTTATTGATTTTTTACAGAGAGGAAGAGAGAGAGATAGAGAGTTAGAAACATCAATGAGAGAGAATCATCGATCAGCTGCCTCTTGCACACCCCCTACTGGGGATGTGCCCGCCACCAAGGTACATGCCCTTGACCGGAATCGAACCCAGGACCTTTCAGTCCACAGGCCAACGCTCTATCCACTGAGCCAAACCGGTTTCGTCTGGGTTGTGGGCTTAATCCCTAGTGGGGGACTTGCAAGAGGCAGCCAATCCATGATTCTCTCTCATGATGGATGTTTCTATCTCTCCCTCTTCCTTCCTCTCTGAAATCAATTAAAATATATTTTTGAAAGAAAGAAGGAAAGGTATTCCAGGCCTGTGAAGGCTGTGAGGAAGCAGTCCCTCCATGTGGAGAAGGCAGAAAGGATGGCGCTGACGTTGCGCCGTGAAGGACAAATTAGGAATTTGCAAAGTAGATAAAAAGGAAAAGGTATCTGGGGGAAGGAACAGGAGGAGCAGAGGCCTAAAGGAGGGTGAGGAAGAACCTGGCCTGCCCTGATTGCTCTACCTCCCTGCCCCTCAGCATTCTACCGTGGCCTCATGGTCTCATTCCTGCCCCTCGAGCCCAGGGCCTTTGCACTACCGGTCCCCTCTGCTTGCAGTGCTTCTTCTCATCTTGGCATTCCCTCTTCCTCACTTCATTTCCGTCTTTGCTCATTTTTGCGGAGAAATCTTCTCCCTACTACATCTCCACCTGAAGCAAGCCTCATCCCCTCCCTACCAAAGGCTATCCCTCGTGTAGCTTGATTTTTCTTCCTTGCAGATTTAAATAAATCTGACCCTACTATTTTCTTCCTTTCTTGTCTGTCTTGACCAGGAAGATGTCAGTTCCCCGAGACAGGAATTGTTCTGTCTTGTTCCTTGCTGAGTTTCTGGCTCCCAGAACAGGGATTTAGCACAGATAAGCTCAAGAGGTAGCTGCTGGATGTACAGATGGGTGAACAAGCATGGCATCATAGGGGGCATGGCTAGGGTTTGTGGTGCTGATGAGACCGGAGTGGGGGGCAAGCTCCAGATGTTGCAGAGGGCAGGGTGGAGGTCAGACTTGACCCTGAGACCTGTGGGAGCCAGATCGATTCTTAGCAGGGCAGGAACTGAATAAAAATTGTTTCTCTAAAGATAAGGAAGGCTCTAGCTGGTTTGGCTCAATGGATAGAGCGTCAGCCTGTGGACTGAGGGGTCCCAGGTTTGATTCCAGCCAAGGGCACATGCCTGGATTGTGGGCTGGATCCCCAGTAGGGGGCATGCAGGAGGCAGCCAATCAGTGATTCTCTCCCATCGTTGATGTTTGTCTCTCTCTCTCCCTCTCCCTTCCTCTCTAAAATCAATAAAATATATATATTTTAAAAAGATAAAGAAGCCAAAACTGGTTAGAGCATTGGCCCGTGGACTGAAGGGTCCCGGGTTCGATTCCGGTCAAGGGCATGTACATTGTTTGCAGGCACATCCCCGGTGGGGGATGTGCAGGAGGCAGCTGGTCAATGTTTCTCTCTCATCGATGTTTCTAGCTCTCTATCCCTCTCCTTTCCTCTCTGTAAAAAATCAATAATATATATATATATCAATATTTTAGTTCTTTAGAATCATTTATTTTTTGTTGTTGTTGTTTTGTTTTATGTACTATTAAAAGTACTGTGTACCACTTGCCTGCCTGCCTGATTGCCCCTAAACTCTCTGGCTGCCTGTCTGATTGCCCCTAACTGCCAGTCTGATCATTCCTATCTTGCCCCCATGGTGGCCTGATTGCCCCTACCTTGCCCCCCTGCCTGCCTGATTGCCCCTAAATTCCCTCTCCTGCCAACCTGATCTTGCCCCTAACTGCTCTCTCCTGCCAGCCTAATTGCCCCTAACTGCCTCTGCCTCAGCCTCCACCACCATGGCTTTGACCAGAAGGAAGTCAGACATCTGGAAGATGGCCAGTTGACCAGGTCTAGTTAGCATATTACCCTTTAATTAGTATAGGTAGATTATAATATATAGGACAGTGTTGTATAAATGAGAGGGAAAAAGCTTTTTCAGCAGGAGGAGATACTCTTGGCAGATAAAAACACATAATCCCTATATCTGAACTGATAGCTAGTTATATGCACTATACTGCCAAACTGGTCATTAAAAATTTGAATCACTTTTTTATATCTTACACCAAATAGCTGTTGCCCTTAAGACACCTGCTCAGCCCCCACCTTAGGTTCTGCCTTCACAGTTCACCCAGAGTAGGTTCTGATTAGTTTCTTTTTTTAAAATTTAATTTAATTTAATTTAATTTAATTTTTTTATTAAATTATTATCTGTGTACATATTTTAACATTGTCCCCCCCCCATACATACCCTCCCTCCCCAGAGTTTTGTGTCCATTGGTTGTACTTATATGCATGTATACAAGTCCTTCGGTTGATCTCTTATCTCCCCCAGATCTCCCTACTCTCCCCGCTGTAATTTTACAGTCTGCTTATTGCTTTACTGTCTTTAATAAAATATATTTTTTAAAAATAAAAATAAATAGCTTTTTTTTTCACGAAGATGGCGCCGAAAGCGAAGAAGGAAGCCCCTGCCCTTCCCAAAGCCGAAGCCAAAGCAAAGGCTTTGAAGGCAAAGAAAGCAGTGCTGAAAGGCGTCCACAGCCACACAAAAAAGAAGATCCTCGCGTCACCCACCTTCTGACGGCCAAAGACACCAAGGCTCCGGAGGCAGCCTAAATATCCTCAGAAGAGCGCACCCAGGAGAATCAATTTGACCACTATGCCATCGTCAAGTTCCCCCTGATTACCGAGTTGGCCATGAAGAAGATAGAAGACAATAATACACTTGTGTTCATTGTGCATGACAAGGCCAACAAGCACCAGATCAAACAGGCTGTGAAGAAGCTCTATGACATTGATGTGGCCAAGGTCAACACCCTGATCAGGCCTGATGGCGAGAAGAAGGCATATGTTCGACTGGCTCCTGACTATGATGCTTTGGATGTTGCCAACAAAATTGGAATCATGTAAACTGAGTCCAGCTGCCTAATTCTAAATATAAAAATTTTACACTGTAAAAAAAATAAATAAATAAAAATAAAAATAAATAAAAAGATAAAGAAGGCTCTTTGCTAGCCAACTCTCCACCGGTGGGGTCCAGACAAAGAAATGGGAATGGATTTATCTAGCAGCAGAAGAACTAAATGTATCAACAAGGAGTAGTTCAGAAACAACTCCTTGAGGGAGGTATAAAGAATAAAATAGGAAAAGAAATTATACCACTTGATACTGTTGATATCCATTACTAAGAAAATCAGAAAGTGAAGCTATATCTCAAGTTTGTGGGTAAGTAGGGATTAGTTTGCTTCTAGTGTACCTTGCATCCTGACTGAGGAGGGTCAGGCTGCCTGGAACCGTCACTCACCACCAGTGAGACCCAGAACCAGTGACTTCACTGCTCTGTGCCTCAGTGTCTTCGTCTGTAAAAGGAGATGATAATAGCAGAGCCTACCTCATAGGGTGGCCGGGAAGCTTAAATGAGTTGATTCTTGTTAGCACTGAAGAGGGTTGTGGTCCCTGCTCAATCTCATTATTTTTACTGAGGATGTTTCTGCAATGGGGGGAGGGGAATGGAGGTGGGGAGGTGAACATAAGTGACTACCACTTTAACTATAATGCATTTTATTTTATTTTTACTTTATTGTATTTATTTTTTAATGTATTTTATTGGTTTTTTACAGAGAAGAAGGGAGAGAGAGAGAGAGTTAGAAATATCGATCAGCTGCCTCCTTCACACCCCCTACTTGGGATGTGCCTCAAACCAAGGTACATGCCCTGGACCAGAATTGAACCTGCAATGGTAAAATATGTACACAGATAATAATTTAATAAAAAAAATTCACAGATAAAAAAAAGAATATAAAAAATAAAATAAAATAAAGAATTGAACCTGGGACCTTTCAGTCCGCAGGCCGACGCTTTATCCACTGAGCCAAACCGATTTTGGCAATGTCTTTTATTTTTAATACTAGAGACCCCGACACACGAAATTCTTGCAAGGGGCTCATCCCTCACAGCTCCACAGCCTTGCCTTCTGGTCGTTCCAGAAGGTCGTTCATATTAGCTCTTTATTATATAGGATTGTTTTGATTGAGTTACAGTTTACATACGGTAAAACACACAGATTTTTTGGTGCACAACTGTGAATTCTTAAATGTGTGTACACCCCGTGGCCACTCCCCAGTCCACTTCCCTGATGCGTAAGTTTACATGTGACCTTTCTCAAGCAACCTCGTCCTACAGGTTCTATCATCACAGATGAACTTTGCCTCTTAAACCTCATACTGCAGGGAATCATGTTATGATTTTTGTAATGTCTGGATTTTTTTAAATCTGGATTCTTTCAACACCCTTTGTTTTGTTTCTATTGAAATGAAATCCGCATGCCATGTAAGTCACTCTTTTTAAGTGTGCAATCTAAGTGATTTTTAGTTGTTATGCAAAGTGCCGAGGTCCCAGAAAACCTTGATGTATTGTTCTTGGATTCTCCCAAAAAATAACACAGAGCACTAGCTGTGAAAGACACGGGTTTATTAGGATTGACATGTGCACCAGTGGCTACTGACAGTGAAGTTGAACCGCTAAGTCCCATCCAGCCTGTGGAAGTGCCACATTGGGGGAGGGACGGGGGCTCGGATGGCCTCCGGTGTTTTCCCAGTGCAAGGTTTCAGAGAGTACAGAAAACAGAAAACAGGGCATGCAGGGGAGGGGGATGTGTTTCCCAGCAAGCTGTGGAGGTCAGAACTGCTAGCTGTTTTTTATTTTTATTTTTATTTTTTTTGCTGCTAGCTGTTTTGACTGAGGAGTTGGCTAGGCTCCCAAGGTCTCATAGTCCACTTACCGATGGCCTTCACTCTGTTTCCCACGGGGTATAGCATGGGAAGGGGCCCGTGTTCCCATTTACCACACATTAGCATAGTCACAACAAACATGTTTTGACATTCATCCATAATAGCATGTGTCTCAAAAGCTCATTCTTTTTTATCTGTGGTGGTATTCCATGGTGGAGATGGGGTTGGGGAACATCTGGCCCAACGACCATATAAGGCCTGAGAAATCATTGGGTCTGGCCCTAACAAGGCATTACAGATGAGTTAATTAAGTAGTTGACCAGCCGAAACGGGTTTGGCTCAGTGGACAGAGCATCGGCTTGCGGACTGAAAGGTCCCAGTTTCGATTCTGGTCAAGGGCATGCACCTTGGTTGCAGGCACATCCCCGGTGGCGGTTGTGCAAGAGGCAGCTGGTCAATGATTCTCTCTCATCAATGTTTCTAACTCTATCCCTCTCTCTTCCTCTCTGTAAAAAAATCAATAAAAAATATATATATATATTTAAAAAATCGTTGACCAAATATAGCAAGCTATTTTTTAAAATATATTTTATTGATTTTTACAGAGAGGAAGGGAGAGGGATAGAAAGTTAGAAACATTGATGAGAGATAAACATCGATCAGCTGCCTCCTGCACATTCCCCACCAGGGATGTGTCCACAACCAAGGTACATGCCCCTGACCGGAATCGAACCTGGGACCTTTCAGTTCGCAGGCTGGCGCTCTGTCCACTGAGTCAAACCGGTTTCGGCGCAAGCTATTTTTAAAAAAATATATTTTTTTATTGATTTCAGAAAGGAAGGGAGATAGAGATAGAAACATCGATGATAAGAGAGAATTATTGATGGGCTGCCTCCTCACACCCCACACTGGGGATCAGGCTAATTTTTAAGTTGAGAATTTCATATGGCCCGAGAATGATGTTATAAACTTCCCAATGGCCCTTGGTAGAAAAAAAAAGATTCCCCACCCTGGCGTAGATGGATCACAGTTTCTTCATTCACTTGTTGATGGACATTGGGTTTTGTGCGGTTTGGGGCTGTTATGCATAAACAGTGTTCACTGCTTATTATCTCTCTGTGGGCAAAAAATATTTCAGGTACTGTTAGATCTCTACCTAAGAGGATTACTCCATCCTGTTTAACCCAGTGGGCCTCATCTGCGGTGATTTTGGTCTTCTCCCCAGGGAGGACATTAGCAATGTCAGGAGATATGAGAGATTTGGGGTTGTAAACACTGGAGGTGGAGGGATTGCTACGCATCTACTGGTCATGACCAGGAATACTGCCGAACACCCTACAATGGGACCCCCCTCCACCACCCCCAACCACCACAAATGACCTGGCCCACATAGCAGGAGTGCTGAGGTTGAGAAATCTGGTCAACTTTCCTATAAACTGCCAATCGTTTCCAGAGTGACTTTTTAAAAAATATATATATTTTATTGATTTTTTATAGAGGGAAATAGATAGTTAGAAACATCGATGAGAGAGAAACATCAACCAGCTGCCTCCTGCACGCCCCCCACCGGGGATGTGCCCACAACCAAGGTACATGCTCTTGACAGGAATCGAACCTGAGACCTTTCAGTCTGCAGGTCGATGCTCTATCCACTGAGCCAAATGGGTTTCAGCTCCAGAGTGACTCTTGTTTTACATGTTCACCAGAGCCTGTCCAGCCCCTGGCACTGTCAGTCCTTTTAGCCATTTGGGCGGGTGTGTTTTAAATCTTTTATATCTTAGAATAATTCTGAATTGATCAAGCCAATATGAAAAATGTTCATGTTTGTTAATCTTAGGTGGTTGGGTGGTGGGTGTACTTTAGGAGGCTCTGATCTTTTCCTTTTCTGGCTATAAAGTGTTTTGTTTTGTTTTTTTGGGGGGAGGGGACATTTGTTTGTTTTTAATAGAAGCTCCCCAGTTTGCATGGATGGGTGTGCTGGAGTGTTTTCCCAGACTTCGCAACAGGACTCAGCTGGCTTCAGCAGCCTCCATGACAACTCATCTCAGATCTAATTACTCCCAAGCTCGCCTCCCACCTGCTTTCCTGGGGCACCTCCTCTTTCCCCGGGGAATGGTTTTCTCCAGGGTTTTGGTCTCTCTCTCTCTCTCTCTATTTCTTCAGAGGATGCTGGCCAAATCTAATGGAGGGAGATGGCCTATGCTTGGATCCCTGGTCACCTTGAGACCTTGGGCCTGGGATTAACCCTCTCTGGACCTCAGGCCACCCACCTGATAATGAATATGCTGAATTGCACACCTCTTTGTGGGGTTCAGATTCAATCTGTATGTGTGTATGTATATGTGTATATATATATATATATCTCCCCAAAAATGTATACACACATTTTGAATAATTATAAAGTCAATGTTGATTAAAATACTTTTCATTTTCTTTTTAGTGCTCCAGGTTTTTGTTTGTTTTAAAAAATATATATTTTATTGATTTTGTACAGAGAGGAAAGGAGAGAGATAGTTAGAAACATCGATGAGAGAGAATCATTGGTTAGCTGCCTCTCGCACACCCCCTACTGGGGATGTGCCCGCAACCAAGGTACATGCCCTTGACTGGAATCAAACCTGGGACCCTTCAGTCCGCAAGCCGACGCTCTATCCACTGAGCCAAATTGGTTTCAGCTAAATATATTTTTATTGATTTCAGAGAGGAAGGGAGAAGGAGAGAGAAATAAAAACATCAATGATGAGAGAGAATCATCGATTGGTTGTCTCCTGTACATGCCACACTGGGGATTGTGGTGCAACCTGGGTATGGGCCCTGACTGGAAATGGACCCATGACCTCCTGGTTCATAGTCTGACGCTCAACCACTGAGCCACGCCAGGCACATCTACTTAATTTTTTTTTAAAAAAAATATGTTTTTATTGATTTTATTTCTTTATCTTAAATCCTTACCTGCGGATATTTCCCCATTGGTTTTTAGAGAAAGTGGAAGAGAGAAGAAAAGACAAAGGAATATATATATATATATATATATATATATATATATGTATGTATGTATAATATTTTATTGATTTTGTACAGAGAGGAAGGGAGAGAGATAGAGAGCCAGAAACGTCCATGAGAGAAAAACATCGACCAGCTGCCTATTGCACACCCCCTACAGGGGATGTGCCCACAACCACTGTACATGCCCCAACTGGAATCGAACCAGGAGCCCTTCAGTCTGCAGACCGATGCTCCACCACTGAGCCAAACCGGTTTCGGTGAGACAGAAATATTGATGTGAGAGAAACACATCAATTGGTTGCCTCCTACACGGCCCTTCTGTCTTCAGGCCAATGTTCTATCCATTGAGCCAAACTGGCTAGGACTGTTTTCATTTATTTTAGAGAGGAAGGGAGAGGGAGAGAGAAACATTCCCAGGGCAAAATAAAAATGGTTTCAAATCTATGATAAACAAAATATCAAAATTTTAAGCCCTGGCTGGTGTGGCTCAATTGGTTGGAAGGTTGTCCCTGCACCTAAAGGATTATCCTGCCACATATTACAACCTTAAAAATAAATTATTTATATGCAGACCGAGAGAGAGAGAGAGAGAGAGAGAGAGAGAGAGAGATTGATTCTATGCAAAGTAACCTCATAGGGTGATCTGATCATTAAATCCTAACTGGGCAGGTCATGCATGGTGTGTAGACATGCACCAGGCCCACAACTTTTTTAAAAAAAATAATATATTTTATTGATTTTTTACAGAGAGGAAGAGAGAGGAATAGAGAGTTAGAAACATTGATGAGAATCATCCATCAGCTGCCTCTTGCACACCCCCCACTGGGGATGTGCCCGCAACCAAGGTACGTGCCCTTCAGTCCGCAGGCCTATACTCTATCCACTGAGCCAAACCGGTTTTGGCCAAGGTACATGCTTTTGACTAGAATTGAACCCAGGCCCTTTCAGTCCACAGGCTTACGCTCTATCCACTGAACCAAACCGGTTTCGGCCCATAACTTCTTTAGTAAAAACTTTTTCTTTTCCTTACACAAGCCTCTCCACTGTTTCTGTGCATTTAGGTTAACAAGCCTTTAAAAATGCCCTCTTTCGGATCCCTTCTTCTAATACCTAACCACCCTTTCAGACCCTACCTTCTAAAATGGGAGAGCAGTCCTAGCTGGTTTGGCTCAGTGGACAGTGTTGGCTTTTGGACTGAGGGTCCAGTCAAGGGCACATGCCAGGTTATAGGCTTGATCCCAGTTGGGGGCGTGTAGAAGGCGGTCTATTAATGATTCTCTCTCATCATTCATGTTTTTAGCTCTCTTTCTCTTCCTTTCTGAAATCAATAAAAATATATAAAATATTAATAAAGTAAAATTGTTTTTTTTAAAAAGCATGAGTAAGTAATCTAGTTATCTAGATTAAATCCTGTTATCTAGTCCTCACATTGATTATCCGATTATCTAGTCCTTCCATCTTCACGTAATCTTCCTTAGTTCCCTACTTAATTCCAAATGCATAAAATAAGCTAAAAAACTGTTATCTCTGGAATATTTGAGATTTTTAAAAAAAATATGGAACTCTTCACGAATTTGCGTGTCATCCTTGCGCAGGGGCCATGCTAATCTTCTCTGTATCGTTCCAATTTTAGTATATGCGCTGCCGAACCGGGCACACATTTGAGACCTCGCTCTCCCGAATAGCTCATCAGTTTGACTTAGGCCCAACCCCGATCACGTGACAGGAGGTAGGCAGACACCGGCCCAACCCACTCGGGCGCCTATTTTTCGATCGACCAATGAGCGTGAGGCAAAGAGGCACGCCCTCTTTCCTCTCCACCAATCGCCTCCGAGAGCTCCCGCCTTTCTAGATTGAAAAGCCAGCGGCCCAGTGAGCAGACACTAAGTCCAACGCAGGAAGCCGGAAGCGCTGCAGCTTGAGTCGGGGCGCGGGACGGGCATCCGTGGCAAGTCGACTGTCGGAGCGCGCGGAGGCGAACGGGGAACCAGGTGAGCGGCAGGTCCGGGGCGCGGGGCGCCGGTGCGGGGACCTCGGGCGTGCGGGCGATCGGGCGCGGGGAGACGCTGGGGATTGAGGGGGGAAGGAAGAGGGGGCGCGAGACCAGGTGGGGCGGGCCGGTTGGGGCGCCCCCGCGCGCGGGGTGCGGCCGTTGGAGGCCGGGGCGCATGCGCCGGGGGCGGGGCGGCAGTTGGCGCGCGGGATGCGGGGCGCGGGAGCCGTTTCCGGGAGGTGCTGTCATGGCACCGCGCGGGACGAGCTCTATTAGGGGAGGGAGCTACCTTGTCGGAGGAGGCCTGGAGGCGTCCCGGGACTGTTTGGGGGGGAAGAGTTCGGAGGGCGACGCAGAGGTTTGGGATCGCGATGGGAGAGACCGGAGTTTGTAGATGGGATGGGGTTCTCCAAGTTGAGGATCTTCCCCCTCCCCTACTCCGCTCTGTTCTTGCTCTCCGTTTAGGCCAGGGGGGATGTCCAAGTAGGGAGAAAACCGAGGTGGATATCCTTCCTGGGGTTTGAGGGTGAAAGGGTTCTTGTGTCGACTGCGAGCACATCCGCTCCGGGCCCCAAGCCGCCCCTGTCACACCCTCTGGGCAGGACGAGTCTCCCCAGAGCCTCTCCTGATCTCCTTTATTTTGGGCTTTGTTTTGATCCTGGCTAGCCACTTTTTAGAAAAATGTGTGCCTAAAGCTCATTATGTCTCCAAATCTGTCTACCCTTCAAAAACCTCTTTATTCCTTTACTTTTTAAAAATACATTTTATGGATTTCAGAGAGGAAAGGAGAGATAGGAGCATCCGTGATGAGAGGAAATCATTGATGGGCTTCCTCCTGCACGCCCCACATTGGGGATGGAGCTTGCAACCAGGGCGTGTGTCCCGTGGGGAATTGAATGGTGGCCTCCTGATTCGATGCTCAGCCACTGAGCCACGCCCTTGGGGACACTATTTTTTTAAATCACCTCTTGGTCAGCTAAGAGCATTTGCTGCCATGATCCCTTCTATTAGAGTGAGGAGTCCACCTTTCCCCCCTACCTAACAAATCCTCTTTCCTGGCTTGGTTAATCCTCTTTCCCTCCGTGAGGATGGTCTCATCCCCAATTCCTACTCCTGGTAACTCGCTCTTGGGCAAATGAAGGGCAAAGACTGACAGGGTCACTCAAATCTAAAACTTAATCAGATTCCCCAGTACAAATGCCCTGGACCTGATGGCTCTTCCACCTTAGTCTTCTGCCTCTTTCTCAACCAGCCAGTCCTACTCCTTCCCCTAAAGGGTCCGGTCCTCTGGGGACGGAACATTTCTCCTGTTCTCCCTGCTGCCTGGGACACAACCCCTTCCTGCCTTTGCCAGTCAGTCCTCAGGGCTGGTATCAGACGACCTTTTTCAAAAGTCACAGAACAATACATGTTCATTGTAGCCTCTACACTGAGGCCTTGATTTTAGTTCCATCTACTTAGCCATTGGTGTTGAGTGCTGACTTGATGCATGCCAAGTTCTGACCGAGGCTCTTGGCTGAGGGGCTGGCCTGAGTTGAGGGGTGCTTTTTAGATGGGAGCCAGCAGGACATGTCTTTCTGGAGCAACATGCCTGAGGGAAGTGGCCGTTCCAGGCAGCAGGACCAGTGCAAAGGTGTGAGGCCCAGCAGCCAAGGCCAGTGAGGGCGGGCAGCGGGCAGGATGAGGTCTGAGCACAGGGGATATAGGGCCTGGCAGGGTTTTGAGCAGGAGTGACATTCTCTGACTTAGCTTCTGTAGGCTCCTTTTAGCTGCTGTGGGAGAGTGGATGGAGGATCATGGGGGATAGAAAACAGGGAGACCAGTGAGGGGTCTGTTGACATAATTTAGGTACCCAGGTTCCCATCAACTGATGGATAAATTGGTGCTGGGTTCCTGCACGATGGAATATTCAGACATGAAAAAGAAGGCAATACTGATTCATGCTACAACATGGACAAGTCTTGAAAACATGCTGCATGAAAGAAGCCAGATAAAAGGACCATATATTACATGGTTCTATTACATGAAATGTCCAAAATAGGCATATTCATAGAAGAGAAAGGCTAGTGGTTGCCAAAGGGGGTGTGGGCATAGGATGGCATAGCTAAAGGGTATGGGGTCTGTTCTAGGTGGTGAAATGTTCTAAAACTGATGTGATGGTTGTATGTATCTGTGATTACACTAAAAACCATTGAATTGTACACTTTAAAGGGTGTAGATGTGTATATCTCAAAGCTGTTCTAATTTTAAAAGGAAAGGTAATGGCAACTGGGGACCTGCCAGGTAGCAGGGGTGAGAACTGGCTGGCTTTTCGTGAGGGTGAATTTGTTGCTGATGGGACAAGAATGTGAGAGAGAATGGAATCGCCTATTCTGAGATGGAGACACAACCTGTGGGAGAAATGGAGGGGTTTTGCTCTGGGCGTTTTGAGTTCAACTTACAGAAGGAAGTGTGGAAGAGGTGCCTGTAACTGAGGTTGAAGTTGAGAGTCATTCCTGTTAGAGACACAAGTTTGAGAGGCCTCGGCACGGAGGTGGTGGGAACCCTGGGCCACAGAGCCATGGAGAGGATGAGTGACAGGATGGCCATAAACTGGCCCTAGGACTCTCTGCACCCAGCTAGGAGGGGGGGCTCCTTCAATACTTCCACTCCGTAGATTGGAGGCTGGTGGGGCAGGAGTGACAAGAGACAGCGTTGTCAGGCTGGGTTCCTGTAGGACATCTGGACACCCAGTGGGTGCTCTGTGTATTTTGGATTACATAAAGCCAGGATGTGAGCTGGCTTTGTATTAATTCCATTTCCCATCTCAGCTTCATTGTTATTGGCCCAGGCCCAATGGGAGGCCTTTTCATGAGAGCACTTAATTATTCCCCAGTGCTGACCACAGAGCAGGAGGCGCTGGGGCTGGGCGGATGCTGCCGCGCACACACTCAGGTCTCTGCAGGCGGGTAGATTCCCTTTGGTTGATTGCCATGATAGGGACAGAGTTCCTTTAGGCTAGGTCAGTGGTCGGCAAACTCAGTAGTCAATAGAGCCAAATATCAACAGTACAACGATTGAAATTTCTTTTGAGAAATTTTAAACTTAAACTTTGTCTAACGCCACTTCTTCAAAATAGTCTTGCCCAGGCCGTGGTATTTTGTGGAAGAGCCACACTCAAGGGGCCAAAGAGCCGCATGTGTTTACACCAACCACGGGACTAGGTAGTCTCAGGCAGTTCATTAGAACTGAGACCAGCATGCTGAGAAGGAGCATTTGTGCAAAGATCTGGGAGAAGCTCATTCTGGTGGCATCTGGGGGTTATAAGAGCTTGGGGTAGAGACTGCAGTCTGAGCAGCCAAGCAAGGCTGGGTGATTTGAAAGGGGTGGCATGGAATGAGGTTGATGGGCCAAGGAGAGGGTCATGAGGGTCATGGGGAGGAATTGGAATACCACTTTGAGGAGGTCTGGCTGACAGGGAGAGCTGAGGGTTTGGAGAGTGGTTAGAGATGTGGCCACAGCAACAGGCTGGAGCTGGGCGACGCTGCACATACGGAGCTGATGGGAGGTGCTGCTGGAGTCAATGTGGGCAATGCTGTCCTGTCTCAGCTTCGCCAGCTGGTGGCTTTCCAGGCCCCAGTGCATTGTCCTTGCTCCTGTGTGCACAGCCCGCAGCTGCTGGGTCGCCTTCTCCCTGGCTGGTGGGTTTTGCTGCATGCATCTCAGTTGCTTCCCTGGGCCCTTCCTCCCTCTTCTGTTTTCAGTATTATGGCGGAACAAGATGTGGAAAACGAGCTTCTGGATTATGAGGAAGATGAAGAGCCCCAGGCTCCTACAGAGAGCACCCCAGTGCCCCCCAAGAAAGATGTCAAGGGGTCCTACGTTTCCATCCACAGCTCTGGCTTCCGGGACTTTCTGCTGAAGCCTGAGCTCCTGAGGGCCATAGTGGACTGTGGCTTTGAGCATCCATCTGAGGGTATGCCTCCCTGCTCCTCCCCACCACACCCCTCCCTACCACACCCCTCCCTACCACACCCCTCTGCTGACAGCCCACACAGAGGGCCAACACAGTTTCCAGTCACTCATGGGCTCTTTTTCCTACAGTTCAGCACGAGTGTATTCCCCAAGCCATCCTGGGCATGGATGTCCTATGCCAGGCCAAGTCTGGAATGGGCAAGACTGCAGTCTTCGTGCTGGCCACCCTACAGCAGATCGAGCCCGTCAATGGACAGGTGGGTGGGCAACATCCATGTGCTGCTGCATGTGGGTACATGGTGAAGGAGGGAGGTTGAGTGGGGTCATGATGTGGTTGCAGAAGACCCCAGTATAGCTAGAGAGCCAGGTGGGCTCTAGCTGGGGAGCATGTAGGGTACTGTCTTGAGTGACTCACTCTTGCCTACTCAACAGGTGACTGTCCTGGTCATGTGCCACACTCGGGAGCTGGCCTTTCAGATCAGCAAGGAGTATGAGCGCTTCTCCAAGTACATGCCCAGTGTCAAGGTGAGCCCCCCTGAGCCAGGCTCGGCGCCATGTAGTCCTCTGCAGCCTGGCCGGCCCCAGCTCTGACCCAGCCAGCATTTACCAAGCTTGGCTGCAGCAGCCGCCTTTGAGGTTTGCGGTAGTTTATGCTCCTTAAAAGCCTGATGAATTATGCATGGCCCCAGAGGCTGTGCCGGTCCCAGCCCTGGGCTGCCCTCAGTGGCGCTGAGCCCGGGCTCTCGGGCCTCTCCGGGCTTGGGGAATTGAGGTCTGCTGCGCCCTGAGTTGGCAGAGCCACGGGCTGGGTGCGAGGCTTCGGCCCCTAGATGGGCAGAAGTGACTTTCTCTCCCCCTGCATAGGTGTCCGTGTTCTTCGGGGGTCTTTCCATCAAGAAGGACGAAGAGGTGCTGAAGAAGAACTGTCCCCATGTCGTGGTGGGGACTCCGGGCCGCATCTTGGCGCTCGTGCGGAACAGGAGCCTCAACCTGAGAAACGTGAAGCACTTCGTGCTGGACGAGTGCGACAAGATGCTGGAGCAGCTGGGTGAGTGTCCTTGCGGGCCCGTGGGGGCTGCCAGGGACCCAGCCAGCACACTTCCACCCTCACAGCCTCCGGAGCCAGGTGGACCTGACAGGCCAGGCCCAGGGGTTTCCCAAAGGGGTCACGTGGGCGGCCGGCTGGTCTCCTGTAAGCGATTTTAGGGCAAGTTCTTGTTTTGACCTAATGTGACCTGCTACTTCTGACCCCAAGCTGAGGGGGACCACGGGGCCTAAATGAACCGCTGTCCACACACACAAACGTTAGCCGGGTTAGCTCTAGACGCCTGCCTGCCTTCAGTGAGCCCTGGCAGGGCCAGTCAGAGATGGGGCTTGTGTCCTGGGAGGCAGCTGCAGCTCTCACCCCAGCAGCTGTCTCTGCCTCAGGCTCCCTTCCCTGAAGCATGGCTGGAGGTGCCCTGGCACGGCTGCTCCGCTCTGGCAGCGTGTAAGTGGATTGCAGCTCCTCCTGGGCCTGCGCTCACCCCACGACCAGCCCCACAGGCATCGGGGCTCACCCCTCCCTCCACTCCTTGCTCACACCGCCCTCATCTTGGTGCCAGGTTGGGAGGGGCTGGGACGGTCTCGGGCGGGAGTCCAGGTCTGGCAGGCACTCATGCCCACCTGTTTCTCGCCCTCCCCCCCAGACATGCGGCGGGATGTACAGGAGATCTTCCGCCTGACGCCACACGAGAAGCAGTGCATGATGTTCAGTGCCACCCTGAGCAAGGACATCCGGCCCGTCTGCAGGAAGTTCATGCAAGACGTGAGTACGCCAAGACCTCGGGCAGCAGCGTGGCCCTCCCGGGTCCTGAGGCCGAGCCACTGCTGCGGAACGCCGCCATGCTGCCCTCAGGCACAGCGATGCTTGTGGAGCCCTCCTTCCCTCCTCGCTGTCTCGGATCGGGAGCTGAGCTTGGTCCACGCGTGAATCAGACCAGAGCTTAGATCCAGCTGCTGGGAGAGAAACGTGCACCGAGTACAGCAGCCTCTCTGGGAAGCATCGCAGCATGGAGTCGTTCCTGGAAGGTTCTGGGCAAGTGGGACGCCCAGAAGTAAGCCCTGCCTACCTCTTCCTGCTCCCTCCCCTCAGCCCATGGAGGTGTTTGTGGACGACGAGACCAAGCTCACACTGCATGGACTGCAGCAGTACTATGTCAAGCTCAAAGACAGCGAAAAGAACCGCAAACTGTTCGACCTCCTGGACGTGCTAGAGTTTAACCAGGTGACGCTGCGGTTGCCCTCGGAGGGGTCGTGGGCCTCGGGAAGGACCGTGCGTGGGGACTGGGCCTGACTGCTGCCTTCCTCCGGCAGGTGGTGATCTTCGTGAAGTCGGTGCAGCGCTGCATGGCCCTGGCCCAGCTGCTGGTGGAGCAGAACTTCCCGGCCATCGCCATCCACAGGGGCATGGCCCAGGAGGAGCGGTGAGTATGTGCCACCACGAAGGCCGAGGTGGGCCTCCCAGGGGGAGAGCTGCTCAGGAACCTGTCCTGACGGCCGCCTCTCGCTTCTCCCGCACCCAGCCTGTCACGCTATCAGCAGTTCAAGGACTTTCAGCGGCGGATCCTGGTGGCCACCAATCTCTTTGGCCGAGGGATGGACATTGAGCGAGTCAACATCGTCTTCAATTATGACATGCCTGAGGACTCGGACACCTACCTCCACCGGGTGAGTGGCTCCACAGAGGTGTCACCCTGGGGTGGGGACCTGGCCCGACTTGTCCTCAGATCCCCAGGGTGTGTGTCTGCCTGACCCGAGTTCCTCTCTCTCCCCCTGCAGGTGGCCCGTGCGGGTCGCTTTGGCACCAAAGGCCTGGCTATCACTTTTGTGTCTGACGAGAATGATGCCAAAATCCTCAACGACGTCCAGGACAGGTTTGAAGTGAACGTGGCGGAGCTGCCAGAAGAAATCGACATCTCCACATACAGTAAGCGGCTCGGGCCAGAGGGTGGTGCTGGGGCCCGGCCTCTCCTCTCTCTCACCTCCGCACGTTTGTCTTCCAGTTGAGCAGAGCCGGTAACCACACACCTGCCGTCCCGGAGCCACCCGCCTCCCACGTGCTGCTTCCAGGCCTTTCCCAGGCGACAGTGGGGCTGTCTTTTTACTGTTCAAAAACTGTAGATTTGTGTAAGAATAAATTTTTATTAAGGAAGCCTGGCTCCCGCCCATTTCTTTCTTACTGGTCTCTTCACATTTCACAGACATAGTGGGCCTGGTCAGTGAGCGCCCAGCCAGCAAAGCCACCTCCTGAACTAGCATCTTCAGTGTCGACATAGAAAACTTTATACAGATTTAAAAAAAACAAATAAAAAACAACAACGTTACATAACATCCACAACTTCAGAACAGTGAGAACCCTCTGTCCTGGAGGCAGACCGGCCTCGTACCGTGAGCTGCAGGGCCTGAAGGGGCCCTGCCCTTCTCCCACCCATGCCCTCAGTCTTAGCTTAACAGGAAGGTAGAACCCGAGCACGCTGGCCTCTTGTTTTGCAGCAAAGACAGATGAGTGGGAGGCTAGGAGCCTTGCCTGTCCGGGTGTTGGGTACCAGGGCAAGGGCCTCAGCCTGTCCAGCTCCTGCCCACCCTGGGTCCCAGCTGGGGTGCAGCAGAGGCAGCCAGAAGCAGGTCCATCAGATCCGACTCCACCCTGACTGTTCCTGGTTTGGCACCAGAGAACAACTGTTGACGCCCCTTCTCTGGGGCAGGAAACGAGGGAGCAGGGTGGTAGGAGAGGAGGGGACAGTCTTCAGTATGTGCAAAAGCTGCTGCGGCCACAGGAGCTGCTGGCCTGGCCAAAACCTCGGAGTCACATGCCAGACTCCGACGGCCTGAGGACCTGGAGAGAGGAACCCAGTGAGGACTGGTGGTGGCCCGAGGCTGCCTTCTGGCCCTCATTGCACCCCAGCCTTGGCCCTTACCCTGGTCTGGTTGTTGCTGGAGCTGGATGTCGACGTGGCAAAGTCCGAGTACTTATTCCCAGTGACCATGCGGGCCCACTTCTGGTACTCCTCCCTCACCTGCAAGGCCAAGGTGCCAGGTCAGGGGAGCCGCCCAGGAAGCAGGGGAAGGGGATGGGACCCCACAGCCTGACCCAGGGCCCACCTTTTTGTTGAGCAGGCAGTGCAGCAGGAAGAGGAAGAAGCCCTGCAAGCAGTTGAGGATGGTAAAGGCATACATCAGCACCAGGTTCCTTGGGTCGAAGATGAACAGGCCGAAGACCCACGTGCAGCCCAACACCACGAGCTGTGCGATGGCCGTGATGGTCAGCACCCTGGGGGAGAAGGGAAGCTGAGCAGGGGACACCCCACACATCCCTCCACACATTCCCCCGCACATCGGTCCCTGCCCTCACCTGTTCTTCTTCAATTTCTTCATGTCTGGGTTGATCTCAGAGAACTTCTGGGTGAGCTTCCAGACAGTGATCACGAAGATGACAGCATTGCACTGGGCGGGGAGCAGAGTTTGGGTTAGGGGTTGTCCTTCGGGCTCACAGGGAGACAGCTGGCCCAGTGGGCTCAGTGAGGAGCCAGGTGACACAGGACTTAAGGGTGGAGTGTGGGGGATTAGTTACCAAAATGATGAACGCCACAGGTCCCACGAAGCTCCAGAGGAAGCCACGCTCCAGTTTCAGCCAGCAGCTGGATGAGAAGGGAGGGGATTGGGGCACTGAGGTTGTGGCCCCACCCCCTGGCCAGCCCCTAGCCCTCCCGTGGCCTCACGACTCCCCACTCACCAGGTTTTGCGGCCGTAGCCATCGGGCCGGACGCCCGCAGAGATGGCCACGATGAGGAAGGGAACGCCGTAGCCGATCAGGTAGAGCCAGGGCTTGCTCAGGCCCTGACCCTGGAATACACGCACCACCAGGAAGTAGAGCTCCAGGCCCTCTAGGCTCATCCAGCAGAAGGCAGCCAGGAAGCAGTAGTGCAGCAGCCCGGCCACCAGGCGGCAGCGCAGCCCCACCTGCGGGGTGGGGGCGGGGCAGCTTCAGCGCGGGGCCTACGGGCCAGTTCCCCGCCAGAGCACTCGTGGTGGGCGGGGTCTGACTGTGGGCGGGGCTGTGGGCGGGATCAGGGCGAGGCCAGCTGGTGCATGGGCGGGGCTCCTCCGACCTGGGACCTAGCTGGCCTCGCTTCCTGGTGAGAGAGTTGGCACTGTGGGGAGGGGCCTCACCTGGCCTCCTTGGTTCTCTATGCCCGCCAGGAATATGGCAGAGCCCAGGAAGAGGCAGATGCAGAGGTGCAGGTGCATAGTGGTGCGTGAGCCCTGGATGGGCCGCACCAGCAGGAAGGTGAGGATGCACAGCAGCAGGCAGACCAGCGACAGTGCCAGACCCAGTTTGGTGATCAGGGTCAGGGTCGGGTCCTAGAGGCAGGATGGAATGGGAGGGGCTTGATCAGCACCCTGAGGCCTTCTGCTCTCCTCGTGGGTCCCACAGGCCAGACCCACCTGGGACCTGCCTGGCCTCAGGACTCAGATCAGGTTGATTACCTCCACTCACTTCTTCTGCCTTCAGTGTCTGAGCAAGCCTGCTGTGTGTCTCTGTCATCCTAAATGCGCCCTCACACACAAACATACATACACATCTGTGGGCACAGCAAGGATCCCAACTATGCCCCCAGACTGCTCTCTGGGAAAGGTCCCCAGGGAAGTGTTGACTGTCACATCTTTTTCCAACACTGATGGGTCCCCTTCTCTGATCCCATCTCTCGCCCTTTCCATACCTGGACACACCTATCAGCTCACAAATTCTACAGATTAGCACCTTCTGGGCCTTTGCCTGGACCACCAACCTCCCCTACTCTGCCTGGCCCATTCCAGTTATCCACGGGGCCCAGTTCATCTACGGATCACCTGAGACCACATACAGAAGGTTGTGCTCCAGCTCTTAGGGATATTTAATGACTAGGTCAACTGGATCAGGGTGGACAGAGGGCAGCTAGCTGGAGTAGGGCCTCCCTGTCAGGCCACATTTAGTTGCTAGGTCATAGGGGCTTGTCTGTGGGACCCCCTGGGCTGTGCAACCATAACCCGTTGGGCCACACCATCAAGAACCAGCTGCTCATCTCACCTAAGCCAACCTTGCCATCTGTGGGCTGTTGAGGGTAGCCCTGGGGCTGCTCACCTCCACTTCATAGTGGGCCATGAGGATGGCAAAACTGCTCAGGTGGCTGCATTCGCAGGTGATGCTGTTCTCACTGCTGCCCAGCTTCCTGCAGCCTGTGGTGGACCAGGACCCACCACTGGCGTTCCCCTTCCAGAAGGCACAGATGAGCTCCTCATGTGACTTGGGCGTTTGCAGCTGTGGGCAGGTGAGGGTGGTCAGAGATGTGAGCCTAGAGTCCACTCCAGGGGTCTGAGCTTGGGCTGGGGCTGAGGAAGCTGCTTTTCGTTGACAAGTATTTACTTGAGCACCTACTGTGTGTGCCAGGCCAGGGCACAGCCGTGAACAGGACAGACACAAATCCCTGCCTCGGGGGGGTTGATATGCTTATTGGGGAGACAGGCAGTCAATAATAAACCTAATAGATAAATAATAAACTAGATAGTGTTTTAGAAGGTGGTAGGTGCTATTAAAAAAATAATAATAATAAAAGAGCCGAAACCAGTTTGGCTCAGTGGATAGAGCGTCGGCCTTCCGACTGAAAGGTCCCGGGTTCGATTCCGGTCAAGGGCATGTACCTTGGTGGCGGGCACATCCCTGGTAGGGGGTGTGCAAGAGGCAGCTGATCCATGTCTCTCTCTCTCATCTCATCTAACTCTCTCTCTATCTTTCTCTCTGTAAAAAATCAATAAAAATATATTTTAAAAATAAACAAATAAATAAATAAAAGAAAAGCAGGATAGGAGGAAGACAGGGCATGACTGATTACAGATTGTAACCTACATATAAAAGCCCAAGTGACCATCGCAACCGAACGAACAACCAAACAGGCTGTGTGGGGCGACCAGGCTGGCGGGGGTGTGGAGGGCAGTGAGGGGCGCAACCAGGCCAGCAGGGAGGGCAGTAAGGGGCGACCAGGCCAGCACCGGGGGAAGTTAGGGAGATCAGGCTGGGGGTGGGGGGTAGACAGGGGAAACCAGGCCAGCGGGGGGAGGGGGGACAGTTGGGGGTGAACAGGCCAGTGGGGGCTGGGGGGCAGTTAGGGGTGACCAGACAGGCAGGCATGTGAGCAATTAGGAGCCAGTGGTCCCAGATTGTGAGAGGCATGTCCGACTGCCAGTTTAGACCCAATCCTCAACAGTTGGCTATCCCCTGAGGGGTCTTGGATTGGAGAGAATGCAGGCTGGGCTGAGAGGACACTCACCTCCCCCACCACACAGTGCATGAATTTCACACACCGGGCCTCTAGTTTTAAATAAGGAGGTCAGAGAGAGCCTAATAGAGAAGGTGGCATTTGAACCAAGACTAGAAACAGGTAAAGGACTGAGTCCTGTGAGGGAAAGGCATTTGAACCAGAGAGCACAGCAAGTGCAAAGGCCCCGAGGTACATTTTAAGGAAGTAGCAGAATGGGCAGAGGTGGGGGAACGAAGACTGCAGAGGGCACCGTGGGGCTGGTCCCACCTCCCCGCCCTGGACTCACCACGTGGGTGAAGGCGAAGATGACAGGAGGGTCCAGTTTCTTCGTGTCCCTGTTGCTCAGAAAGACCGTGTTGACGGTGGATAGGACCGTGGAGTGAGCACCTTTGACAGAACTTTCATATTTGTCTTCCAGCTCGGCTTTCTTCTCAGGCTCCAGCTCCACGGAGGCATTGATCAGCAGTTTACACATCGCTCGGCTGGAGAATATGCCTGCCACAGTGGGGCCTGGGGGGACAGACACGCTGGCTACCTTCTCCTGCCTCCCTCCCTCCCTCCCTCCCTCCCTCCCTCCCTCCCTCCCAGGACTTCTAAGTTAGGCCTGGCCAGTCCACCATGATGCCTGGAGTCCCTCACAGTGGGGGATGGCTCCGTTTCCAGCTGTTACGTATTTGGCCATATCCCAGCTCTTGCTCCCCTCTCCCACACGCGCCCCCTCCGGCTACCTGCGTTACCTGAGTCCCCGGCTCCAGCTGCCTGAGTCCAGTTCAGCTTCATTCGTGCTTGGGTCTGGCCCAGGGTGTCGGTTTCATTCCATTGCTCCTTGATCATCAGGGACAGCTCTGAGGGGAGAGGGTTCGAGTCCAGGGCAGGGCAGGCTGAGGCCTCACCTTTGTCCGAAGGGGAATGGTGGGTGAAGGAGCCTGCAGGCAAGGCCGTGGCCAGGGTCCTCAGGAATTCTTCAACGTTTGAGAGCAGGAACGTGGCCACGCGGTACCGCTCAGTCAGGGCCAGGCCCTCCAAGTCCCCAGGACGTCTCAGCTCTTCCAATCGGTCCATGAATTTCTGGGGGGGGATGGGTGACAGCTGCTGGGTGCCTGCACCGCGGGGACGGCCCAAAGGACCCTGGTATCCCTCCCTCACTGGGGAACACCCTGGCGGACCCCCCAGGTTGCCCGGGAGACAAGACACAGGGGAATCATCTAGAGTCTAGACACCGCCGTTGCCAGAAGACAGGTGTGAGTATGTGCCGCTATGGTGCTTAGCGTTTATGAGCCACTGACTTCCTGCCAGGCCCTCTCCTAAGTCTGCACTGTCTGCAACAGTCACCATGAGTCGCGTGGGACAGCACATTGCAACGCTAACGCTCTGAATCTTTTTGGGTTGAATGGGATCGTCACATTAATTAACTTGTCTACTTTTACTATTTTAATTCTTTTTTTATATTTACATTTTATTGATTTTTTACAGAAAGGAGGAGAGAGCCAGTAACATCGAAGAGAGAGAAACATCGACCAGCCGCCTCCTGCACACCCACCACCGGGGATGTGCCCGCAACCAAGGTACATGCCCTTGATCGGAATCGAATCTGGGACCTTTCAGTCCGCAGACCGACGCTCTACCACTGAGCCAAACCGGTTTCGGCTATTTTAATTCTTAAAAAAAAAAAAAAAAAAATCCTCACTCAAGGATGTGTGTTTTTTAATTTTTTTTAATTTTTGTTGATTTGAGAGAGAAAGGAAGGGGGAGAGGGAGAGAAACATCTATGGGAGAGAGAAACATGAATTGGTTGCCTCCCGTACACACCCCAACCGGGAACTGAACCTGCAGCCTTTTGGTGGAGAGAACAATGCTGCTGCCAACTGAGGCACCTGGCCAAGGCTAGTGTTCATTTAAAAAAAAAATTTTTTTTTTAAATGATTTTAGAGAGGAAGGGAGAGATAGAAACATCAATGATGAGAGAGAATCACTGGTTGGCTGCCTCCTGCATGCCACCCCCCACTGGGGATGAGCCCGCAACCTGGGTACGTGCCCTTGATCTGAGTCGAACCTGGGTCCCTTCAGTCCACAGGCTGATGCTCTCTCTATCCTTTGAGCCAAACCAGCTAGGGTTCTTTTTCCTTTTTTTTTTTTAATAAAGCTACTAGGAAAATTTAAATGACATAAGAGGCTCATATACACCGAGCAACCAGATTATTATGATCTCTGAAGGCATAATAACCTGGCCACTCAGTGTATAGCCTATATAATAAAAGGCTAATATTCAAATTGTCCCCTCGATTGGGAGTTCAACCAGCAGGCAGGCCGGCCAACCGCCCATGTCCCTCCCCCTGGCCAGGCTGACTGGATCCCACCCATGCACGAATTCATGCACCAGGCCTCTAATATATATATTTACACACACACACACACACACACACACTCTGAGTGGGCACCGTTCTTTGAGAACTATTCTCTTCGTTCATTTAAACCTTCACAACCACTGTATAAAGCAGGAGGCTGAGACCCCGAGAGGGGGACCCTCAGGTCACAGCAGTGTGTGGGGGATTCCATTCTGTAGCCATTCTATCCCTCTCAAGTGTGAGTGTGTGCGCGAGGGCCCTGCTCCAGCCACCGGGGGATCCAGGAATTGTGGTGTGTATGTACATCCGTTTGTGCGAGAGGGGTATACTGGGTGTCCTCAAAAACGTATACAGCCGAAACCGGTTTGGCTCAGTGGATAGAGCGTCGGCCTGCGGACTGAAAGGTCCCGGGTTCGATTCCGGTCAAGAGCATGTACCTTGGTTGCGGGCACATTCCCAGTAGGGGGTGTGCAAGAGGCAGCTGATGGATGATTCTCTCTCATCGATGTTTCTAACTCTCTATCCATCTCTCTTCCTCTCTGTAAAAAAATCAATAAAATATATTTAAAAAAAACAAACAAAAACCGTATACATATGTTAACAGCTGGTAGCTCAATTTTGAAAATGAAATATACTTTAATCAGCACTGCCTTTATAATCGTTCAGGGTGTGTCCATACACTTTTGGGGGACACCCTATCGGTGTGCGTATAGTGTGCATCCAGCCACCGGCGTTTCTCTGAGAGGCCCTGCTTGGGCTGTCTCCACTGAAGCATCCTCCAGTCACCCCCACACTGTCCTGTCCTTACCTGGATGGTATCGCGGGGGGAGGCAGGCTTGAAGTCTCGGCCCAGTTCCTGGGCTTTTTCAAAGAAGTTGGAGAGAGTCTGGGGAGAGAGGAGACGAGGGGTCAGAAAGCCTCACACATGGGTGGGGGAGTGTGGGGGAATGAAGGGGAGGGACCTTGCCTTCGGGTCCGGTTGGAGTCACTCACCTGGCTCTTGATTCCATGGGGCAGGGTCCAGGTGGGGAAGGGGATCTCTGCAGGGGAGAGAACGGCAGTCCATTAGGTGTGTGTGTGTGTGTGTGTTCGAGGCAGGGTCTAGGTCAGGCCAGCTATCTTCACACTGAGTAGTCCTCTGTTCATTCAGGACCCTGTCTACGGCCATACCACCCTGAACGAGCCCGATCTCGTCATTCAGGACCCTGGGCCCCTCTCCTCTCTGTGCCCCACCCCCTTCCCCCTACGCCTTGGCTGGAGGTGATGACACCTGCTGTCTACACACCCCTGAATGGGGGATGCAGGGGTTATGGGAAGGGTGCAGAGGCCTGACACACAGCAGGTGAGCCCCACACAGAGGTACAGGTTGTGAGCTATTAAACACCTTTCTCCTGGTGAGTAATTAGCTGCTGCCTGGGGTCCCCTAGGAGCCTTCCCCTTGGTACCCCAGTTCCTTCTGCAGGACCCAGATCTCTTCCCATTTAGTCTCAGAGAAGGGAAGCCTGGCCCAGCAGGTGCCCCAGCATTCATTGTGCTGGGATGGTGTGGCTGCCCGTGAACATGTGATCAGGTGGTTTGAGTTGTGGATTCAGGGGAATGTGGGATCTGAACTCCAAACCTTGTTCACAGACGGTGTTGTTTGGGCCATTGGGGGACCCAGGAACCGGCTTCCAGCCAGGGCGGCAGCGGCACTCATAGCTGCCCACGGTGTTGTGGCATTGGGCGGTTGGGTGGCAGGCGTTCTGCCCCGAGGTGCATTCATCCACATCTGAGGACAAACCAGAGAGAGTTTCAGGCCCTCCCTCTACTTTCTGCTCTCATCCTTCCTGCCCCTCCTCTCTCTCTCTCCCTCTCTCTCTCTCTCTCTCTCTCTCTCTCTCTCTCTTTCTCTCTCTCTCTCTCTCTCTCTCTCTCTCTCTCTCTCTCTCTCTCTCTTTCTCTCTCTCTCTCTCTCTCTCTCTCTCTCTCTCTCTCTCTCTCTCTCTTTAAGTATATTTTATTGATTTTTCACAGATTGGAAGGGAGAGGGATGGAGAGCTAGAAACATCAATGAGATAGAAACATCCATCAGCTGCCTCCTGCACACCTCCTACCGGGGATGTGCCCACAATCAACGTACATGCCCTTGACCGGAATCGAACCTGGGACCCTTCAGTCTGCAGACCGACACTCTATCCATGAGCCAAACCGGTTTCGGCTCCTGCCCCTTCTCTTAAACTCCTTAGCAGTTCACATCGAGGACACCCCACAACACCCCGCTTACCAGGACCTAGCCTGACAGGATTCAAACTTGTGGTGACATTTTCCACTCAGAGCGCCCCTGCCAGGTGGACATGGCAGGGCTGTGTGTACAAGTGCAATCTCAGGGCAGGATGGACTGGGGAGGACCTGTGATGGACCTCTAACCAGGGAGGCTGCCACACCGATAGCTCCCACGTGTGAGGCTGTGGGCTGTGGGCTGTGGCACTGCTGCGCCCAGAGCTGCACTCCTGTCCTTATTAGAACAGAATCCGAGCCCTAGCCGGTTTGGCTCAGTGGATAGAGCATCGGCCTGTGGACTGAAGGGTCCCAGGTTCGATTCCGGTCGAGGGCACATGCCCGGGTTGCGGGCTCAATCCCCAGTAGGAGGCATGCAGGAGGCAGCTGATCAATGACTCTCTCACTGATGTTTCTCTCTCTCTCTCTCTCTCTCTCTCTCTCTCTCTCTCTCTCTCTCTCTCTCTCTCCCTCTCCCTCTCCCTCTCCCTCTCCCTCTCCCTCTCCCTCTCCCTTTCCCTCTCCCTCTCCCTTTCTAAAAAAAAAAGCAAAAGAGAACAGAATCTGATGCTCAGCCCTGCCCGGCCCAGGTGCCCTCTCCTCACACACCATCGCTGACAGTGCTGCCCCTTCTCTGCCAAACCCTTATGGCAGCTTCCTTTAACATGGCTCAGCCAAGTAAAGAAGATGTGGTTCACTTATGGGATCTGAACTCCGAACCTTCACAGACGGTGTTGTTTGGGCCATTGGGGGACCCAGGAACCGGCTTCCAGCCAGGGCGGCAGTGGCACCGATAGCTGCCCACTTTGTTGACGCAGTGGGTGGTTTTGTGGCAGGGCTTTTGCCCTGAGGTGCATTCATTCACATCTGAGGACAAAGTCAGAGGTCAGGCCCTCCCTGCACCCACTCCTCAGTGCCTGAGCACACATGCCACCACCTGGTGACCTTCAACTTCTCCTTCAAAGCACATTACGGTATGGACATGACAGGAACCATAGTGTCCAGTTTATAGGTGGCAAATCCAGGAGGGAAACTGAGTCACGGGACCAGGTTTCTTGGCCAAGGACTCCTGCCTGCTCCCTCCTGGGCCCCGGGCCTGTTTCCCTTCTGGGAGCCAGAGGCCACACCTCCCTCTGCTGCATGTGACAGCTGAGGGAAGGGAAGGGGCGGGTGCTCACAGGGGCTCCACAAGGAAACCCCAGACCCAGAAGGCCCTGCCACCGCCTGCTCTGTGGCAGGACCTTTCAGGGAGGCGAATCCTTAGACAAATCCCAGGCCTTGGCAGGGAGCCTGGGGGTCTTCTCCTGCCTCCTGGGGCCGCGGGACCTGCGTGGCTCCTTCCCCGCTCCATCCAGTCCAGCCTCCTCCCGGGCCTCTACCTCTGCACAGCTTCGGGTCCTCCGGGTTCAGCTCAAATCCTGGCAGGCACGTGCAGGTGTAGCTGCCATGGGTGTTGACACAGATGCTGCGACTTTTGCAGATTCCAGGGTTCCACTGACATTCGTCCATGTCTGCAAGGGGAAGGAGAGGGTGGTGGATGCCTGCAGCCTGGGAGTCAGCCACGTTTCCTGCCACAGAAGCGTCCAGAAGGGCCGCACTGCCTCCTCCCAGTGAGTGGTGCCTTTTCTTATCAGATGGAGGTGTCCTGTGGGTAAGCATGGTGGCCTAGACGCTCTGTTGTCCAGATGTGGCCAGAAGCGGCCTACATCCTCCCTCGGACTCTCTCTACCATCACCTCCTCCCCGGGCAGCTCCCGGCTAGGGCAGGGGCAGCAAAGGCCAGGCTGGGCCTCCCTGGGACCAAGTGTGGGAGAGGTGCTGTGGGCCTGAGCAGGCTCGTTTCGGTGGCCTTGGTCCTGACTCCCCCGGTGGTGCTGTTGGCTGAGCTCTCCTTGGATCCTGGTGTCTCTGCTGAGACAGCGCTCTCCCATCCACACGACTTCTGAGACTCCAGCCCATGGAGAGGGACCGAGAGCCAGCCCTGAGCCTGACCCCTCGCGGACAAGGCTTTTAGGCCGGGGTCTGGAATGTGAACTTGATGCCAGGCAGGCCAGGTCAGCGGGTGCCAGGCCATGAGGGCAGTGCAGCCTTGGGGTGTGCAGGTGTCCCTTCTGACCCCCCTGAAGGCATTCCCAGGACTGGCAGGGACTGATGAGAATCCACATGTGAGCAAGGCCAGCAGTGGGCCAGGCTGGGTGCCTGGAGCAGGCGCAGGGGCTGATGAGTGAAGAGTGGCAGGCGTGTCTGTCATCGGGCTCCTTGTTCTCCCACCAGGGACACAGCCTCCGTCTTCTGTCCCCCGGTGGCACCTGCGTGGACCTCCTGGGGCAATGGTCCCCGATGGCGCCTCTTGTCACCTGGTCCAGGTGGGAGCCTCTTCCTTCACCCAACTCCCAGGGCTTGGGGCCGGCCCACCCCCGACATGTGACCCGTCCGGATCCCGGTCCTCAAGCTGCCCACAGTCCTGAGGACGGAAGTTACTGGGGAGGGCCAGGGTGGGCGCTTGCTCGGGGGATAGATGGAGGCCGAGTGGCTGAGAATTGGGGTCAGGAGGCAGCTTCTCCAGCTGGGGCTGGGGGGCCAGAGGCAGTTTTCTTGAGGAGGGTCCCAGGCCATGATGGGCCACGATGAGCCCCTGTGTGGGCTCCGGTGGCATCAGGTCCCATCCCAGCAGGCCCTGGCGGCGGGGAAGAGGGCGATATTGCTCTGGAATGCACTGTGCCTTGAGCTCTTGAAGAATCCTGACTGCCACGCTCATTAGCTTTATGCGATAAGACGCCAGGGGAGCAGGCCCCGAACTTCTGGGTCAGCCTCTGCAGAGGGTTCTGAGCCTTGCGGTCCACAGAGGGTTGGGAGACCAGACAGGTGCCTGGGACGGCCCTTTGACGTCTGGAGAAAGAGGGGTGAGCAGCCGAGGAAGGGATCCCAGGTCTCCGGCTCAAAGCAGACCTCAGGGGCCATGATGCAGGCAGACGTGTCCGTGGGTGTGGTGAAGGCTGGAATGCTGTGGTGGGCAGGTGCACGGACGGGCGGACGGGCGGACAGACGGCCCGGCGGAACCTGTCACAAAGCCAGGTCTTCAGGCGGCAGGTGCTGATCCAAACCTGCAGGCAGCTCTCTCCCTGGGATGCCTCCTCTGCCACCTCACTCTTGTTCGGCCAGGTCCCTGCCCAGCAGCTCTGGCCCTACCTCTCAGCCGGGCCTGTTCCCGGAGCAGCCACACGCACCGCCTGTGTGCAGGCACGCTGATGGGGCCCGTGGCTGCTGATGGGGCCCGTGGCTGCTGATGGGGCCCGTGGCTGCTGATGGGGCCCGTGGCTGCTGATGGGGCCCGTGGCCACCGCTGCAGCTGTGCAGGCGGCTCAAGGAGGCAACTGACCACCAGCTCACTCTCCTTCCCCAAACACACGTGTTCACCTGGAGGCAGGGGGCATGGTTCCGGTTCACATGCAGGCTGCGCCCCGGGCCCAGGTTACATAACATCCCCCCACTGAGGCCCTTGGGGACCAGCCGAGGATGGAGCCCTCCCCCTGGGCTCCGGGCAGGAGCAGGTGCCCCTTTCCCTCCCTCCAGGAGGCCGCCACCTCCCTCCTCACGCAGCTCAGCCTCCTCCTCCCTCCCCTGCCCACCGGCTCTCCCTGGAAAGGGGGCAAAGCCTGGTGACGCCTGAAGGCCTGGCTCCTCCGGGGTCCCTGGTGAGGGGCTGGGCCAGGCCAGCTGTCCTGCGTAGCCACGGAGAGGGTGTGCGAGATCAGAGTGAGTGCAGTCTAAAAACCCAGCAGCCACACTGTGTGTGCTCTATGATCTCATATGCTTCCCAGCAATTCCGTGAGGTAAGCACCACTGCCTCTCCCTTTTACAGGTGGGTAAACCGAGGCACAGAGAGGCGAAGCACGTGTCCAAGGTCATACAATTGACAAAAGGAAAAGCTTCTTTTGTTTTTATCTGTGAAAGATGGGCACTTTCCCTCTCTTCCTCCCTCCCCCTTTCTCTTTCTCCTTTTACACAAAACCACAGTAATATTCCCGGTGATTTCTGAGTAACAAGTGTCCTGGCAGTTGCTGCATGCCCAGGTAGCTGTACCAGGACTTGGGTCCTGGCTCAAAGGCCACCCGCCTCTCCGTGCTAGTGGGACAGGCACAGGCACACTTGTCCCCACTCAGACCTGGGGCTGCACTTGGACCAGGGCCCGGCACCCTGTGTGCTGTAGGAATGGCTCTGGGGACTCCAAACCTCATGGGCGGGGAGACGGAAGGTGCAGGTCATTCTTACCTTGGCACGTGTTCTCACTCGCATTACGGAACTTTGTTTCCCCAGAAAGAAGGCTGTATCCGGGGCTGCATGTGCAGTAGAAGCCCCCCTTCGTGTTATGGCAGTCTGCGGGGTTTCCACAGGTTACTTTTGCGGGTTGTTTACATTCGTCAATGTCTGCAACAAAACGGGATAAAGGGTCACCTCCCAAAGCCATGAGTGCCCTCAGGGCAGAGAGCCTGGTCCCATGCCCAGCATGCAGCCTGAAGCTCAGTCAGTGTCTTTTGGGAAATAATTAGACTCAGACAACACTGCTGCAGCTGGAGCAAGCCACTCCTGAAACCCACCCAATCGGCTCTGCTCCGCTCAGCTTTCTGCCTGTCACCTGGATTTGGATCCAGGAGCCAGAGCTGACATGGTGGGAGGGTGGAAGCTCTGCATCCCCCTCCCCAGGCCTGGAAGGGTAAACTGAGGCACAGGTTCCAGACTCCTAGAGACCCAGCTCCTCCCTCTGTACGAAGCCGTGTTCATTCACTTCTCACTTTCCACCTTCATGTCTTTTTCTTTCTCTTTTCTCTGTCCTTCATGATGGTCTGAGCACAAAGGCTGAGGCCACCAACCACCATTCCATCGCCATGTAGCCCTCCACCGCCCAAGCCTCTGTACCTTCACAAATATCCCTTCGGCTGACTTCAGTCTTTCCAGATGAAGATTGGAATCCTGGGTTACAGCGACAGGCAGTGCCATTGATACATGAGGAGTCTGGAGGGCACTTCTGGGGACACGCAGAGGCTGTGGGACAGAGATTATGGTCAGAAGATGAGGCTGAGCCAGAGGCTGGGAGGGGTGTTTTGAGGAGCAACCCTGAGCTTCCCCTGCAGCAGGCCTCTCCCTGCCTGGGCTGAGAGGTGCAGGTGGGGGATGGGACTGGCTGTGGACGGAGTTACTCCCAGCAGACTCACCCCTGGTGCTCTGGGGTCCATCTTCCAACAGAATCAGCAAGACACACAGCCCTGGAACAGAGAGATGGGGGTCAGGAGGACACAGAACAGGGAGGGAGGCCTGAGGGGGACACATCTGAGGGAAGGGGCTGCTCTCCCCTCCAGGCTCGGGCTCTGTCCATTCTCAAGGCGAGAGTGCCGGTGGCACCTCCCTGGCCTCCAGTGCCCCTGGCCAGAGGGTCCGCTCCCATCGCCTGAGGGGGCTTCAGGCACTGAGGGAGGGGGAGGGGCCGAGCCTGGCAGGGGTCTTGGCTTCTGCTGACCTGTGGGCAGCAGTTCAGGAGACATACTGGAGCCAGGTGGCCTTGGCTCTACTCCCAGACCCTGGTCAGTGCCTCAGTTTCCCCTTCTGTAGAATGGGGATGAGGAGGGGGCCTTTCCCTAGAGTGTGAGAGTCAAGCACACAAGTACTGCCTGGTGTGTCAGAGTGCTTGCTGCCCTCATTTCTTTATGTAAAAATGAAGGGGTTGGGCCAGCTGTCCTCTCAGATCTCCCAAAGCTAAGGTGCTCCGGCCACACCCCTCCTCAGGGGCACAGGTGCAAGCACACTGCACCCACACCTGTCAGCCACAGGACCAGCTCGGGACCCCGTGGTGACATTTCACCCCGCCTGGCTCCCTGCACACAGGAAGATGCTGGGGCTCATGTTAGGGGTGGAGCTACATGGGTCCCCCAATCCTGCTCTTCCTGCATCTCAGGGGCACCCCATCCCAGGGAATGTCCTGGGGTTCTCCTTAAGTCAGCAGGGGGTCTAGATATGAGGACCCATACATCACAGAGAGACAAGGAGACAGATAGAGAGAAAATAAAAGAGAGAGAGAGAGAGAGAGAGAGAGAGAGAGAGAGAGAGAGAGAGAGAGAGAGAGAACACAGAAATGGAGAGATAAGCAGAGAGGCAGAGTTAAGAACCCAGCGAACTAGAGAGATGGACAGAGAAATAGGGAACTCCTAGAAAGGAAGAGATACAAATGAGGAGATTAGATAGAGACACAGAGAGATAGATTGAGAGCCAGATAGAGAAACAGAAGGGGAAGGAAGGGAGGGGAGGAGGGAGAGGGAGGGTGCCTGGGCAGCAGGTGGGCTGTGGGGAGGGCTTGAGGGATGCATCCAGTCCCTGCTGATCTAGAGATGCTGGGGAGGCAGCCCAGACCCAGATAATCCAGGGAGGCCAGATGGGGGCGGCGGGTGGAGGGATGGGGGCCAGGGAGACAGGGCAGGAATGAGTCACCTCCTGGGCCAAAGGAAGGGATAACTCAAGCTCCCAGTCCCCCATGGAGGGGCTCCCAGTCCCCCATGGAGGGGCTCCCAGTCCCCCAGGAGGGGCTCCCAGGGGGATTTGGGGTCTGTCAGTGTGAACACAACTTGGGGAGCTGTGAAGGGTGCAGACTGGAGGGTCCCCTAAGCACTCAGTTCCAGTGTCCAAACTTGATACCCCTCAGGCCAGCAGAGGGCAAAGATCCCCACACGGTCTCCATGGCCCTTGCAATTGAAGTAAACTGAGGCTGGACTTCCTGTCTCTCTCCTCTCTGGCCACAGGGTTTGGTTAGTTCTCCCTTTGGTGGAAACACACTTCCTCTTTATGGACAGACACAAAATGACCTTCCCTGGCAGGGCGGGCTCTGGGCCAATTCATCCCCAGCTCCCAAAGCCCCAATGACTTCCATGCTCACAGCCGCCCAAGGAGACAGACGCTCTGTTTATGTCCACTCTGCGGATGGACAAACTGAGGCTCAGAGCCCAGGAAAGGCTTATGGAGAATCTGGTGAGAGGGGGCTGGGGAAGATGGAAGTGAGGGGTAAGTTCCCCAGATCCTGCAGGGAGGGGGTCTCTGTGCTGAGCTGGGCCTTCCTGCCCCACCACAGAGGCTGCTGGGCCAGAGCCCACCTGGGGCCCAGGAAGGCCCCCAAACAGGAGCCTGGAGAGGGGGGCAGGTCGCATGCTCCCAGTCCCATCTGGGTGCATTCTCCTAGCTGAGCCCTGGGCAGTCAGATCCTGCCTGGGGCCCTGTGGCAGGGGTGGGGCCCGCATCCTCTCCTGGCTCCTCCTGCTAAGGACCCCTCCCCCCAGACCATCCCCAGACCCTCCAGTGAAATAATAATAATAGTAACATTAACAACAACAACAATCATGTCACTCAATTCTTACTGTGAACCAGGACTCAACCCTTAACACAGCCTGTGAAGGGGAGACCAGTCTTGCTCTGCCCCATTTCACAGACCTGGAAAGTGAGGATCAGGGGCTCTGTGACTTGGCCCCCTGACACATCGCCCCCTGCAGGTGAGCTCCACACAGACTGGGAAAGTTTACTAAAAATCATCTAATTGTAATCATGCAACAGGCGGATTACATGCTATGTAAATTACACCTCCTCTGGATAAAGCTGTAACAAACAGCTCACGCCTGGCACCCTGGGCGGGCACAGGGAGCCCCATCCCTGTGGCCTGGGGAAGTTCCGAGTGGCACCCCAAGTGTCATTTCTTCACTCTCTTTGTTGCCGGGTTGCCCAGGCACCGAGCTGCCCCGATAACCTGATAACCTTAGAGCCACCCTGGGTGGGGCGGGAAGGGCGGCCAGGGGGAAGTCACAGCAGAGCTCAGGCTCGTCCCACAGCGCAAAGCCCTAACGCACAGCTGAGTCCCCGCTGGGTCTGGGGGAGCAAAAGAGGGGGTCTCCGGGCTTCCCCTGCCACACGATGGGAGACGTGTTGGGGTCACCCCGTTGTGGAGGGTCCCCCTTAGCTCCCTAGCCCCCTCTCTGCACTCTGCTAAGAGTGACTTCCTGAGGGGGTCACAGCACTCATTCGCCCCCTCTCTTCCCCCGGCTCCAGTTTCCCCTCTTAGGGAGCAGCTTCCAAAGTGGAAGGAGCTTGGAGATCCCTCTGTGGGTGGGGGACAGACCCTCGGAGCACCCGGGGGTTTCCTGCCAGGTGTGGGGGTACCCTGCACTGCCGGCTGCTCCCCCTTGTGCCCCGGCTCCCGCCCAACCATGTGGCTTCCTCCACGTCAGGCCAGAGCTGGCAGCGGTGCCTCCTATGTCTCCTCGGAGGGGGTGGCGTGGGGAGGCTGGGAAATGAGGCACCAGAGGGGTGCTGCCAGGGGCTCCCTCACGCCTCCCAGAGGGGTCCCCAAGTCCTTACCCTGGAGGATGTGGCAGGCGCTGAGGCGGGGAGCTCCCATGGTGACCGGAGCTGGCAGCAGGGGGACAGGAGGCTGGGGCAGTCCCGAGTCCCCGGGCCGGGCAGCTACTTCTTTATAAAGCGTGTGGGCGGGCCCGCCCCGGCCCCGCCCCGGCCCCGCCTGCAACTGGCGGGCAGCGGGAAGCCAGCGGGAAAGTGCGGTGAAGACTCAGACCGGGCAAACGCTCTGCCCCCCGCCCCCCCCCCCCCCCCCACACACACACAACTCAGAGGTGTCTCCTGCGCTCAGATCCTTTGCCTGCAGCTCCACAGTTTGAATTTCTTTCTTTTCTTTTTTTAAAATATATTTTATTGATTTCTTACAGAGAGGAAGGGAGAGAGATAGTTAGAAACATCGATGAGAGAGAAACATCCATCAGCTGCCTCCTGCACACCCCCTACCGGGGATGTGCCCGCAACCAAGGTACATGCCCTTGACCGGAATCGAACCCGGGACCCTTCAGTCCGCAGGCCAACACTCTATCCACTGAGCCAAACTGATTTCAGAAATTTGTCAGAAATTCAAACTGGCCACCATTTGAAATTCTGACAAATTCTGGGGCTCTTGGCACTCATCCCAGGCAAATGGGGCCGGGCGGGCTGGGGCGGGCTGGGGGTGGGGTGGGGGTGGGGGACAGTCTTGCCCAGAGGACTGTTTAGCTTCGGGAGAGGCCATCCCCACGTCAGAGACCCCTGGGGCTTCCATGTTGGAGACTCCCCTGTGCTCACGGCCTCGGCATGTCCTGGTCTCCAAAGCCAGCCCCTGAGCTAACAGTCCCCCCCCCCCATTGTTCAGAGGAGGAAACTGAGGCACAGAGAGTTCAGAGTCCATTAGGAGCTGCAGGATGTGAGGTGCCCACACGGATGCCAGGCAGGGACCAGGAACAGCCAGTCAGACTCTGGCCACCAGGCCGGAGACAGCCTTTGGGCGGGCAGGTGGGCGGGCGAGGTTCCCCCTGTGGGAAACTTGCATTTCAGGGGAGTGTGGGCATCGCGCGAACCGCAGAGAATCACATGGTAGGAAAGCTGTTTCCTTTTTGAATAAGTCACATGACTGGCTTGTCTCCGGGGCCATAGAGCAATTTTTTAAATATGCTATTATGTATAAAGCGCCTACTCCGGGCTGGGCCTGCCCGCAGATGCTGTGTCCATGTCAACCCGGTGACTGGGAAACCCCTGGGAGGCACTTACAAGGGGTAGAGGGGGGGAAACTGAGGCACAGCTAACCTGCAGCTCAGCAGAGGCCCAGGGCCCGAGAAAGTCACTGCCTGGTGCTAATGTGTCTTTAACACCTCGTGGCCCTGAGGTGTATCCAGCTAGTGCCACGGTGTTACATTCTTGGGTTATTATTATTTTTTTAAAATATATTTTATTGATTTTTTTTTTTACAGAGAGGAAGAGAGAGGGATAGAGAGTTAGAAACATCGATGAGAGAAAAACATCGATCAGCTTCCTCCTGCACATCCCCCACTGGGGATGTGCCCAAAACCAAGGTACATGCCCTTGACCGAAATCGAACCCGGGACCCTTCAGTCTGCAGGCCGACGCTGTATCCACGGAGCCACACCGGTTAGGGCCCTGGTGTTATTATTTTAAGTTTAGGGAGTCCCAGGGCAACAAAAAGGGTTTGCCAGCGATAACATCAATGTGCTGTTTCCTTTTTCAGTGAACGATTCAAGGATGCAAACGTGTAGAAACATTAAAGAAAATACAAGTCCGTCGTAGTTCGAAAGGGGAAGATTGTGGTCCCGGAAAAATAAGGTCACCCATGGCTGAGGGCAGAGAGGCGACATCCCAGGGACAGGAGCGCCCCCATCCCTAGGATTAACCCCTTCCTACCCACGGCCATTCCCTTGACCCGAACGGGGTCCCACCAGGGCGTGGGAGGGGCCTGGGGGAGGGAAGTGAGCACCGGAGGAGGCTGGGGGGGGGCAGGGGGCTAGGCCAGGCTGTTTTGCCCTCCCTCCCCTCCTCCCAGAGCTGTAAACCCCAGGGCTGGGCGACCTGCCCTCCAGGCCAAGGTGCGATTCCTGGAGGAGCTGGGGATGCGAGGCCCAGCCTGGGGGGGCAGGGAGCCTGGGCCCCAGGTCATCGCCCCACACCGCCCACATGATCACCCACTGCTTTGCCTGCTCCTCCCCTGGGATGTGCCTTGGGCCCTCGGAGCAGGTCTAACCTGTCTGGGACTCAGTCTTCCCGTCTGGTGAATGGGAATACTGGCCTCACCAGCAGGCCGGGGAAGAACTGGGCTAACACACTGGGAATGACCTGAGATGTTTGCTGCAAGCTCGGGGGAGCCCCGAGGAGGAACGTCCCGCCGCCACCACCTTCACCGGGCCCGTGAGCAAGCCATGGCTCTGACTCCAACTGGACCCCAAGTCCCCCCACTTCTCCTCATCGGCCCCCGCCCTGGGCTAGCCCCAGCGACTCCCACGTCCGTGCCCTGGCTCCTGTCTCCACACTTGTTCACCTCTCTGTGGACCAAGGGTGCCTGGGACCGCCTGAGTCAGGCACGTCCCTCCTCTGCTCAAGAACCCTCTATGGCCGAAACCGGTTTGGCTCAGTGGTGGAGTGTCGGTCTGCGGACTGAAAAGTCCCAGGTTCGATTCCAGTCAGGGGCATGTACGTTGGCTGAGGGCACATCCCCGGTAGGGGGTGTGCAGGAGGCGGCTAGGAGGCGGCTGGTCGATGTTTCTCTCATCAACTCATCAACGTTTCTAGCTCTCTATCTCTCTCCCTTCCTCTCTGTAAAAAATCAATAAAATATATTTAATAATAATAATAATAAAAGAACCCTCAAGCTCTGCCCTATCAGCTCCCTCCTCAGCCCCCTCCGTCACTCGGATACCGGTTTTTCCTGGTGGAAAACCCCAGGTACACTCGGCCTCCTCCGTGTCTGACCTTCGCAAGGGCAGTTATCTTTGCCTGGAGCACCTGGCCCCAATAGCTTCCTGTCCTCCATGTATTTGCTCAAACATTCCCTGACCTACCTCCCGAGTCTGGTACGTAATCCTCCCCCATCCGCAGCACCCGGATTGCCCCCCACTTTCCCCATTCTCTGCAGCACCTCATCAGACCCCGGCATGGAACTTACCTGCTTCCCTTTCACTGTCTGCCCTCCCCCCATAGTCTGTCAGCCCCCAGGGCAGGACTTTGACCCCTTCTGTCTCTGCCCTGGGCAGGCTCCAATGAGCGATCCCACCCCTGCTGCTGCCACCCCTGAAGGAAACCCCCTCGGGCTTCCTGATCTGGCCCCACTGGAGTGTCCCCATTACTCCCCCTCCTTCCTTCAAGTTCCAGCCCCGCTGACCCATCTGGCAGCCCCTCGGACAACCTGTGACCTCTGTTCCACATGGTGTGAGGCGGGGACAGGGGTCCCCATTAGTCAGACAGGAAATGGGCACCGGGGGCTTGGGTCACTGGCCTGAGATTCCTCAGAGGCTAGGAAGTGGCTGGCCAGGATGATCTAGCCAATAACAATAACAGTATACTTAAAAAAAAAAAAATATATATATATATATATATATATATATAAAATTGATTTTTTACAGAGAGAAAGGGAGAAGGATAGAAAGTTAGAAACATCTATCAGCTACCTCCTGCACCCCCACCCCCCACCCCCGGGGATGCACTGGCAACCAAGGTACATGCCCTTGACCGGAATCGAACCTGGGACCCTTCAGTCCGCAGGCCGACGCTCTATCCACTGAGCCACACCGGTTTCGGCAGTATACTTTTATATATTATATTATATTATATTATATTATATTATATTAGCCTGAGATTCCTCTGAGGCTAGGAAGTGGCTGACCAGGGTGATCTAACCAATAGAGATAAGAGTATTCTTCTATTCTATTGTTATTTTCATTATCACGGCTGCAACAGGAACGATTGTCACGGTGGGTGACAGCCCTCACCCAGCACCTACTACTACATGCCTGGCCCTCTTCCTAGCACCGCACAGGGACTGAGCTCAGGTACATCCCAGGAGCCCTAGGAGGCAGGTGCTGTGCTCTGCATTAGATGGGGAAACTGAGGCACGGCGTGGTGAAATGACCTGCACAGTCACAGGGCACTCCCCCTCCCCACCGCCCATCTCACAGCAGAGGTCCCGGACCATGCAGCCTCAGGCTAGTCCTCTCTGAACCTCAGTTTCCCCATCTGTCTAATGCAAATCACAGGACCTCTCTGGGCCTCAGTTTCTCCGTCTGTGAAATGGTCGGAACCTCGGCGAGCACACAGGAGGGCCCGGGGCAGTGGACACGTTGCAGGGGCTCAGGGTGAATGTGCTGTGGACCCCGGCCCTAGGACCGCCGTCCTCTCTGCAGTGCCCTCCGCTGTGTGGAAGCCGAGGGGACCTCACCGTCCTGCCCGCTCTTGTGCCACCAGCCCATGCCCAGCACCCGTCCGAGCCCCGGGAGAGGCGGGGTCAGCCGGGGTCTCCGGATGGAGGGGGGCGTCACAGGAAGCCCCCTGCCTGGGACACAATGGCAGAGGAAGGGGCCGGCCGGCCCGCACGGATGAGCCCAGCCGCTGGCTCCAGGAGGGCGGCACGGCTATTGTGAGGCCAGACAGCTGTCCCCAGGCAGGAAGCCCCGGAGGGCGAGGAAAGAGGGTGGGCGGCTGCTGGCCAGGCCTGACCCCAGCCCCAGGGTCAGGCAGGACAATGGACCCTTTGTCTCCTCCTGCGGGCTGGACACCTGGGTTTCCCTCGGCTGGGCTTTCAGAGTCCATTGGGCCAGCTTGGTCTCACCCTGCCCAGCCCCAGCTGGCATTCTCCAGAGCCCTGTCCCCCGCCCAGCCCAGCCCAGCCCAGCCCAGCCCAGCCCAGAGTATGGAGGCAGCGCGGAGCAGGCCATATTTATAGTTGCCTGGCACTGCTGAGGGAACTCCTAAATATAGAAGCTGAGCTATTTGGGGCCTTGGCCTGGGGCAGCGTGGGGGTGGGGGCACCCCACCTGTGTGCGTCCCTGGCCTGGGTCCCCACTGTTTGCTTGGGCCTCTCAGTTCCTGGGGCTGGGGCTGGGGCTGGGGGACCCAGGGGGCAGGGTGGGCGGTATGTCTGCTCGAATGGGGGTAGAGACCTGGTGGCGGAGCCCAAGGCGATGAGGGAGGAAGCCAGAGGCTGTGACGCCTTAGGGCAGCGATTTTCAGCCCTTCTCTTTCTTTTTTGTTTTTCCCACGCCCCTCAGTCTTTTTCATCTCGTGGCACGCTTAACTACACTAATTACTAAAACCCTCAGCACACCACAACTATATGTTATTTATTTATTTTTATTTTTTGCTTATTTGACAAAAAAAAAAAAAAAAAGTATAATTCTGACTCATTCACACCGGATGGCTATTGTGTTGGCTGAGGTCATTTTTTATTTGCCAAGTCGGTGCTCCTGACTAAATAGTCAGGTAGTGCATGTTGTTTTTGTTTTGTTTTGTTTGTTTGTTTTTAATATACTTTATTGATTTTTTTACAGAGAGGAATGGAGAAGGATAGACAGTTAGAAACATCAATTAGCTGCCTCCTGCACACCCCCTACTGGGGATGTGCCCGCAACGAAGGTACATGCCCTTGACCGGAATCGAACCTGGGACCTTTCAGCCCAAAGGCCGACGCTCTATCCACTGAGCCAAACCGGTTCCGGTAGTAATGCATGTTTTAAAAATCCTTGTAGCGCACCGGTTAAAAATCTTGAAAATCGCTGCCTTAGGGAAACGTGGTTCTGAGGGCCAGCGCGGGAGAGTGAGTCTGTGGCTGGGGTCCCAGCACCCACTTCCTTGGCCCCCTTTCACCCCAAGCTCCTACTGTGGGAGGAAATAGGGGTTGAGCTTTCACACCTGAGTGTTCTCTGCTTCTAGGAAATGAAGGCCTCAGGAAGCTGCTGGGACACCCCCAAACCCCAAACAACCCCAGCTCCTAGCAACCCACTTCCCCATAACACTGAGCTCACTGGGGGCTGGGCTGGGGGCTGTGACATGGGCAGGGGGTGGGGTTTGGTTATAAATAGCAGGTTTATAAGCAGCTGCCAAGTCAGCCAGCAGGGCTTCCCCTGCTCCGGGGTGCAGCCGAGAGGGCGCCTATGGGACATCTGGACCTCAGTGTCCCTAGCTTCACCCCCTCCCTGCGATCACCAAGATTTGGGGAAGTAAGAGCCCATTGAAGGGCAAGTTATTTAAAAGAGGCGACACCAATGATCCTTTAGGCAGCCCAGGAACACGATGACCACTAAGACTGATGGCTCAGTGGATAGAGCGTAGGCCTGCAGACTGAAGGGTCCCAGGTTCGATCCCGGCCAAGGGCACATTCCTGGGTTGCAGGCTTGATCCACAGTAGGGGGCGTGAAAGAGGTGATTCTCTCGCATCATTGATGTTTCTGTCTCTCTCTCCTTCTCCCTTCCTCTCTGAAATTAATAAAGAAATATATATAGCCGAAACCGGTTTAGCTCTAGCTCAGTGGATAGAGCGTCTGCCTGTGGACTCAAGGATCCCAGGTTCGATTCGGTCAAGGGCATGTACCTTGGTTGCAGGCACATCCCCAGTAGGGGATGTACAGGAGGCAGCTGATGGATGTTTCTCTCTCATCGATGTTTCTAACTTTCTATCTCTGTAAAAAATCAGTAAAATAGATTAAAAAAGAAAAGAAAAGAAAGACATATTAAAAAAAAAAAAGACTTTGATGGAACCTTAATGCTCACTCCGCCACGGGATAGAGTGGATTAGAATATTACACAACAGTGAAAAAGAACCCCAGGGCAGGCAGCGAGATGGCTGGGTCTCAGCAACATATTCCTTTCTCGGTTCTAAACCTGAGTGACCTGCAAACATCTTCATTTGCTTGATGGATTTTGTAGTTGAATCTTACTTTTTTTTTTTTTTTTTCATCTTTCCTGAGGTACAATGGGCAAAATTGAAATATATTTAAAAGATGTGACCTATGATTTAGTTGTAGTAGAATCCTGAGCAAAAATAGAAGTCCCCAGAGCCCCATACAAAAGCCACCTTTGCCATACAGCTCAATCACGGAGAAAATGAAACAAGATGAGGTGTAAGAAAACAGAGAACTGAAAAATGAACGAGAGACTACGAAACAGAATTTGGGGTGGCGGAGGGAGGCAGCTGGGACATCTCCCAGTGCTCGGTGGGGGGCTGATGGGAGGGCCTTATAGGATTAAAAAAAAAATAAGGTAAGATTAATAAAGCAGATCACAAAGGACTGAGAATCATGGGAATTATGTTCAGTTGGTTCTCTGAACCTGAGACCCTGTAAAACTCTTTTTGTGTTAAGTCTCTAATGAGAAGTGGTTAGAGGAAGAAGAGGAAAGAGAGATGGAAAGAGGTGCCCAGGGTGTGGGTGGCCAGAGGAGGCGACCTAGCTGGGCAAGGGGATCAGCTAGGGGGGCGAGCCGTGGAGGAACTTCCAGCGGCCAACAGGAAGCTGTGGGGTGCAGAGCTGGAACACTCAGTGCTGTTTTGGTGTCTTTCTGGAAGCTCGCAGCCTCTTCCTTATTCTGCAAGGGATCTTGGGAGTGGCGAGCTGGGGGCTGGCGGTGCCCAGTGGCCATGGGCTCCTGCCTCCCAGGGACCCCGCAAGGAGGTCCCAGAATGTGGGCTGGGGGAGGGGGAGAAGGAATGGAGGGAAGGAAGGGGTTTAGGCTAAGTGCCCAGGTCAACCTCCCCATGCCTCAGTTTCCCCAGCTGGACCCCCATCACTGGTTCTAGGGGTCGTGGGCAATGGCGCTGATGGTCATGACCCGTCTTGGGAAGAAGTGGTGAATTCTGGGAGCCAGGGGCTTCGGTAAGAGTAAGCCCACCCGCAGCACGCTGTCAGATTGGGGATGTCCCTTCACCAGCTGTGGAAAAACAGCCTGGCACTTCCTCAAAAAGTTAAACAGAGGCCCTGGCTGGTGAGGCTCAGTTTGTTGAGTGACATCCCATGTTCCAAGAGGTTGCTGGTTGGATCCTGGTCAGGGCATAGATGAGGGTTGTGGGCTTAATCCCTGGTAGGAGGCATGCAGGACGCAACCAATGGATGCTTCTTTCTACCTCTCCCTCTCTTCTAAAGGCAATTTAAAACACATTAACAGCCCTAACCGGTTTGGCTCAGTGGATAGAGCGTCGGCCTGTGGACTGCAGGTTCCCAGGTTCGATTCTGGTCAAGGGCATGTACCTTGATTGCGGGCACATCCCCAGTAGGGGGTGTGCAGGAGGCAGCTAATCAATGTTGCTCTCTCATCAATGTTTCTAACTCTCTATCCCTCTCCCTTCCTCTCTGTAAAAAATCAATATATATTTTTTAAAAAACAAAATAAAATAAAAAACATTAACAATGTTGCTACTTTGCCCCTTGCCGGTGTGGCTCAGTAGTTGAGCGTCCTTTGACTATGAACCAGGAGGTCATGGTTTGATTCCTGGTCAGGGCACATGCCCAGGTTGTGGGCTCAATCCCCAGTGTGGGGAATGCAGGAGGCAGCCAATCAGTGATTCTCTCGTATCATTGATGTTTCTCTCTTTCTCCCACTCCTTTACTCTCTGAAATCAATAAAAATACGTTTAAAAAAAAGTTAAACAGAGTTCCCCTCTGACCTAGCAACTCCACTCTTAGTTGTTAGGTCATACCTGACAGAACTGAGAATAAGGACTCCAACTTGTACACCCACGTTCATCGCAGCGAGAGTCTCAATCGCCAAGAGGTGGCAACAAACCAGGGTCCATTGACACATGAATGGACGAACAAAATGCGGCCCACCCGCACAGAGGAACAGTGTGCAGCCACAGAAAGGAGTGGAGTTCTGATAGAGTGGTGGTCACCCAGCATGTGGTGTGCTGAATGCCACTGAACTGTTCACTTTTTAAAAAATATATATATATTTTATTGATTTTTTTTTTTTACAGAGAGGAAGGAAGAGGGATAGAGAGCTAGAAAGATCGATGAGAGAGAAACATCAATCAGCTGCCTTATGCACACCTCCCACTGGGGATGTGCCCACAACCAAGGTATATGCCCCCGACAGGAATCGAACCTGGGACCCTTCAGACCGCAGGCTGTTGCTCTGTCCACTGAGCCAAACCAGGTTGGGATGGACTGTTCACTTTTATTTTTATTTATTTTTTTTAAATCAATCTTTATTGTTCATATTGTTACAAAGGTTCCTCATTTCTTCCCCCCTCCACCAGGTTCCCACCCCACCCTCCGCCCCCTCCCCATCCCCCATTGTCCTCATTTATAGGTGCACAGTTTATGTTCAGTCTCTTCCTCCCTCCCTTTCCCCGATAGTAAATCCCTTTTCAGATAGTAAATCTGTTACTTAGCATTTTCTCATATCAATAATACCTCCACATGCCCAATGATACATTTCACACAAAAGACATTTTCAAATAGGTCAACCAGCCTCATCCAGGCCCCACCCAAGGCACTCACAGATCAACACCCCAGCCCTATACTAACTCAACACATCCAGATCTAAGCCTTCATCACTTGATTCAGCAGATCCTCAAGTTCCCACAAAAGTTTCCAGCCATGTCTGAGAGGCAGCCGTGGGGCAGGGGCAGGCGAGAAGCGAGCTGTTCCGGGCCTGGCTGCTCCAGGCCTGGCCTCTGTTGCTCTGGTTCGTTCCACAACCAGCTGCTCCGGGTCTGGTCACCTCCGCTTCCGACCTAGTTGCTCTAGACCTGGCTGCTGCTGCTCCGGGCCTGGCCGTTCCCAGCCTGGCAGCCGCTGCTCCGAACCTGACCGCACCAGACCCGGCTGCTCCGGGCCTGGCCGTTCCCAGCCTGGCAGCCGCTGCTCCGAACCTGACCGCACCAGACCTGGCTGCTCCGGGCCTGGCCGCTCCCAGACTGACAGCTGCTCCAGGCCTGGCCACACCCGACCCGGTTGCTCCGGGCCTGGCTGCTCCCAGCCTGGCAACCGCTGCTCCAGGCCGCACAAGACCCGGCTGCTCCGGGCCTGGCCGTTCCCAGCCTGGCAGCCGCTGCTCCGAACCTGACCGCACCAGACCTGGCTGCTCCGGGCCTGGCCGCTCCCAGACTGACAGCTGCTCCAGGCCTGGCCGCACCCGACCCGGTTGCTCCGGGCCTGGCTGCTCCCAGCCTGGCAACCGCTGCTCCAGGCCACACAAGACCCGGCTGCTCCGGGCCTGGCCGCTCCCAGCCTGGCAGCCGCTGCTCCAGGCCTGACCGCTCCCAGCCTGGCAGCCGCTACTCTGGGCCTGGCAGCACCAGACCCGGCTGCTCCGGGCCTGGCTGCTCCCAGCCTGGCAACCGCTGCTCCAGGCCGCACAAGACCCGGCTGCTCCGGGCCTGGCCGCTCCCAGCCTGGCAGCCGCTGCTCCAGGCCTGACCGCTCCCAGCCTGGCAGCCGCTGCTCTGGGCCTGGCCGCACCAGACCTGGCTGCTCCGGGCCTGGCTGCTCCCAGCCTGGCAACCGCTGCTCCGGGCCTGGCCGCGCCCAGCCTGGCAGCCGCTGCTCCGGGCCTGGCCGCGCCCAGCCTGGCAGCCGCTGCTCCGGGCCTGACCGCTCCCAGCCTGGCAGCCGCTGCTCTGGGCCTGGCCGCACCAGACCCGGCTGCTCCGGGCCTGGCCGCGCCCAGCCTGGCAACCGCTGCTCCGGGCCTGGCCGCACCAGACCCGGCTGCTCCGGGCCTGGCCGCGCCCAGCCTGGCAGCCGCTGCTCCGGGCCTGGCCGCACCCAACCCGGCTGCTCCAGGCCTGGCTGCTCCCAGCCTGGCAGCCGCTGCTCCGGGCCTGGCCGCACCAGACCCGGCTGCTCCGGGCCTGGCCGCACCAGACCCGGCTGCTCCAGGCCTGGCTGCTCCCAGCCTGGCAACCGCTGCTCCGGGCCTGGCTGCTCCCAGCCTGGCAGCCGCTGCTCCGGGCCTGGCCGCACAAGACCCGGCTGCTCCGGGCCTGGCTGCTCCCAGCCTGGCAACCGCTGCTCCGGGCCTGGCCGTACCAGACCTGGCTGCTCCAGGTCTGGCCACTCCCAGCCTGGCAGCTGCTGCTCCGGGCCCGGCCACTCCGAGTCTGGCCGCTCCCAGCCTGGATGATCCGGGCTTGGCTACTGCTCTTCTGGACCTGGCTGCTCCCAACCCGGCTGCTCTGGGCCCAGCTTCTCCGGGTCTGGCCACTCCGGGTCTGGGTATTCCTGGACTGGCCACCCTGGGCTTGGCTGCCTCCGCCTCAGGTCTGGCTGCTCCAGTGCTGGCTGTTGTTGCTCTGGTTCTGGCTGCTGCTGCTCTGGGGCCTGGCCGTTGCTGCTCCGGGCCCGGTTGCCATTGCTTTGTGCCTGGGCACTCTAGGCCTGGCCTCCGCTGTTCCAACATTCTGTCCTTTTTTTTTTTTTTAACGCATTTATGTTGCAATGTTGGCTGGTGAGTTGAGTTCTGACTTAGTCTTTGATTTTTCAAGATCTTCTTTGTATTCTTTCTTAAGTAATTTTACTATCTTTTGCTCTCACTTGATTTCTTCACATCGAGAACTTTGGTTTCTTCCTCCTTGTCCTGGGAGCTCAACAGGTTGGCCTGTGGCACCCCTTTGTTCTCCGCGGGCTCACACGCTGCTCCAGCCTGTTGCTCGGGTCGGCGCCGCCCAGGAAGCAGCCCCCAGCCTTGGCTCCTTTGCCCGAGCTCAGAGGTCGATGGCTCGGGGGCACCCCCCCCTGGGGGCCCTGTCGCCCGGCTCCCTGCCGGCGCCCGGCTGGCTGGTGTCCTGGCTGGTGTCCGGCAGGGGCTCCTGCTCCCTGTCGCATTCCTCCAGTCTGGAGCTTTTTTTTTTTTTTCTCCTTCCCGCTAGGGGAGTCTAGGATCAGAGTCAACAGACTGTCCTCTGCGCGCGCAGTGCGCGCGACTCTGGGGGCTCTGCTTTTCGCCACTCCCCTGGGATTCCGCCTCACAGCCCCGTCTCCCCCTGCCCGAGCCTGGGTCCCCAGGGTCTGGTCCAGGACTGGGGTTCAGAGCAGACCAGACTGAGGCTCAGCGCCGCCGGAGGCTTTGTTTCTTCCGGCTTGGGTAATCCAGCATCAGAGTCAACATTCAGTCCTCTGCGCGCAAAGTGCGCGCGACTCCGGGGGCCCTGCTTTTCGCTGCTCGCTTGGGATTCTGCCTCACAGCCCCGTCTCCCCCGCCGGAGCCTGGGTCCCCAGAGTCTGGCCCATAACTGGGGTTCAGCGCTGCCGGTTCGGGGGTTCAGCCCAGGCTGGGGGTTCTATTTCCTTCCTGCTAGGAAACGCCAGGCAGCACCCAGCCCTCTCCTCCTCTCCGGCTGCGATCTCTCCGCGCGTGCGTGCGAGCGCGCAGCATGTCTCCGTACCTTAGGCTTCTTTTTCAGCTCCTCTGATTTTCCTTCTGGTTTTCTCTTTCCTTCTTGTTATAGAATTTTCAGTCAGTCGACTACCTGTAGCTCTGGGCTACATTTCAGTTGTATTCCATTGAAATTGTTGTGTGCTGCTGCGGTTAGGTGTCTACCCGAGCAGCCATCTTGGATCCTCCCCTGGACTGTTCACTTTTAAATGGCAAATTTCACCCAGCCCGTGTGGCCTACTGGCTGAGGGTTGACCTCTAAACCAGGAGGTCATGTTTAATTCCCAGTCAGGGCCCGTGCCCGGGTTGCTGGCATGATCCCCAGTGGGGGTGTGTGTGTGTGTGTAGGAGGCAACCAATTGATAATTCTCTTTCATCATTGATGTTTCTGTCTCTCTCTTCCTCTCCCTTCCTCTCTGAAATCAATAAAAATACCCTATATAATAAAAGCCTAATATGCAAATTGTCCCTTGTTTGTTCTTCTTTTTAATATATATTTTTATTGATTTCAGAAAGGAAGGGAGAGAGAGATAGAAACATCAATGATGAGAGAGAATCATTGATCGGCTGCCTCCTGCATGCTCCCCCCTGGGAATCAAGCCTGCAACCTGGGCATATGCTTTTTAAAAATATATATATTTTATTGATTTTTTACAGAAAGAAGGGAGAAGGATAGAGAGTTAGAAACATCGATGAGAGAAAAACATCATCGATCAGCTACCTCCTGCACACCCCCTAACCACCGAAACTGGTTTGGTTCAGTGGATAGAGCGTTGTGGGGATGTGCCCGCAACCAAGGTACATGCCCTTGATCGGAATCGAACCTGGAACCCTTCAGTCCACAGGCCAATGCTCTATCCACTGAGCCAAACCAGTTTCGGCGGTTGTGTTGTTGTTTGTTTGTTTTGTTTTTTTTCTGCTTTCCACTATGGAGATGGCCCTGGGTTCCTTGTATGACGGTGGAATGATTCCTTTCACATTAATTCATTTAAGAATAAGAAAAAAAGGAAAGGCACATGGACTGAAGGAGCAATCTGTGCTTGGTGCAGAGAGGGATGCGCGACGTCTGCGAGCTGTCAATCAACTGCGGGCTGCGGGAGGCGGGAGGCGAGGTGGGGCCGCGCATGGGGTTGCATGGGCAGGCGTGGCCCCTTCGGGAGCCGGAGGGAAAAGTGCGCCTCTGGAAAGCAGCAGCACTTGTTTCTGAGTGGGCCACAGAGGGCTTGTTCTGAGATCATTTCCCGTTGGCACCTTCGTATCTGGGGGTGGCATGGGTGTCACGGGTTTTTCGTGGCTGCTGATGTGGGTCTCGGCGCCAAGGGATGAAGTTCCAGAGGTGCTTCTGCCACGCGTGCCTCTTGGCCCCCGCGTCCATCCGACTCAGGGACCTCCAGCCTGCGCGGGCCCATGAGGCCCGGTGGCCCCTGCATTGGCAGAGACAGTACCCACTGGTGCCCACGCCGAGCTCTCCTTGAAACAGAGTTGTTCAAATCCCTAGACGAATGGCCAACACGCTCTGTGTCACTGATCGCCAGTGAAAGGCAGATCCAACCACAGTGAGATACTGTCACCGGAACCCACACTGGGCTGCTTGCCCCCACGAAAACCAAACTGGTTAGACAGATGCTGGTGAAAAAGGAGAGTTCTGTCATTATTTTTAAAAATACGTTTTCATTGATTTCAGAGAGGAAGGGAGAGGGAGAGAGAGATGGAAACATTAGTGATGAGAGAGAATCACTGATGGGCTGCCTCCTGCAGGCTTCACCCTGGGGACCCAGCCCTGTCCCAGTAATTCCATAAGGGACGTATGCACAGGTGACCAAGGGGGCATCAGCCAGAAATCTGACACCTCGGACCCCAGGTACTTAATTAGTAATCCACCGAGCATAAATTACACAGGAGACAAACATGCAATGCACGAATCACTCACGGTTTATTTACCAGAGTCCTGGTGGGTTCCAGAATCCTAGGCAGGCCACCCGGGGATCCGCACTGACACACACACACACACACACACACACACACACACGGTTCATGGAGGACTTTGCAGCTCCAGCTCGGCTTCAGTTGAGGCCTCTCACGACGGCTCATGGTCCCCGGCCCAGGGTTCGGGGCTCGGGGCCCAGGCAGAGCTTTGACTGGTGCAGGCAGGGGAACTGGAGAGCGACCCTCTGTGGAGGAGCAGAAGGAACATTTCTGATCTCCTGTGGGGCTTGCTCTTTTTATGTGTCTTCAGTGCTCAGATGTGTCTTCCGTGTGTTTGATCAGAGGGTCCCAGGAGCCTTGCTATCCAGTCTTACATACGGGGTACAGATCACTTTATCTATTTTCTACATACAGGTCACTCAAGGGTGCTTATCAGTTCGTTTACATTCAGATATCACACTTCAGTTCCTCACTTTAATACTTATTCAATATTATTTTTATCCTTATTACTATTACTATAACAAGCCCACAACCCGGGCGTGTGCCCTTGATCGGAATCGAACCCGTGACCCTTCAGGCCAATGCTCCCACTGAGCCAAACTGGCCAGGGCGGAAAAGAGTTTTATTCCAGTGCCGGTCACCTGGGGCGATGGGGGACTCTGGTCACAAAGCCGAGCTCCTCATCTCAGTGCCGACCGAGGGTTTTAGGAGGAGGGAGAGGCAAGGCAGAGCGGAGGAGTCAGGGGGAGGGTTGGAAAGGTCTGCGTGCGGCCAGCGCGGTCCATTCCAACGAGGACCTCGACACCGGCCAAGTGGAGGGCTGGTGTGCATCACCCAAGTCTCTGTCATCCTGGTTCCACGTCATCCTGGCTCGAGGGCTGCTGAAGGTCAGCAAGTCTCCTGGAACTGGGATTAGTGAAGGTGGGAGTCTGTATCTTCTCAAGTTCATTCCTAGGATTCTTTTTATTTTATTTATTTTTTAAAAATATATTTTACTGATTTTTTACAGACAGGAAGGGAGAGGAATAGAGAGTTAGAAACATCTATGAGAGAGAAGCATTGTCAGCTGCCTCCTGCACACCCCCTACTGGGGATCGAGCCTGCAACCCAGGCATGTGCCTCTGACCGGAATCGAACCCAGGACCTTTTAGTCCACAGATGCTCTAGGCACTGAGCCAAACTGCCTAGGGCAGTTCCTAGGATTCTTATACAAACAAGATATTCTTATCCCACAGGCTACGTATTCATTAGGGTCAGCATCTCCAGAAACGGCGTCAAAAGCCTGGTGGGGTAGGTTCCAGCTCCCACTGTTACCACATGGCCTCACTTTTATGAGGACGGCTACCACAAACAATCCGACAGAAAATGGCAAGGGCTGGCAAGGACGCGAAGAAGTGGGAGCCCCGTGCACCGTGGCCGGGACTGTAAATCGGGCCAGCTGCTGCAGAACTGCAGGGCAGTTCCTCAAAACATCACACCTGGAATCCGCACGTGATCCGGCAATCCCACTTCTGGGTACGCACCGGAAAGCATGGAAAGCAGGGACTCAGAAAGAGACACTTGCACACCCCCTGGTCATAGCGGCATTACTCACAGCAGCTAAAAAAGTGGAACCAGCCCAACTTTCCACGGGAGGGTGCGTGAACAAACAGAACGTGGTGAGTATGGACAGCGGAATACGATTCTGCCTTAAAAGGGAAGGAAAGTCTGACACAGGCCCGGACGTGGACCAAGCCCCGAGGACACTGTGCCGAGTGAAAGAAGTCAGTCACCAGAAGGACGACGGCTGCATGATGATTTCACTCAAATGACATACGTGAAGCATTCCGACTCACAGACACAGACAGGGAGGCCGTGGCTGCCAGGCGTGGGGGGAGGGGCGCGGGGAGTTGGCGGTTAGTGGGGGTAGAGTTTCAGTTTTGCAAGATGAAACATTCTGGAGGTGGGTTGCGTAACAATGGAAAGGTGCTTACCGCTATGGTACGGCACACTTGAAAAATGTTTTAAATGTGTGTGTGCGTGTGTGTGTGTGTGTGTGTGTGTGTGTGTTTTTTCCCCTTAAATTTTTTTTTTTTTTTAAAGGAAGGAAATTCCGACACATGCTACGACATGATTGACCTTTGAGGGCGTTATGCTGGGTGAAAGAAACCAGTCATAGAGGGGCAAATACTGGGTGACTCCACTTTTATGAGGTCCCTAGAGAGGAGTCAAGCTCATTGAGAACGGAAGTAGCATGGCGAGTGCCAGGGGTTGGAGGGGGGGGGTTTAGAGAAGTTAGTATTTTTTAAAAAATATATATTTTTATTGATTTTTTACAGAGAGGAAGAGAGAGGGATAGAGAGTTAGAAACATCAATGAGAGAATCATCGATCAGCTGCCTCTTGCACACATACCCTACTGAGGATGTGTCCGCAACCTAGGTACATGCCCTTGACCAGAATTGAACCCGGGACCTTTCAGTCCGCAGGCTGACGCTCTATCCATTGAGCCAAACCGGTTTTGGCAGAAGTTAGTATTTTTAAAAAATATATATTTTATTGATTTTTTATAGAGGGTAAGAGAGAGGGATAGAGAGTTAGAAACATCGATGAGAGAGAAACATCGACCAGCTGCCTCCTGCACCCCCCCCCCCCCCCCCACTGGGGATGTTTCGTAACCAAGGTACATGCCCTTGACCGGAATCGAGCCTGGGACCTTTCAAATCTGCAGGCCGATGCTCTATCCACTGAGCCAAACCGGTTTCGGCATAAGTTAGTATTTAATGGGGACAGAGTTCCGGGTTTGTGAAGATTAGCAAGTTCTGGAAATGGATGGTGGTGATGGTTGCACAACAATGCTACTGAGCTGTCCGCTTCAAAGATGGTTAAGATGCCTGGCCGGCATGGCTCCGTGGTTGGGTGTTGACTTAAGTTATGAACCAGGAGGTCACAGTTTGATTCCCGGGTTTCCGTCTCGATCCCCAGTGTGGGTCCTGCAGGAGGCAGCCGACGAATGATTCTCTCATCATGGATATTTCTGTTTCTCCCTTTCTCTTCCTCTGAAATCAATAGAAAAAATTTTTTTTAAATGGTCAAGATGGTACATTTTATGTTACATATATTTCACCATATAAAGCAGTGTTTTTCAACCTTTTTTGGGCAAAGGCACACTTGTTTCATGAAAAAAATCACGAGGCACACCACCATTAGAAAATGTTAAAAAATTTAACTCTGTGCCTATATTGACTATATATAAAGTAATTCTCTTGAATAGGAATCAAATAAACACAAAGAAAGTATTTTATAATTACTTTATTATGAAATATTAAGTAAACAAAATAGTGAAAAATTATAAAATTCTTGTCTTGTCTGCACCTACGGCACACCAGGCAACATTTCAACCGCGGAACAGCGGTTGAAAAACGCTGATATAAAGAAATAAAATCCAGCCGAAACCGGTTTGGCTCAGTTGATAGAGCGTCCGCCTGCGGACTGAAAGGACCCAGGTTCGATTCCGGTTTAAGGGCATGTACCCTGGTTGCGGGCACATCCCCAGTGGGGGCTGTGCAAGAGGCAGCTGATCGATGTTTCTAACTTTCTATCCCATTCTCTTTCTCTCTGTAAAAAATCAATAAAATATATTTTTAAAAAAAGAAAAGAAAATAAATAAAATCCAGGTCAAGGGATTAAAAGGGGCCACACACCGTTTTCTTTTTCTTTTTGTCCTAGACCAATGTTTCCCAAACTTCTCTCATGATGAGAATCACCTGGTGGAGTTGTTAAAATACAGTCACCCTGAATCCCAACTAAGAAATGCTAAACTAGAATTTTTGGGAACATATAGGTAAAATTGTATACTTAACTAGTGCTCTAGTTTAGCACTTTTTAGTTGGGATTCAGGAATCTGTATTTTAACAACTCCTCCAGGTGATTGTCATCATGAGAGAGGTTTGGGAAACACTGCCCTAGACAGTAGCCAGGTGAGAAGGGAAAGTCTCTGATGCTTTCAAGCCCTAAGGTTTGCTTGTTACTAGAGCAGAACTGAGCCCACCCTGACTCAGATGTGGCAGCTGACACCGGAGTCCTCTATGTGTGTGCCGAAACCCTCAGCTGCGGGAAGCTGCCATTGTCTTCACTATCAGAGAAGTGTGGACAGGGATCCCCAAAGGCTGGTGACCCTTAAAGCTCTGGCTAAGGTCAGAGCTTTGCACCCACTGTGTAGTCCAGACAAGGGTAGCTGACGCAACTTCCCCGTGTTTTACATTTTTACCATGTAAATCCTTACTGATAAGCTATCACTGAGCTATTACTGGAATTGCCTGCCTAGGGGCTGAGGCTGTGTCCCAAACCTGAATAAAAGGGATGAGGAGAGCAAAGCAGTCCTTCTTTGGGCTTCTGGCCCCCGATTTCCAAATTATTATTTCTTGTCTTGTCTCTTTCATTTGAGCTCGACCTCCTCCAGAGCCCAAACCCAAACCCTGAACTCGAACCCTGAACCACACGGGACGTGGGACTCTCCCCCTCAGTGGGTCTCAGGGCTGGGAATGTGAGGAGGAGTGAGGCACTCGCCCCGGGAGCAAAACTTAAGGGGCACCAGGGAACTCAATAGTCAAGGTGACTATTATTCCAGTGAAGTGGTTTAAAAAAAAAATAAATCAAAATTAATGCAGAACATGCATGATGATTGAAATAGCAAAATGTTACATTAAGACAGGGTCTGTCTCAGCAATGTGCGGAGACATTGTAGAGCAGAGGCCCAGGGACAACCAATTTGCTCCCCATTCATCTCCCTGTGGTCCCTCCTCTGGTGCACACCGAGATGCTCTGCCTGGGGCTTTCTGTGCCCCTGGGGCCCCAGGTCAGAGTGGATAGCGAGCTAGCATCCCTGGGAATGGCCCTCCATCACTTTTGGTGGGTCAGTACCCCAGCTCCCTCACTCCTCAACCGTGTGTCCTACACTCTCTCAGAGGCCCCTGGAGGGTCGGAGCCCCAGGTGCCCACCACAGAAATGTGCTCATTCAAACTCCGAATTTGCCGCCTACACCTCACTTCCCTTCTCCACTCACGCTTTCTAAGATCCCCTTCTTATAAAACACCTGCACGCAATCCTTGTCTCAGACTCTGCGGTCGGGGACGCCAGCCCAAGACAGATGTATTTCAACCTAATCTCCGGCCAGATCAGCTGCGTTCGTGATGTACTGCTGTGCGGCAAATGGCCCCAAACACACGTGCTGGAAATAACCGTTATAATCTCGGGTTTGGTGGTTTCTCTGGGCTCTTTGCTTCAGAGCGTCACAGCCAGCGGAGGGCTTGAGGAGAGAGGCTGTGCCCTCGGGCGCACACAGGTGTTGTCGGCAGGACTCAGCTCCTCACTGGCTGTGGAGGAGGCAGCTCTCCGCCCTCACCACATGGACCTCTCCACTGGTAACCTAATCTTGAAAGCCAGCCCTAGCCGGTTTGGCTCAATGGATAGAGCGTCGGCCTGCAGACCGAGGGGTCCCCGGTCTGATTCTGGTCAGGGGCACATGGCCAGGTTGCAGGCTCGATCCCTAGTAGGGGGCATGTAGGAGGCAGCCGATCAGTAATTCTCTCTCATCATTGATGTTTCTCTCTCCCTCTCTCCTTTCCTCTCTGAAATCAATTTAAAAAAAAAAAATTTTTTTTTTTAAAGTGGCACTTATGACCTTGGTCTTACTCTGCTTTTAGAAGTGAGTCATGAGGCCTTTCCCACACTCAAGCGAAGGACATTACACACAGATACCAGGAGGCAGGGATCCTGAGGGTTGTCTTGGAGTCTGTCTGCTAATTTCCTTTTCTTTCTTTCTTTTTTTTTTTTTTTTAATCAATCTTTATTGTTCATATTATTACAAAGGTTCCTCATTTTTTCGCCCCTCCACCAGGTTCCCATAATTTCCCTTTCTTAGCACTTGATTCCATCACCAGCCCAGGTCCCAAGTGGAGTGTCATTCTTCTCCTTACTTAAGGCATTCTTTTTTTTTTTTTTAACTTAAAAATTTTAAATTAATTTCAGAGTGGAAGGGAGGAGAGATAGAAACATCAATGATGAGAAAGGATCATTGACCAGCTGCCTCTTACACACCTTCTACTGGAGATCAAGCCCACAACCCGGGCAAGTATCCTGACTGGGAATCAAACTGTGACCTCCTGGTTCATAGGTTGATGCTCAATCACTGGCTGGGCTAGGCATTCTAACCTTGCTCCAAATGGCTCATCTTATCTCACCTCCTTCTTTATTCTTGTATTGGCCTTCCTTTTCTTCTTGGAAGCTCAGTGCCACCTCAGGGCCTTTGCACCTGCTGTTCCCTCTGCTGAGAACTCTCTTTCCCCAGACATATGCATGGCTTCTCTTTCAGGGTCTTCCATAGGCTGCTGTCCAGGTGTTGGCTGGGGCTGCAGTCTCATCTGAAGGCTGGATCAGGGAAGCATCCACTTTCTTGCAGTTTTAGCTTTAGCATGAACTCTATAGACCGGTCCAGTGTGGCTCAGTGGTTGGGTGTCAGTATGATTCCGGGTCAGGGCACATACCCAGATTTCAGGTTCTATCCCTGGGAGAGTTTATAGGAGGCGGCCAATGGATGTTTCTCTCCCTTTCCCTTCCTCCCTCTCTAAAAATCAATAAAAAATCTTAAAAAACAAAACCGAAAAAAACAACACGTCAGCTCCTTAAATATGCATTCCTGTTCCACTACTTACTCCTGCCCAATAAAATATTTAACTCAGGGCTGGCCATTGTGGCTCAGTGGTTGAGTGTTGACCTATGAACCAGGAGGTCATCAGTTCAATTCCCAGTCAGGGCACATGTCTGGGTTGTGGGCTTGATCGCCCCAGTAAGAGGTGTGAGGGTGGTGGGGGTAGCCAATCCATGTTTTTCTCTCATCAATGTTTCTCTCTCTATTGCTCTCCCTTCCTCTCTCTCCAAAATCAATAAAGACATATACTAGTATATTTAAAAAAAAAATTAACTCAGCTGGTTTGGGGTGCTCCAATCCTGTACCTTCCCAAGGAAGCTTGTCTGCCTGGTGCCTTTGTCTTGCTCCTGGGAGGCCATCTTTTTAAAAAATATATATTTTATTGATTTTTCACAGAGAGGAAGGGAGAGGGACAGAGTTAGAAACATCAATGAGAGAGAAGCATCAATCAGCTGCCTTCTGCACACCCCGCACTGGGGATGTGCCTGCAGCCAAGGTACATCCCCTTGACTGGAATTGAACCCAGGACCCACCAGTCCGCAGGCCGACGCTCTATCCACTGAGCCAAACCGGTTTCGGCCTGGGAGGCCATCTTTAAGGCCCTGGAGTGTCCCGCCTGATAAGAGTCTCTTTGTACCTCAGACCTTAGACCACGTCAGAGAGTCGTGCTCACAATGTGATTCATGGTGGAGGCGTCGGGCCACTGCTACGATCAGCTTGTCCTCTGAAGGGCTGAGGTCAGCCGCCCGAGTGGTCAGCCAGGCCCTCGTGATAAACTCCAGCAAAAACCCTGGACCTCATGGCTCAGGGGAGTCTTTGAAATACTCTGTGCAGGTTGTCCCACATCGTGGCTGAGTGAGTTGAGAGCTGGGACTGCACTGGAAGGGGACAGCTGGGAGCTCATGCCTGAGTCCCACCCATGTGCTCTGTCCTTTGCTGATTTTTTAAAAACACATCTATATACTGAGTGGCCAGATTATTATGACCCCTGAACGCATAATAATCTGGCCACTCGGTATATATCCTATATAATAAAAGGCTAATATGCAAATTGTCCCCTCAACCAGGCCTGCCAGGGCTATTTGGGACTGCCCATGTCCCCTCCCCCTGGCCAGGTTGGCTGGACTCCACCCATGCACAAATTCATGCACCGGGCCTCTAATATATATATATTACACACACACACACACACACACACACACACACACACTAAATGGCCAGATTATTATGCGTTCAGAGATCATAATAATCTGGCCACTCAGTGTATTTGATTTCAGAGAGGAAGGGAGAGGGAGAGAGAGAGAGATAGAAACATCAGTGATGAGAGAGAATCATGGATCCGCTACCTCTGCACACACACCCTACTGGGAATCGAACCCACAACCCGGGCTTGTGCCCTTGACCGGAATCCAACCAGGACCCTTCAGTCGGCAGGCCGACGCTCTATCTATCCACTGACCAGCGAGGGTGGCTCTTTGCAGATTTTAATCGGTGTCCTTTCCCTGCAATACACTGTGGCCTTGAGGATAACGGCTCTTCTAGGTTACAGGAACCCGAGTGAATCACTCACCCCCATTCCCCAACGACCAGATCTTCATCATCCTGTCACTGAATGTTATGTTCTTGCTCACTTGCTATTTCCTGTCTCTCTCTCTCCTCTGGACGGAACGGAACGGAAGGCTGGAACTCTGTCTGCGGCTCTCCTGGGAGCAGAAGAAGACCAGAGTGGTCAGGGGTCCCGTCTAGCTCTGCCGCGGTCTGGCCGTGTGGCCCTGGGGGTGAGCACCCTCACCTGTCTGTGCTCCAGTTCCCCTGTCTGTAAAACAGGAACGGGAACAGGAGTTCCTCTTTCACGGGCCGTCGGGAGAGGGATGGCTGGTTTGTGAAGCTCCGAGGGCTGGTCCCTCTCCAGTAGCTGGAGCTCAGCTGAGGACAAATGAGTGAAGACAGCCCCTCTGAGGCCTTTGACATGGAGAGGCAGGAAGCAACCAGAGAAGCCCAGATGGCGGAGGGGAGGACAGGAGAAGTGCCAGAGACCGTTGGCCATCCGCCCTGTGGCTCTGGACCCACACCGGCCTGCCAGGGCTATTTGGGACTGCCCGGGAGCCAGGCCCGGGGAGCCACTGGGAAGGAGGTCCCGGGGAGTGGCAGAGCTGGACAGAGCTGGGAAAACCAAATCCCACGGTCAGGGCTCCTAGGAGGAAATGTGTGGGAGGGCTGAGGGGTGGGGGTGGGGGTCAGAGCAGCTGGAGCCCTGGCTGTGGGTGGGCACTGGAGGGCTCCTAAGAAAGGCTGTGCTGGTGGCCGCCCGTCTGGCCTGGGCCGGGAGAATGCCACCCTTCTGCTGGGCGCCCTGGAGAAGCTGCTGGGCACGGCCCCCCTCACCCCCCCGCCCCTGCTTCCAGCCTCTTCCACATAAGGCTTGGTGGGCGCTCATGCCATGTGAGTTCAGGACAAAGGAATCAGAAGCACATGGTCTGAGTCTCCAGGGAGCAGTAGTCTGGAAATAAGACCGAAAGGAAGAGAACTGAGACGAGGGGGAGTGCCGGGGTGTGGACCTGAGAGGCAAGGGGAGGAGGTGCCTGGCTCTGAGCGGGCTCCGCGCCTCAGGATACCCACACCGCCAGAGGCCTCACATCAGGGCCACGCCTTAGCTGGGGATGAGGCCGCTGTGGCCCATGTGCCACCTGGACAGCTCTCTCTGCCTCCGAGTCCTTCCTAGTGGCCCAGATGCTCAGGTCAAAATGCTAGAGGCATCCATGTCTCTCTCTGTCTTTGTCCCTCTCCACCCACTACCCCCGCATCAGCAAACTCTGAGGGCTCTACTTTGAAAATTCATCCTAGCCCTAGCCTGTTTGGCTCAGTGGATAGAGCGTCAGCCTGCAGATTGAAGGGACCCAGATTCGATTTATGCAAGGGTTGTGGGCTCAATCCCCAGTAGGGGGCATGCAGGAGGCAGCTGATCAATGATTCTCTCTCATCATTGATGTTTCTCTCTCTCTCTCTCTCTCTCTCTCTCCCTACCTAAACATATTTAAAAATCCATCCTAAACATATTTGTTTTATTGATTTTAGAACAAGCATGTCAAACTCGTGACCCACATGAATATTTTTGTGGCCCAGCCAATGTAAGAAATGTTTTGTTTTGTTTTTAAATATATTTTATTGATCTTTTACAGAGAGGAAGGGAGAGAGATAGAGAGCTAGAAACGTCGATGAGAGAGAAACATCGACCAGCCGCCTCCTGCACACCCCCTACCGGGGATGTGCCCGCAACCCAGGTATATGCCCTTGACTGGAATCGAACCTGGGACCTTTAAGTCTGCAGACTGAAGCTCTGCCACTGAGCCAAACCGGATTCAGCAAGAAATGTTTTAATAAACATTTTGTAACTTAATTTTTATAATATTCGGTTACACATAATTATTAATAATGAACTACAACGTTCACTAATGACTGATGACGATAATCGTGTGGCATTCACTTCCCTTACATGCCTTACGCACAGGCGCACCATTTCTCTCCACTAATACCAGCAGCGAATATTTTAGCAGCCGATTGCCCCATCTTTAATCTTGTACTGACTTGTTTGGTGTGCACAACAGGAAATATTTCGCTTTTGGAGAAGGAGAAAAATAAGTTTATTTGCATTACGATGATTAATTTGTGCAGTTATTCGGTGTCTGGCAAGCTAATGTTCAAGAAAAAAATATTAATTTTTATTAAAATGCTCTATTATTTTATGTTAACGATTACCCATTTATTTCAGCCCTTTGTATTCAGCGTGTCTCCATCGAAAGAAACCTATGTTTCTATGAAAATTGAAGCTTTTGTTTTTTTGCGGCCCACATAAACTTAAACCTTGTTTATTTGGCCCGTGTTAGCCTTTGAGTTTGACAAACTTGTTTTAGAGTGAGAGGACCGAAGAGGGAGATAGAAACATCAATGACAGAGAAAATCAATTGGCTATCTCCTGCATGCCCCCTACTGGAGATCAAGCTGGAAACTCAGGCATGGGCCCTGACTGGGAATCGAACCATAACCTCCTGGTTCATGGGTCCAACACTCAACCACTGAGCCACATCGGCTGGCCATGAATCCACCACTCTTTTTTTAAAATATATTTTATTGATTTTTTACAGAGAGGAAGGGAGAGGGATAGGGAGCTAGAAGCATCGATCAGCTGCCTCCTGCACACTCCCTACTGGGGATGTGCCCGCAAACAATGTACATGCCCCTGACCGGAATCGAACCCGGGACCTTTCAGTCCCCAGGCCGAGGCTCCATCCACTGAGCCAAACCAGTTTCAGGGAATCCACCACTCTTCACCTCCTCCATGACCCCACCTTGGACCAGCCCCATTATCTCCCACTTGGACCAGTGCAGTCACCTCAGACTTGATCCCTCAGCTCCCACTCCACCTCTCCATCTCCCCTAGAGGCTGTTCCCCCAACCGTGGCCGGAGGGCAGGCAACCTCTGCTCAAGCTTGGAGGCTCCCAGCTCACTCAAAACTAACGTTGAAGTAAGTCCTCCTCGGGACCCACAAGGCTCTGCGTGTCCTGCCCTGGCCCTCCCTGCCCTTATCTGCATCTACTGTCCCCTCGCTATTTCCTCCGGCCCCACTGGCTTCCTACGGATCCTGGCACCCCCGTCCCCCCTCTCCCCTCCCCCCGCCAGCCCCCGCCCTGCCTCTGCACTTGTGGTTTCCTTTGCCTGGTTCCCTCCTCCCCTAGATCTCTACAAGCCTCTCTGCTCGCCTCCTAAGAGAGCCTTCCCTCCTCCCCTGACCCCAACTAAAAACTGCACCCTCCTGTGCCCACTTTATTTTTCATTTAAAAAAAATATATACAGCCGAAACCGGTTTGGCTCAATGGATGGAGCGTCGGCTTGGGGACTGAGAAGTCCCGGGTTCAATTCCGGTCGGGGGCATGTACCTTGGTTGCGGGCATATCCCCGGTAGGGGGTGTGCAGGAGGCAGCTGATCGATGACTCTCTCTCATCGATGTTTCTAGCTCTCTATCTCTCTCCCTTCCTCTCTGTACAAAATCAATAAAAATATATTTAAAATATATATATATATATATATACTGTATATTTGTATTGATTTCAGAGAGGAAGGGAGAGACAGAGGGTGAAGTGATAGCAGACGTCCTTTTCTTGTTCTCATCTCAGGGGGGAAATCTTCCACTATTTCCCAATGACGTTGGGTATTCGCTATGGGGTTTTTGGTGCCTGCCTTATATCGGAGTCTAGAAGTTCCCTTCTACCTTACTTAAAGAGTTTTAAACACGAATGGACGTCGCACTGCATTATTGAATTCTGAGAGCTCTTTATATATCGTGGCCACAAGACCTTTATCAGATATGTGATTTGCACAAATGCCCCCCTGGCCTGTGACTTGTCTTTTTGGTTTTCCTGATGCCTTCCCAAGAGCACAAGTTTTCATCTGGATTGTGCTTTGGTGACAAATCTTAGGAAATCCTCACCGAAGCCCAGGTTACAAAGATCTCCTTCTATGTTTTCTCCCTCGAGTTGTATAGTTTTATGTTTTACATTTAGTTATTTTTAAAAAATATATATATATATATTTTATTAAGAGGAAGGGAGAGGGAGAGAGAGTTAGAAACGTCGATGAGAGAAAAACATCAATCAGCTGCCTCACCCTGCACTGGGGATGTGCCCGCAACAAAGGTACATGCCCTTGACTGGAATCGAACCTGTGCTCCTTGAGTCTGAAGGCTGATGCTCTATCCACTGAGCCAAACCAGCCAGGGCACATTTAGTTACTTTTTGTGTAAGTAAGGTCTATTCTCTCTCTCTCTCTCTCTCTCTCTCTCTCTCTCTCTCTCTCTCTCTCTCTCTTTCTCTCTCTCTGCATCCTATCTGTAGGGAAACTTGGAGGGAGCTTAATACTGTTTCTGGGAGAGGTAACAGTTGGCGCGGGCTCCAGTGGCTGTAATTCTCCCACCATGGCCGGGGCAGGGCTGCAGGAGAGAAAACCATCGGAGCCTGTCCAAACAGGACGTTGCCCAACCCTCAGGGCTGAAATCCAACCTCCAGGGCCCTTATCAGCACTTCCATCGCAGCTCTGGCCTCAGAGCCTGCCACCCCAACCCTTCCCCTTCCTATGCTTGGCAGGGCGAAGCGAGGGGCCAGCGAGGCCCCAGCCCACTCTGTTCCTCCTCCGAGGGGCAGCCCCTGCCTCTGCAGCCTTTCCTGCCTGCATCTGGGGTTTGGAGGACCCAGCTTCTCATTTTTGCTCCATCCCCCGCTAGATCAGGCCTCTCCCTGTGCCCTGAGCCACACCTGTTCCCACCAACTTAGAAAGGAAGCAGGAGAGCAAACATTCGCAGCCGCCCTGCCCAAGCGTGTCCCGGAGTGGAGTAGGGCTGGGGCTCCTTGTCCCCTGGTGGGGGGTGTGTGTGCAACCCAGGTGGCCTGTCCTCCCGGCCCCTCACCCCACCTGTTTCTCTTCCCATGGATGGTGGGAAAAGGCAACAAACCAAACCACAGACGGCAGACCTGTGGAGACCACAGGGAGAGGCCCAGCTGTGGCTAAGGACAGTTTGCTTGTTAAATATCTCTATGTGTAGAGTTTTGTTGTCTGAGCATCCGTCTGACCTCTATTCTTCCTGTGAACACCTGCATCAGGTCAAAAACCCCATCTCTCTTCTGCTCAGAACCCTCTGTGATCCCCACCTCACCCGGGGAAGATCCCTGTCACCTCTGTGCCCGTCACCTCTGTGCCTCACCTCCCACTCTCCCCCTCACTCCCTGCCCCCGGCCACCGGCCTCCTCACCGCTCCCCAAACACCCCAGCCATGGTCCAGCCTCAGAGCCTCTGCACTGACTGCTCCCTGTGCTTACAATGCCCTTCCCCACGTATTTTCACTCCTTGGGCTTCAAGTCTTGGCTCAGATACCACCTCCCACTTAAAACCTCAGCTCCTTAGCGGCTGCCAGGCTGGGAGCGGCCAGGCCCGGAGCAGCAGCTGCCAGGCTGGGAGCAGCCAGGCCTGGAGCAGTGGCTGCCAGGCTGGGAGCGGCCAGGCCCGGAGCTGCTGGGCCCAGAGCAGCCGGGTCAGGTGCGGCCAGGCCCAGAGCAGCAGCAGTCAGGTCCAGAGCAACTAGGTCGGGAGCGGCGGTGACCAGACCCGGAGCAGCTGGTTGTGGAACGAACCAAAGCAACAGAGGCCAGGCCCGGAGCAGCCAGGCCCGGAACAGCTCGCTCTTCGCCTGCCCTTCCCCACGGCTGCCTCTCAGACATGGCTGGAAACTTTTATGGGAACTTGAGGGTCTGCTGAATCAAGTGATGAAAGCTTAGATCTGGATGTGTTGAGTTAGTATAGGGCTGGGGTGTTGATCTGTGAGTGCCTTGGGTGGGGCCTGGATGAGGCTGGTTGACCTATTTGGAAATGTCTTTTGTGTGAAATGTATCATTGGGCATGTGGTGATATTATTGATATGAGAAAATGCTAAGTAACTGATTTAATATCTGAAAGGGGATTTACTATCGGGGAAAGGGAGGGAGGAAGAGACTGAACATAAACTGCACCTATGGATGAGGACAATGGGAGATGGGGAGGGGGCGGAGGGTGGGGTGGGAACCTGGTGGAGGGGGGAAGAAATGAGGAACCTTTGTAACAATATGAACAATAAAGATTGATAAAAAACAAAAACAAACAAACAAAAAAACCTCAGCTCCTGCCCTGGCTGGGCTGCTCAGTGGTTACAGCATCGGCATTGGAGTGAAGAGTCGTGGGTTCATTTCCAGGTCAAGGAATTCCCCAGCCCGGGGAAGGGATGAATGTGGGAGGCAACCAATAGATGTTTCTCTCTCTTTCTCCTCTCCCTCTTTCCCACCCTTTCTAGAAATCAATAGAAAAAATATTCTCGGGCCAAAACCGGTTTGGCTCAATGGATAGAGTGTTGGCCTGCAGACTGAAAGGTCCCGGGTTCGATTCTGGTCAAGGGCATGTATCTTGGTTGCAGGCACATCTCCAGTAGGAATGTGCAAGAGGCAGCCGATCAATGTCTCGCTCTCATCGATGTTTCTAACTCTCTATCTCTCTTTCTCTCTGTAAAAAAATCAATAAAATGTATTAAAAAAAGAAAAGAAAAGAAAAAATATCCTTGGGTGAGGATAATAATAATAATAATAATAATAAATTAAAAATAAAATATCTGCTCCCTTCCCCAGCCACCCCTATCCCTTCCCCCTGCTTTCATTTTTGGGATAGCGTATAGCGTGTCACCTTCTAATATCACTGAAATTCACATCCTTATCCAGAGAGTGAGCCCCACAGGAACTCCTGTACTCCCAGCACCCAGACCAGGGCCAGGCTCACAGCCCAGCTGACTAAACATTTGTTGAATGAACAGTCTCCCCTCCCTTCCCCACTTGGTCCTTTAGGGGGCTGGCTCCCCCTCCAGCACCAGGAGTGGTCACCTGACCCAGGCCTGGCCAATGGGCACATTCCGTCCTTTCTGGCCACAGCGATTGGTTCCTGAGTGACACAGATCCCAGTCTGTCCAATGAGAGGGAGCCCCGAGGTTTTCGCTGGAATTGTTAGCCAAGGAGCCTTCTTGTTTTCCTCCGGAGTTTCTGACCAAACAGAAGCCAGGGATTGCTAAACCTCTCCATCTCCAGGGGAGCGGCTGCCGGGCACGGGCTCCCCTCGGGGGAGGGGAGAGGTTACTGTGCTTGACCCCTGCATCCAGCTCTGCGCAAAGTCCACGTGAAACAATGCTTGCTTTCTTCCTTTTTTAGTCACTTTGGGTTTGGATTTTTAACTGCAACTAACATAGGCCTGACCAATTCCTCCTTCCTTCCTTCTCTCCCTCTCCCTTCTTCCTTTCTCCCCTTCTAACACTAAATCCTATCCCATCCCGGCCTGAACCACCATCCCCCACACACAGCCAAACCAAAACTGAACTGTTTACCTCCCTGCCCAACAGCCCTCCTCTCATTACCCCCTCCCTGCCTCCCCAGGCCCACCTCTCCCCCACGCCTGGCCTGTGGGACGCTCCCCAGTCTGAGTGTGAACCCCAGCTCTCCCACTAGAGGGCTCTGTGCCCTCCATAAGTGACTCCATCTCTCTGGACCCGGTTCTATATATATATATATATATATATATATATATATATATATATATATATTATTGATTTTTTTTTTTACCGAGAGGAAGGGAGAGGGATAGAGAGTTAAAAACATTGATGAGAGAGAAACATCGACCAGCTGCCTCCTGCACACCCCCTATTGGGGATGTGCCCGCAGCCAAGGTACATGCCCTTGACTGGAATTGAACCTTCAGACCGCAAGCCGATGCTCTATCCACTGAGCCAAACCGGTTTTGGCTAAATATATTTTTATTGATTTCAGAGAGGAAGGGAGAGGGAGAGAGAGAAAGAAACATCAATGAGGAGAGAGAATCGCTCATCGGCTGCCTCCTACACGCCCCCTGCTGGGGATCAAGCCTGCAACTCCGGCCTGTGCTCTGACCTGGAATCATCAAACCCGTGACCTCCTGGTCCATAGGTCAATGCTCAACCCCTGGGCTGGCCCGCAGTTTCTCCATCTGTAAAATGGGAGCATGAGATCCTGACCCCAGTTCCCAGGTCTGCCTCCTCTCTGCCTCTTCTGAGGGTAGCCCCCCGAAGCTGCACGCTTGCCTGCCCGCCCTGCTGCTCCCTGTCCCCATCAAGCTCCGCTCAGGACCCCTGAGTCCATCGTGTGGCCTATAGAAGCAGGTCTCACTTCGCCTCGGCCTCGGGGACTGCCTCAGTCAGGGCGCAGGCCCCGGGGGCACTGTGACATCACTCCCATGTCACAGACGAGGACACTGAGCACCAGGCCACTTCGCCGGGATCTAAACAGGCCGTGTTTCCTCAGAGGGTGACTGCATGAGAGGTGGGAGAACGCCCAGAGGGAGTGGGTCCTGCGGAGACACCATAGGCAGAGCTTTGTGGAGGAGACCTTTCAGGGACAGAGCTCCCCAGACTCCGCACATTTAGGGGAAGAAAGCCAGGCAGGGGAACTGCAAGGGCAAGGGGCCCGAGGTGGGAACCAGCAAAGGGGTGAGGAGGACAGCAGGGGCAGATCAGGACCCAGTACTGGCATAGCTAGGAGCCCAGGCAGAGGGCACCAGGAGGAACTGGGTGGCTGGACGGGCTGCGTGAGCTCCCACTGAGGGCTGTCACCTTGGAACCCATCAGGGCCTCCTCTGTGCAGACAGCCCTTCCTCCTCCTCCTCCTCTTCTTCTTCTTCTTCTTCTTCTTCTTCTTCTTCTTCTTCTTCTTCTTCTTCTTCTTCTAAAATATATTTTATTGATTTTTTTTACAGAGAGGAAGAGAGAGGGATAGTTAGAAACATCTATCAGCTGCCTCTTACACACCCCCTATTGGGGATGTACCTGCAATCAAGGTACATGCCCTTGACCGGAATCGAACCTGGAACCTTTTAGTCCTCAGGCCTATGCTCTATCCACTGAGCCAAACCGGTTTCAGCCAGACAGCTATTCTTGGCTTGCCTCATTCATTTCGGCTCTGGCCCCATTTAATAGATGGGGAAACGGAGGCTCCATACAGGCCCCTCCTGGGTCAGAATCATCAGCTTTTCCAGGCCCATGGACTGAAAGGTCCCGGGTTCGATTCTGGTCAAGGGCATGTGCCTGGGTTTCGGGCTCGATTCCCAGTGAGGGATGTGTCGAAGGCAGCCAACCAATGGTTCTCTCTCATCGTTGATGCTTCTATCTATCTCTCTCCCTCTCTGTTCCTCTCTGAAATCAATAAAAGTGTTAAAAAGGAAATATATATAAAAAAGAAAGGATATGCAAAATGAAATAAAAATGAATATTACAAGAAGGGAAAGTAGGCAAAAGGAATCCAAGTGGGTGTGGTGGTTACAGATTGCAGGCAGTGCATGCTGGGGGCTTGCAGAGAGCAGGTGCCTCCAGACGCCATTGTTCTGCGGCAAGGCGGTTCATCTTCCCGCGGTATCAGGTGGCTCGCAGGTGAGGAAGATGGAGGACGTTTCCAGAGTGACTCCCGGGTCCCCCTCCCAGCCAGGTTAGAGAGTGCTGCTTTCATCGGAGCAAAGCAGTAGCAGTTAGTGGAGCATGATGAATTGCTTTTGTAGCCATCCTATTTCTCCTTCCCTCCCCTGACTACTTGGGGTCCTTAACACCAGCCCCAAGCCACCTCATCCATGGAGTCTTTTTTATTTATTTTTATTTTTTTATTGATTTTTTACAGAGAGGAAGGTAGAGGGATAGAGAGAAACATCAATGAGAGAATCATCGATCAGCTGCCTCTTGCACACCCCCTACTGGAGACGTGCCTGCAACCAAGGTACATGCCCTTGACCGGAGTCGAACCTGGGACCTTTCAGTCCGCAGGCCAACACTCTATCCACTGAGCCAAACCGGTTTCGGCTCATCCAGGAAGTCTTGCTGTCCCCCCCACTCCCCCAAGTAAAGCCGGATCTTAGGAGCCCTGGCCAGAGATCTCCCTCCTCTGAATCCAGCCCTTGCCTGCGCTAAGCCCAGAAAGTGGGGTTTTTGCAGGGAACGGACTGTGTGGTTCGTGGTCTTCTTGACTCTGCCTGGCCCACCGCACACCTCCGCGCAGGGAAACCGAGAGGAGGGGGTGGGAGGCTTGTAGGAGGGGGGATATTTCGGTTCTCAGAAGGCTCAGGAATTGCCTGATTCCCGGCAGATTAGGAGTAATTAACCCTTCGAGAGGCAGTAATTAAGTCTGTGCCTCTAAAACCATAATTAGATGCTCCAGGAGGCCCCACACCCTCCCCGAGAGCCAGGCAGTCCCCAAGGCTGAGGCAGAGGGAGAGGGCTCTGCTCCCCGCCCAGGGCCGAGGGAGATCCTGAAGGCAGGGTCCCAGGGAACAGCGTTCATGGGACCCAAGGACACGACCCCACAGTCCCCTCCGGGTTGCCAGGACTGGGCCCTGGTGGGGAGGAGGGCGGGGCTCAGCCCAGCCCTCGAGGGCTTTTCTCTGTGGCCAGAGGCCCGGAGGCAGAGACCGGTCTCGGATGAGATGAGGACACCAGGACCCAGGGTGGCCACAGGAGGACCCGAACAGCTCACCCAGGACGGGGGGTGCCCTCGTGGGAGCGCTCACCACAGCAGCTGCGGCATTGTGGTTCCTGGGCCAGCACAGCCCACCGCCCGCCCCCGTGCTCATGGAGTGCCTGGCGTGGGGAGCTGGTACCCAGGGAACCGTGGACACTTACTGCTTCGCCCTCTCCCCACAGTCATCCCCAAGGAACTGTCTCGGGTCCAATCCCGGTCCCCCCACCCTCGGCCAGTTGACCCCCCACTGCTCAGGCGTCCCGGTGGTGTCATCACCATCCCTGCCATCAGAGGCAAAGAAAGGCCGGCCATGAGCTGGGGCACGCGGGCGGGCGGGCTTTTCTCTGCCAGGGAGGCCTGCGGGGCTGCTGAGGAGGGTGGGAGGGGTGGCCGGAGGGCATCTGAGTGGAGCTGGGTGGCATTGAGGGCTTTCTGACCACCGTGAGGTTTATTCCCCTCCCTCAGAATGTGGCTCAGTGGATAGAGCGTCGGCCTGCGGACTGAAGGGTCCCCGATTCCAGTCAAGGGCATGTATCTTGGTTGCGGGCACATCCCGGTATGTTTCTCTCTCATCCATGTTTATGGCTCTCTATCCCTCCCTTCCTCTCTGAAAAAAAAAAAAAAAAATCAATACAATATATTAAAAAAAAAAAAAAGAAAGAATGTGGGGCTGGATTTGTCTCCAAAAGGAGCCTTGATGTCCCACCCACCACCCACCTCTCCGGCCATCTCTCAGCTCTGACCACCCTGGCTCCTTCCTTGTTGTCCAGTGCCCCAAGCCCCTTTCTGCCCTGGGAGCTTTGCCCTTGCTCTGCCCTCCACTGGATCCCATGCCCCTCTGGTGACACGGCTGGGGCCATATCTCCCTTCAGCCGCAAGGCAAACATGGTGCCCTGGGAGAGGCCCCACTCACCTCTCCTGCCACACCCCTGTGTATTGTCTCCTTTGAAACACTTCTCCTCCCCGCCCCCACACCCAGCAGTGGCTCAGGGTTGGTTGTCCCCCTCCTGCCAGTCTTCCCCCAGACTGTGGACTCCAGAAGGGCAAGGGCTTTGCCCTTGCTCTGCCCTCCACTGGATCCCATGCCCCTCTGGTGACACGGCTGGGGCCATATCTCCCTTCAGCCGCAAGGCAAACATGGTGCCCTGGGAGAGGCCCCACTCACCTCTCCTGCCACACCCCTGTGTATTGTCTCCTTTGAAACACTTCTCCTCCCCGCCCCCACACCCAGCAGTGGCTCAGGGTTGGTTGTCCCCCTCCTGCCAGTCTTCCCCCAGACTGTGGACTCCAGAAGGGCCTGCCGTCTTCCTCTTGTGCCTTCTGAACCCAGAGCAGAGCCTGGCACACAGTAGGTGTTCAGTTAAACGTTGGCTGGGCGTGGTGGAGGGTAAATGGACAAGGTTAGCGAGAAAAGAGCGGCTGGGAAAAGAGCAGGAAAATTATTTCGTCGTTGTGGGCTGTGCTGTATACGGAGGCGTCCCCCCACCTCCGCCCCCAGGCCCCTCGGAGACGCAAAATGCCCTCAGCGACCCACTTTCTCAGGAATCGCACGCACCTCGCCCCGTGGCCCACAGGTGGCGCTCGCTCCCCGCGCTGCAGCGGCGGGAAGCAGAGGTGGAAAAACAAGCGCTGGGCGGTGCGGGTTCCCGGGTTCCCCCTCCACATTCAGCCTCCTCCCCTTTCTGCCTCTCGGGGTCAGCCCCGAATGTGGACGCCAGACCCTGGGACCCCGCTCGGATCCCAGCTCCTGGGGTCGGAGAGGCACAGGGGTGGAGGCTGAGGGTGGAGGGGAGCTGAGGGCTCCGCCCCCCTGCCCCAAACAAGCCCCTGCTCCCCAGAAAAAGCTCCTACTATGCGCCTTTAGAGCTAGGCAGGGAGCAGGTTCCTTACTGAGCCCCCGTACATACTTGTGAAATAGCGAATAGGTAAATCCTTATTTTATTTTATTTTATTTTATTTATATTAAAAGGGAGGTTTATTCCGTAGTAATGAGCGAGATTCATTACAGAGGAGGTAGAAACCAGGATTAGAGGAGGAGGAAAAGGAGGAGGGACCCAACTGGCTGTCTCCACAGATGGAGAAACGGAGAGAGATGGAGAGAGAGGAGAGCAGCCTAAATCCCCATTTTACAGATGGGGAAACTGAGGCTCAGGGAGACTACATGGTGAGCCCAGCTTCACAGAGCCAAAAAATGGTTACACTGGGGATGGAGCCCCAGCTTGCCCACCTCCAGGGACAGCCAGTTTACACACATTTAAAGGTGGATCTTTCAGTTACCCACATCCCTCTGGAGAGCTGGACTCCTGCGCCCTCCTTACTTCAGCCCCAGACGGCAGGCGTGGCCTCCATCCCACTGCCTCTGCATACGTACACATGCGTGGGGGAGGGGGGCATCTGGATGCCTGGCACACACGTCCCCTCTCTGAGCCTGCTCCCTCCTCTGTGAAGTGGGTTTTGTGGCTGTTAAGGATCTCCCCAGCTGGCTGTGAGGACTGAGGAGTTAGACCACCAAAGCCCTACAAGCTGCGCCTGGCACCATGGGGGCAGCCAGATGGGCGGGTCTCCTCCGGAGTCTGCACATCCTGGTGGGAAGCACGATGGCCTGAGTGTCCCGCTCCCTTCCCTGTGCCAGGGCCTGGTGCAGCGTGTCCCTGTGGTCTGAGGCCACCTGGGAACCCCGCTGTGGGCCTGGAACCCCCGCTGTGCGCCCGGGAACCCCGCGGTGCACCCGGGACCCCGCGGTGCGCCCGGAACCCCGCTGTGCGCCCGGAACCCCCGCTGTGCGCCCGGGAACCCCGCTGTGCGCCCGGGAACCCCGCTGTGCGCCCGGGAACCCCGCTGTGGGCCTGGAATTCCGCTGTGGGCCTGGAACCCCCGCTGAGCGCCCAGGAACCCCGCTGTGCGCCCAGGAACCCCCGCTGTGCGCCCGGGAACCCCGCTGTGCGCCCGGGACCCCCCTTTGGGCCTGGAACCCCGTATGCGACAGGAACTCCGCTGTGCACTTGTGCTTGAGGTGCTGCCCTCAGCTGTTTCCCCGCGGAGGTCAGCGCGTGTGCCAGGGTGTCCCGGCAGCCAGTTCCCGGGGACCATCCTCACTGCCTCGGCACTCTGCATGGGTGCCCGGTCCCTCTTCGTGGGGCTGCTCTGGGCCCTGTAGCGTGTTTGTTGAGCAGCAGCATCCCCGGTCTCCACACACCAGATGCCAGGAACACCCCGTGGCTCGCCTGCCACAGCCCCACGTGCTCACAGACTTTACCGAATGTCCCCTGAGGGGCAAGGTCGCCTGCTGAGCACCCTTCCGTTTGGCGCACGCCAGCCTGCGCACGCTGGTGACTTCTGCCCTGGGGGCCTGGGCTTGGATTCTGCCAGCAGCCCACCCAGACACGAGGCTGGCAGGGCACCTGCTTACCTGGGAGGATGTGAACCTGCGTGTCCCTCTCACATTCTTATGTTGAAACCCTTCCCCCCGACGTAATAGTGTGAAGAAGCGGGCCTTCGGGAGCTGGTGAGGTCATGAGGGATCAGGCCCCACCAAAGCGGACCCAGAGGGCTAGCCCCTCCCGCCACGGGCGGACACAGCTGGAAGGCGGCCGCACCACACACCGGCCATGGTCGTGGACTTCCAGCCCCCGGGTTCAGAAATAAATGTCTGTTGTTCATAAGCCGCCCAGCCTCTGGTGTTCCTGCTGGGGCAGCCAGAGGGACCGAGACAGGAGATGCTGGGGACCCGGGGAGGGGCAGGGAGGGAGACAGGCCGGGTCCCTGGGGCCCCCGGGGTTCTGTGTGGCCCGTGCACCGGCCGGGAGGGGGAGCCAGGCTGTTTACCCACTGTGTCCCCCCCACCTTCGGCCGAGGGTGCCCCTGGGCTTCCATTCCCGAACCCCTGCCTCCGGGCTGTGTGCACCGCTGTGCTCGGGCGCCCAGATGCCTGGCTGTGCAGCCTCTGTGCCAGAGGAGGGTGGGGGTGGGGATGGGGTGGGGGTGGCCGTTCCTGGGTGTCTCCCGCTGCCTGCACACCCTGTGGGCGCCCGCCCCGCGCCGGGCACCGGCTGTGTGTGCACGGAGCGTGCCAGGGTGTGTTTATCTGCCGCGTGTGTTTGCGTCTGTATTTATCTGGCGCGGGCGCGCTGTCTTTGTTTTCCCTTCTGCTCGGTCTCCGAGAATGTGGGGGAAACTTCTGCTTCTAATCAGGGCCAGGGACCGTCTCGCCGCCGCCGCCGCCGCCGCCGCCGCGGTAGCCACGGTGCTGGTCGGCCGGCGGCGGGGACCTTCCGGAGCCTCCACGCGTGACCTTGGCCCGGAGGCGCCTTGTCGGGGAGCAGCCACAGGGGGCGCCCTGAGTGCAGAGGGAAACCGAGGCCCCTCGGCCGGCGGCCGGGAAAGGGAGCGGACATCTCCCGGAAAACAATGACGCGAAGAGCATGATACACGCATACAAGCCTGGTGAAGCCCCTTAGCACAGGAGACTAGATTCTCACCCCCATTTACAGGTGAGAAAACTGAGGCTGGGCTGAGGGGGCCCAGAGCTCCTGTGAGGCCGGAAGCTGTCAGGCCTCTAAGGCTTGACTCCCTGTTCCTTCAAACGCCAACCCCTCTCCGGCTACTTGGTCCTCCTCTGTGCCTCAGTTTCCCCTTCGGGCCATCGTGAGGCCTTCCCTGCTAGCCAGCCTGAGGGGGGCTGAGCAATCCATGGTGCCTGGCGAGGTGCCAGCTTTCTCACCCGTTCCTCCCTCCCTCGCTCCAGACCCCGGGGCCTGGCTGGCTGGCTCTGTGATCACAGACGTTAATTAGCGTTCATTAATAACCCCTGGGGGCGGGGGGGGCGGGGCCTGGGGGTCCCCTCGCTCTGAAAGGTGGAGAGGCTGGTGTGGGTCCCGGGTGTGTGGTGGCTGGAGCCTGAGGACGGGCAAGGGCAGGCACCCGAATCAGGGCCCATGGGTGGCACCACCCGGAAGGCCTTTGCGGTCAGGCCAGGTCGCTCCCGGGCCCAGACCCAGCAGGCCGAGACCCAGGCCCGTGGCTTCCGAACCTCGTCTGGGCTGGGAGGGAACCCTCACCCCATCGTCTGGGAGGCGGAGCCTGCGACCCCCGAAAGGTCGCATGTCTGGCTCAGACCCCCATCCTGCTGCCTCTGTGCCCTCTCCTGGCCAGGAGATGGGGATCTGAGGGTAGTGCCCACCTTGCAGGCTTGTCGGAAAACATGAACAACCTGTGCCTTTCATGGCCCGGACACACACGGTCCCCGTGGAAGCCAGTCACCAGTAGCCACGGCTGTGACAAGGGGCCAGCTCTGCTGCTTGCCGACGGAGTGACCTGAAAACGGGCATTCAGTGTCCTGGGCGTCAGTTTTCTCGTCTGTAAAATGGGGCTAACACAGTATGAACTTCATGGGGTGGTTGTAAAAATTAAATAAGACATACCCCTATGCCGAAACAGGTTTGGCTCAGTGGATAGAGCTTCGGCCTGCGGACTGAAAGGTCCCAGGTTCGATTCCAGTCAAGGGCATATGCCTTGGTTGCGGGCACATCCCCAGTGGGAGATGTACAGGAGGCAGCTGATCGATGTTTCTCTCTCATCGATGTTTCTAACTCTCTATCCCTCTTCCTTCCTTTTTGTAAAAAAAAATCAATAAAAAAATAAAAAAATAAAAAAAAAAGACACACCCCTCAGATGCGTAGGACTGTGCTGGGCGTGCCCATAGGTGCACGTGTTACACCCAATCCAGGGCGAAAAGGAACGGCTGTGATTGGGCTGGAGCTCAGAGGGAGGGGGTCTGGGTGGGAGAAGGGCCCATCCTAATGGAAACAAGAGTTTATCTCCACTGTGGGTGGAGCTGCCCCCTGAGGCTGCCGTCTGTCTCGCAGCAGCTGTTCCAGGGAGACCTGCAGAAGCTTTCTTAGCCGTCCCGAACCCCGAGCCCCGAGCCCCGAACCCAGAGCCCCGAGCTCTGAACTCCAAACCCCGAACTCCGAACCCCGAACCCCGAACTCCAAACCCCGAACCCCGAGCCCCGAGCCCCGAGCCCCGAGCCCCAAACCCCGAGCCCCGAGCCCCAAACCCCGAGCCCTGAGCCCCGAACTCCAAACCCCGAGCCCTGAGCTCCGAACCACGAACCCCGAACTCCAAACCCCGAACCCTGAACTCCAAACCCCAAACCCCAAACCCCGAGCCCCGAGCCCCGAACCCCGAGCCCCGAACCCCGAACCCCAAGCCCCGAACCCCGAGCTCCGAACCCCGAATCCCAAGCCCCGAGCTCCAAACCCCGAATCCCAAGCCCCGAGCTCTGAACCCCGAACCCCAAGCCCCGAACTCCAAACCCCGAACCCCGAGCTCCGAACCCCGAACCCCAAACCCCGAGCTCCGAACCCGGAATCCCAAGCCCCGAGCTCCGAACCCCGAGCCCCGAGCCCCAAACCCCAAACCCCGAACCCTGAGCTCCGAACTCCAAACCCCGAGCCCCGAGCCCCGAGCCCCAAGGGGCTGGGAGGTCCAGGATGCAGCTGGCCTGGGAGGTGAGCCCGGGAGACACGGGCAGGGAGCGGGAAGGGAAGGAAGGGCGGGTGGGCGGAGGGCTGCCCATGGGTGAGCCCACGGCGGGCTCGGTGCGGCCCGGAATGCTGAGGCGGAGCAGGAGGACACGCCTCCGGGGTTTCCCACGGGCTTATCCTGTGCCCACCCCACCCCCTCAGCCACCGGCCAGGGCCGCTCCCTGAATAACAAGTCCCAGGGCATGTCTGAAGGGTACCTGTCGGGGAAAACAGGGAGATTAGAACAGGGCAGCGCTAAGGCGCCGGAGCTGGGGGGGAAGGCTGCTAACGCCTCTCAGCACCCACTAGGCAACTAATAAATGTTCTGAGCTTCTCTCTAATCCTCGGGGAGACCGAGAGAGGGAAGCCGGTGTGAAATAGATGCCTGGGCCGGGCGGAGGGAGGGAGGGAGGGAGGGAGGGAGAGGCGGTAATGATGTGAAAAGTAATCGGCCCTTCTCTCTGGGAGGCGGCGAAACTCTAATTAGAATGAAAATGTGGTTTAATGAGGATGAAAACGGTAATTGTGCCGGGCAGCCCAGTCCCCGCCGCCGCTCTCCCAGGGGCCCCTCTGGGTCTCTGAGGGGCTGGGGCAGAGGCGTGGGCAAGGACTTGGGGCTGGGGAGGGTGCTGCTGGGCCTCTGTTTCCCTCCAGAGGGGCCTCCCAGATGCCCACTACCCTTGGGCTGGTTCCAGGTGCCCAGGGCCCTGCTTTGCCAACCCATACCTTGTCCTCGACAATACCCCGTTTCCCCGAAAATAAGACAGTGTCTTATATTAATTTTTTCTCCCAAAGTTGCGCTAGGTCTTATTTTCGGAGGATGTCTTATTTTCGGGGAAACACGGTACTACAGCAGTGGAATCGAAACAGGGGTGTTGTTTACTGAACACCTACTATGTACCAGGCACTGCTTCGGCCCCGTTACAGACGCTACACCATGCGATTGTTAAAATCGCCTCCATTTTACAGATGGCAAAACTGAGGCACGAAGAAACCAGGGGGCCTGATAGGAATATATTAAAGAGTAAATGAGAAAGGTAGGCTCGCCCAAGCCGGTTTGGCTCAGTGGATAGAGTGTTGACCTGTGAACTGAAGGGTCCCAGGTTCAATTCTGGTCAAGGGAACATGCCCTGGTTTTGGGCTTGAAGCCCATTAATGATTCTCTCTCATCACTGATGTTTCTATCTCTCTTTCCCTCTCTCTTCTCTCTCTTCCTCTCTGAAATAAATAAAAATATACAGTATTTAAAAAGAAAGAGAATGAGAAAGAGAGAGAGAGACAGAGAGAGAGAGCGAATGGCAGGCTCAAGTAGTCAGGCACCTCCTTCTTTCCTTAACCAGGTGGGTGCTGGGGGCACCAAGGGGTTGCCAGCCATCAAGGCCAGGGGACCCCTCCTGCCTGTCTCCACTGGCACTGTTTCTCTATGGTGTGGTGCCACCCATCCTTCTCTACCGCTTCTGGTCCCCTAGAGGAGGGGGCGTGGCTGCACGAGGAGGGGCGTGGCTAGATGAGGAGGGGCGTGGCTGGGTGAGGAGAGAGGCGTGGCTCTTCGGTATTGACAGGTGTACGTAACTGCATTTACCAGCCCTCTGAACCCGGAAGAAAGCAGACGCTGAGCCTTTGCAGCGGGCTGCAAACTGGAACACAGGCCTGGGGCTCCTGACTCCCAAGCCCGGGCTTTCTTGCCGCGGGCGGCAGAAGGATGTTTTAAGTGTTGGTCTGGATAAGGCTGAGGTTATAAAATCTCAGAGTCTCTACCTCTGCTTCCGCAAGCACCACCAATAAACTGCCGCCTACAGGGAAGACTCATCAGAACAGAAGTATTCACAGGTGGGCAATAAAAGCAGGCCTTTCCGGCCTCTCAGAGTGGTCCTTGACAGAGAAAGATTAGATGCTTTGCCACATATATGGCAGAGAAACAGTGAGTCTTAATATACAAAGAGCACTTACCAATCAATAAGAAAAAGACATGCCAAGCGTGGAATTGGCACAGGACATGAATAGGAGGTTTACACAGGAATGATAAGAAGTCCACAAACTTCTGCCAAGTTGCTCAATCCCGCCGTTCATCAGCTAAAGAATCGCCTTTGCTTGTCAAGCTCACCACCAGCACATGTGAAGTCTTAGGGACGCACAAGCACACCGTGGTCTCTCATGGGCGTGCAAACTGGTACAACCTTCCCGGGGGCAGTCTAGATATCTGTGCTAAACATTCAAGTGTGTGGCCCTGACCGGTTTGGCTCAGTGGATAGAGCATCAGCCTGCGGAATGAAGGGCTCCAGGTCCGATTCCAGTCAAGGGCATGTACCTTGGTTGCGGGCACATCCCCAGTAGGGGGTGTGCAAGAGGCAGCTGATTGATGATTCTCTCTCATTGATATTTCTAACTCTCTATCCCTCTCTCTTCCTCTCTGTAAAAAAATCAATAAAATATATTTTTAAAAAATAAAAAATAAAATATATATTTTTAAAAATAAGGAGCATGCTATTTTGCCAAAACCGGTTTGGCTCAGTGAATAGAGCATCGGCCTGTAGACTGAAGAGTTCCAGGTTCAATTCCAGTCAAGGGCATGTCCTTCGGTTGCAGGCACGTCCCCAGAATCTGACCATGATTTGCAAGACTAAGGGAGCATGCTGGAGGCAGCTGATCGATGTTTCTAACTCTCCCTCTCCCTTCCTCTCCTTAAAAAATCAATAAAATATATATATATATATATATATTTAAAAACATTTAAGTGTGTGAACTTAAATCCATCTTTAGGAACATGCGAAGACCTACTAAAGAGTAATTCAGGGTGGCTAAGAGCCCCGAAATCAGACAGCTGGGGTTCACATCTTGGCTCTGCCACCTGCAGGCCGTGACGTGACTTGGTGTCAGGAGCCTCCATTTTCTTGCCCACACAATGGGCGTGTCAGTGGGGCTCCACCAGACCGTGTGTGTGAAGTGGTGGCCAGCCTCTTGCCGAGCACGTCATGGTGCTGTCGTCATCGTGATGGAAGCCGGAGAGCCATGGGAGGGTCTGAGTCTGGGGGGCTGGCACAGTGGAACATGAAAACGATAAAACCTGTATTTACTGTGTAATCCTGTGACATGTCAGTTACAGAACAAAAAGGAAACGGATTTCAAGCATCACAGGTAGCCTCGTGCGCCCAGCATTTTGATCAAGAATCAAAGAAGCAATGTGTTACCTCACCATGGAGTCGGCCACGATTCGGAGCGGAAACAAAAGTTTCACGAAATAACATTTACCTTTCGTCTGTGCCGTGGGTTCTGATGTTTTCTATTTGTTTTTGTTTGGTGTTTGAAAAGCAGACCGTTCTCACAAGTGCAGCATTTTTTTCTCTGTGAGGTTCTGGTTGATGTCAATGGGACCCTTAGGGAAAGCTGGTGTGTAGCCATGACTGAGAAAAGGGTGGGGGACAGTGGTCATTCTCACCCACTGGCTTCATTGCACCCCTATTAGTGGGTATGTATGTGTGAACTCATATGTACACGTGTGCTTGTATGTGCATATGCATGTGTATGCCAGGGCTGGGACAAGGGTAAGGTGAGTAAACAAAGTTTAAGAGGTGTTATCAACATGGATTAAATCAAGATACATATTTTAATGCAATATTTTTTAAAAAATCAAGATATGGAAAGCCCACATGAACAAAGCACCACATTTTAAAATATAGCCACAATCTGACCCTGATTTGTCACTCACCTTTCCTTAATGTTGGTCCCGTGTACCTGTGTGTGTTTGCACATGGTTTCATGCACATGTGCACCTGCCATTGGGTATCCATGGGCGTGAGCACACACATGCTTGTGTGCTTCTGTGCACTCTTGTGTGTGAACTGTGTATGGACAAGCATGTATGCATTTGCTGGCAGGTGTACGTGCATGCCTGTGGGCATACCTGTGTATGCATGTGCATGCCTGAGCGCACACAGGAACTGTAGAAAAATACCCTCAGTGTGTTAACCATACTTCCTTCCAGGATCCAGAATTCAGGTATTTGCTTCTCTTTGTATTTGCCCAGATTTTCTGCCCCTTGTATGTGTCATCTTACGACCAGAATAAAACCCAGTAAGCTTGCCCTAAGCAGTTTGGCTCAGTGGATAGAGTGTCGGCCTGCAGACTAAAAAGGTCCCAAGTTCGATTCCGGTCAAGGCCATGTACCTTGGTTGCGGGCACATCCCCGGTAGGGGGTGTGCAGGAAGCAGCTGATGAATGTTTCTCTCTCATCAATGTTTCTGACTCTCTATCCCTCTCTCTTCCTCTCTGTAAAAAAAAAAAAAAAAAAAAAAAAAATCAATAAAGCTGAAACCGGTTTGGCTCAATGGATAGAGCGTTGGCCTGCGGACTGAAAGGTCCCAGGTTCGATTCCGGTCAAGTGCATGTACATTGGTCGCGGGCACATCCCCGGTGGGGGGTGTGCAAGAGGCAGCTGATCGATGTCTCTCTCTCATCGACGTTTCGAGCTCTCTAGCTCTCTCCCTTCCTCTCTGTAAAAAATCAATAAAATATATTTTAAAAAATCAATAAAATGTATTAAAAAATAAAATAAACATACAAGTCTTTTTAAAAAAATAAATAATAAAACAAAACAAACAAACAAAACCAGAAAGCCGCTTTCGTTATGGAAAGAAGGACACGGGGCAGCAGCGCCTCCTCAGGGAAGCCCACCAGGAAGAGCGGGAGGTGAGAACCCTTGAGTTTCCTGACCATCAGGAACCACTGACCTTCACCGAGCATTTCACCCGGGGCGGGGGACGCGGCCGAATGTTTTCAGTGTGTCGTGTCCTGTTCTTGGTCCACGGCCATAACCAGGGCGGGTGAAGGTGCTAAACACGTAGCTGCTGAATGAACAAGAGAATAAGCGAATGGGCCCTTGCCTGGCCCAGGGCGTCAGGACCACGGTGGCCCTCCTGTGCCTTTCCCTCTGCCTACAGCACCCGTCCCCACAGCCCCCACATGGCCAGCTCCTCCTCATCACCCAGACTCCAGCCCAAGTCACTCCTCCAAGGAGCCCTCTCTACCGTCCTGTCTACACCAACCCATCGCCCATTTTAATTCTCTAAATAGCACGCTTCTTTTTTAAAAATTATATATTTTTATTGATTTTTTACTGAGAGGAAGAGAGAGAGTTAGAAACACCGATCAGCTGCCTCTTGCACCCCCCCCCCCCTACTGGGAATGTGCCCGCAACCAAGGTACATGCCCTTGACTGGAATTGAACCTGGGACCCTTCAGTCCGCAGACCGACTCTCTATCCACTGAGCCAAACAGGTTTCGGCGAAATAGCACGCTTCTTTTTAAAAAATATATATATATTTTATTGATTTTTTTTATAGAGAAGAAGGGAGAGGGATAGAGAGATAGAAACACCGATGAGAGAGAAACATCGACCAGCTGCCTCCTGCACACCCCCCACTGAGGATGTGCCCGCAACCAAGGTACATGCCCTTGACCGGAATCGAATCCAGGACCTTTCAGACTGTAGGCTGACGCTCTATCCACTGAGCCAAACCGGTTTCGGCACGCTTCTAGTTTTTATGGCTCATCTCCCTGCTGAGGACAGATCTCCCTTCTTTTATTCGTCGCTGTAGCCCCACTCCTTGTGCTCAGCACCTGGCCCATCATAAGTGTTCACCGAATAAGTGAATGACCCTCCTCCCGTTACAATTGAAGAGACTGAAGCACAGAGGGTCACGGCGATGTTTAGGTGGTGGGTCCAGGGTTTGGAGCCTGTCCTTCTGGTGCCATCTGACCTGTGTCATCAGCCAGACAGCTGTCCTCTCCCCCGAAGGCGCCAGCCCTTGTGCCTGACGCTCTCACGTGCCCTCTGGGTCCCTGAGGCCATTTGCAATTGGACCTGCTGCCAGGAGAGGGCCTGGGAGTTAGGGAAACAACACATTCAGGCTGCCGAAACGGGTTTAGCTCAGTGGAAAGAGCGTCGGCCTGCGGACTGAAAGGTCCCGGGTTCGATTCCGGTCAAGGGCATGTACTGTGGTTGGGGGCACGTCCCCAGTAGGGGGTGTGCAAGAGGCAGCTGACCAATGATTCTCTCTCATCGATGTTTCTAACTCTCTATCCCTCTCTCTTCCTCTCTGTAAAAAATCAATAAAATATATTTTTTTAAAAATTCATTCAGGCTGTGGAGCACCTCCTATATGGCACTAGGAGGACCGCAGAGAGGCTGTGCCCTGTGCTGGCGTTCCACAGCGGACACACGGGGCATGGCCTGTACTGGGGGTTAAATTATGCCCCAAATGAAACGACCAAGTCCCAACCCGTAGGACATGTGAGGGCGCAGTTATTTGGAAATGGGGATTTCTAGATGTAAGTAAGTTAGGAACCTCAACATAAAAGCTTCTTGGATTATACACGGGGGCCCCAATGCACGGACAAGTGTCGTTAAAAGAGACAGAAAAGCCCGGCCAGTGTGGCTCAGTGGTGGCTCAGTGATTGAGCGTCGGCCAGTGAACCAGGAGGTCACGGTTCGATTCCCGATCAGGGCATATGCCCGGGTTGCAGGTTCGATCCCCAGTGTGGGGTGTTCAGGAGGTAGCCGATCAATGATTCTCTCTCTTCACTGATGTTTCTCTCTCTCTCTCCTTCTCTCTCAAATAAAAATATATTTAAAGAGAGAGAGGGAGAGAGAAAGAGAGAGAAGAAGAAGGAGGAGGAGGAGGAGGAGGAGGAGGAGGAGGAGGAGGCACAAGAAGAGAAAGATGCCAGGTGAAGATGCAGGCAGAGATTGGGGTGATTCAGTCCCAGCTAAGGAATGACAGGCGCCCCCAGAAGATGGAAGAGGTGGGAAAGACCTGCCCCCAGAGCCTCTGGCAGGAGCATGGCCCCGCAGACATCTCCATTTCAGACTCGCGGCCTCCAGGACAGTGAGAATATGAATTCCTATTGTGCTCAGCCCCCAGTTTGTGGCCATTTGTTACAGCGGCCAAGAGAGACAAGTAAATCCGTTCTCCCACAAATGTTGCCAAATGTGCAGAAAATGTGAAAAAAATGGTCCAGGGAACACCCTCTCTTACACCTACCTCCTAGAGTCCAGTTGACATTTGCCTCCCATTTGTCACTATTCTATCTTTTTTTTAATCCATCTTTCCACCCACCTGATTAAGACATTAAAAAAAAATAAGAGCTTTTTAGATCGGCGTTAGGTTCCCAGCAACACTGAGTGTAAGGTACAGAGATCGCCCGTCGGCCCCCCTGCCCCCACTCCGCAGGCCTCCTCCGCTATCAGCGTCCCCACCAGACTGTGCGCTTGTCCGGATCGATGAGCCTGCGCGGACACATCATCACCCCAAAGCCCGCCGTTTACATGGCAGTTCACGCTTGTGTGGCACGTTCCGGGCCCTCGACAAATACAGGATGGCACGCATCCGCCGTCAGAGCCTCATGCAGAGAATCTTCACCGCCCTCACCATTTCCTGTGCCCGGCCTATTCATCCCTGGCTCCTCCCTAGCCCCGATCTTTTTTTTTTTTTTTTTTTTTTTTAATATATATATATTTTTTTAATTGATTTTTCACAGAGAGGAAGGGAGAGAGCTAGAGAGCTAGAAACGTCGATGAGAGAGAAACACCGACCAGCTGCCTGTTGCACACCCCCTACCGGGGATGTGCCCACAACCAATGTACATGCCCCTGACAGGAATCGAACCTGGGACCTTTCAGTCCGCAGACCGACGCTCTACCACTGAGCCAAACCGGTTTCTGCAAGCCCCGATCTTTTTTAACTGTTTCTTAGGTTTGCCTTTTCCAGAATGTCACCGAGTTGGAATCATCCAGGATGGAGGTGGTCTTCTCCCATTGGCTTCTTTCACTTGGTAACACACATTTAGGCTTCTCCCCGAGTCTCTGTCTCTTCATGGCTCCATAGCTCATTTCTTTTTTTTCTTTTTTTTCTTTTTAAAAAATATATTTTAATGATTTTATTACAGAGAGGAAGGGAGAGGAGAAGGATAGAGAGTTAGAAACATCGGTGAGAGAGAAACATTGATTCCATTGCCTCCTGCACACTCCCTACTGGGGATGTGTCCAAAACCAAGGTACATGCCCTTGACTGGTATCACACCTGAGACCTTTCAGTCCGCAGACCAACGCTCTATCCACTGAGCCAACCTGGTTTCGGCATCGCGCGCTCATTTCTTTATGTGTATAATTTTTCTATGTCTTTATTGATTTTAGAGAGATTTTAGAGAGAAAGGAAGGGAGAAAGAGAGAGAGATAGAAACATCCACGAGAAAAAAACACACCACATCACCAGTCGGCTGCCTCCCGCACGCCCCCACTGGGGATGGAGCTCTCAGTCCAAGTATGTGTGCTGACTGGGGAATCGAACCAGGGACTTCCTGGTTCCTGGGTGGGCACTCCACCACTGAGCCACACCAGCGGGGCGAGAGTTCATTTCTTTTTCGTACTGAATGATACTCCACTGTCTGGGTTTATCGCAGTTCATTGATCCACCCACTGAAGAAACATCCACCTTATTTTTTAGCGTATTTCAAGGTAACACCCCCATGTCCTCCCCATTTATTTAATCACAGTAGCCAGATGGACTTTTAATGGTCAGAACATGCTCTTGCCCCTCTCAAAACCTTTATGGATCCCCCATCTCACTCCAGTGAAATCACACTGCACCCCTGGCGCCCGCTGACACTCCCCCCCCCCCCCCAATCCTCCTGATCGGCATCGGCCTGCACTGTCAGTATTGGGTACATGCGCCTGCTGAGCCCCTGAAAATGACGGGTCCAGATTGAGATAAGCTCCCAGTGAAAACACCAGATTTCGAAGACTTAAGACGGATACAAAGAAGGTAAAAAACCTCATTAATCCTCTTTAATTCGTTAAAAGGATAGCATTTTGGCTCATTGGGTTACATGAAATACACAACTCATTGCATCTATTCCTTTTCTGCCTGTCTAATGCTGCTCCTGGACATTTTAAATTGCACACGTGTCCGTATTTGTGGCTCCGTCATGTTTTTGTTCGTCAGCTCTCGCCTAGGATGTTCACTCTGAGTCTTAGTCACTCAATAAATATTTGTAGAATGAATGAACGAATGAATGAGTGAGTGAATGAACCCGAGCTGAATGGCACCAAAGAGGTGCCTCTTGAATGGGGAGAAAGTGGGCGCAGACAGGCCCCCATCCCAGGGCAGACCCCAGGCATAGCTGGCTGGTTACCCCCTCACCCCCCAGCCCCTGGGACAAGTTCAAGTCCCAGTGGCTGGACTTGGGGAAGAAGAGGGAGGGCCGGGTGGGGAGGGGACCGGAGCTGGGAGTGACGCTGCGGGGAGCAGGCTCCACCCACCGCCGGGTCCCCTCCGGGGCTGGGCTGGCGGGAAGGGGCCGGGCTGCCCGGCAGGCCGGACGGAGTCGGGGTGTCTGCTATCGACCGGTCCGGGCGGCAGCGGAGCTTTCAGACCCACCAGGCGTCCCCGCGGGGGGCAGAGGTCAGGCTTCCCCCTCCCCTACGGGGGGAGGAGACGGGACTTCCTCTCAGCCCTGCATCCCGCCACCTGCAAGGCCTGCGGCCTCTGCTCTGGAACTGAGCCCCTCAAACCACTGCCATCAGGCGGGGTGGGGGAGGGGGGACCACTTTCCGGGGAGCCGCTCGGGATCCTTTGCCCGCAGTGAGGTCCAGGCCTGAGCGCCTTCTATGCGGGTGCAGCCCTGGGCCCCACACCCTCCATCAGAGGGGGAGCAGGCCAGCCAGAGGCCCCAGACAATCCCCCCCTTTCGTCCCCACCCCCGGCTACTGTCATCCTGCTGCCATCGCTGGGAGACTCCCGTGCAGACACAGTCACTGGGGAGCCCTCTTCTCAGCACCCAGCTCCCGGAGACGCACGGCGGGCTCCTGTCTCAGCACGCCCTCCCTTCTGGCTGCTGCAGAGTGAGTGCTCCATGGAGAGCACGTGGGAGCGGCGGTGGGAGTGGCGCTGCTGGCAGACAGGCAGACAGGGAACTGGGGGCCGTGGCAGGAGGGACTGGGCGGGGGCACGAAGGATGGGCCGAGACCCACCCTGTGCCCATCACAGCGTTGTGGCACTCAGTTCCTTTCAAGGTGTACAAATTTGTGCACTGGGTCCCGTGTGTGTGTGTGTGTGTGTGTGTGTGTGTGTGTGTGTGTGTATCTAAATATAGATACACACATACACACACACACACACACACACACACACAGGACCCAGTGCACAAATCTATATCTATCTATCTATCTATCTATCTATCTCTATATATCTATATATCTATATAAATATCTATATCTAGGTCTCTATATCCATATCTATATCTATATCTATATCTATATCTATATCCGTATCTATATCTATATATAAAAATTTATATATCTCCCTGGCCAAGTAGCTCAGTTGGTAAAAGCATTGTCCATGGTAAAAGATATGCCAGTGTTGTGAGTTCAATCCCTGGTCAGGGCACATGTGAGAAGCAACTAATACATCATTAAATAAACTAAGAAAAAGCAATTTCTTCCCATGGCCCTCAGGACTGGCTGCTGGCCTCTCTGGCCCACCTTTTGGGGGTATACGCCCAGAAGTATATGTGTCGCTGCCTCCGTCACATTGTTCTGACCACACACCAAGCCCGTTCCTGCCTCAGGACCTTTGCACATGCTGTTCCTCTGCCTGGGATGCTCTTCCTCCAGGGAGCTGCACGGCTCCTCCGGCAGGTGGCATCTTAACGGTCCATGCCTCTGATCCTCATGCCCTGTTTGATTGCCTCCCTCTGAGTGTGGGCCGGACCCCTCCCTTCTAACCACTAAGTCGTGGCAAGAAAGATGGGATGTCATTTCCAAGATTAGGTTCTGAGACTGTGACTTCTGCGCTGCGGGCCTCTCCGTCCTGCTGGCACTCGCTCCTCTCCTCCTGCTTGCTCACGCGAGCGAAGCCAGGGGCCGCCACCTCAACTGCCCTTTGGGGAGATCCACGTGGCAAAGGACTAAGCGTGGCCTCCAGTCCACAGCCAGCACAGAGCGGACTTCTGCCAGCAGCCGCGTGTGTGAGCGAGGAGGTGGCTCCGCTCCTCCGGCTGAGTCTTGCGATGACCCCGGGGGCGGCCTCGGGAGACACGCTGAGCCAAAGGACCAGCTCAGCCACACGCACCCAGATTCCCGACCCTCGGACACGTGACCTCACCTGTGTGGCTGTTTTCAGCCACTGGATTTGGGAGCCATTTGTGATGCAGCAACAGAAAACAGATACAGCTCCCTCACCTCCTTCAGCCCTTCGCTCAAGAGTCACCTTCTGTACGAAGCCTTCCCTGGCCACCAATTAAAACTGCACCTCCGCCCTCACCGGTTTGGCTCAGTGGATAGAGCGTCAACCTGCGGATTCAAGGGTCCCAGGTTCGATTCCAGTCAAGGGCATGTACCTTGGTTGCGGGCACATCCCCAGTGGGGAGTGTGCAGGAGGCAGCTGATCGATGTTTCTCTTTCGTCCATTTTCTAACTCTCTATCCCTCTCCCTTTCTCTCTGTGAAAAATCAATAAAATATATTTTAAAATAAATAAAAAATAGATAAAACTGCACCTCCATCATCAGCCATCCCCGCTTTCTTTCCCAGCTTTAGTCTCCCGGCAGGACTTAGCATCTGTCTCAGTGAAGGAATTCATCGCCTGCTTCTCCTCACAGGAACTCGGGCTCCGGGAGGGCAGGGGCCTCTGTTTTGTTCATTGCTGGATCCCTAGTCTTTATTTATTTATTTTTAAAATTATTATTTTCAAATACGTGTTTTTATCTATTTCAGAAAGGAAGGGAGAGGGAGAGAAGAATAGGAACGTCAATGATGAGAGAGAATCATTGATCGGCTGCCTCCTGCACCTCCCCTACTGGGGATTGAGCCCACAACCCAGGCGTGTGCCCTGACCAGGAATCGAACTGGAGACCCTTCAGTCCACAGGCCGATGCTTTATCCACTGAACCAAACTGGCTAGGGCTGGATCCTTAGTCTTTTAGAACACTGTGAGGCACATATTAGGCCTCACTGGATTTAAAGCAACATGCAACACTAGAGGCCCAGCGCACAAAATTCGAGCTCTGGGAGGGTCCTTAGTGGTTGGTGGTGGCCAGCCAGGCACTCCCTCCCTCCCTTCCCCTGGCCGGCCCCACCTCCTGCTCGAACTCCCAGAATTCCCAGTCGAGGGGACAATTTGCATACTACACTTTTATTATATGAACCAGTAATCCTACGGGCGTATACCCCCAAAATTGGAAACATGGACTCAAAGAGATATTTGTACACCCGTGCTCAGAGTAGCATTATTATTCACAAAAGCTAAAACGTGGACGCAACCCAGGGTCCATCTGCCGATGACTGGATAACGGAATGTGGTGCATACGTACAATGGAATATTCTTCAGCCTGAAAAGGAAGGAAATTCTGTGATCTGCTGCAGCATGGATGAACCCTGAGGACAGTATACTGAGTGAAAGAAGCCAGTCACCAAATACTGTGGGATTCCACTTCCTTAAGGTCCCTAGAGAAATAGACACAGAAAGTAGAATGGAAAAAGAAAAAAACAAAAGAAAGTACAATAGAAAGGTGGCTGGCAGAGGCTGAGGGCGGAGGGAGGGGGACTTAACGTTTAGAGGGCACTGAGTTTCAGACGGAAAGAGGTCTGGGAATGGACAGTGGTGATGGCTGCACAACAATGTGAGTGCATTTAATGCCACTGAGCTGTGCACTTAAAAAATGGCCAAGGGGCCCTCACCGGTCTGGCTCAGTGGATAGAGCGTCGGCCTGCAGATCGAAGGGTCACGGGTTCAATTCCGGTCAAGGGCATGTACCGTGGTTGCAGGCCCATCCCCAGTGGGGGGTGTGCGGGAGGCAGCTGATCGATGTTTCTCTCTCATCGATGTTTCTAACTCTCTATCCCTCTCCCTTCCTCTCTGTAAAAAAAAAATCAATAAAATATATATGTATATATATTTTAAAATATTAAGTTGGGTCCTGGGGAGTGTGGCTCAGCAGTTGGAGCGTCGACCGGCACACCGAAGTGTCCTGGGTTCTATTGCCTGTCAAGGGTTCATGCCTGGGTTGCAGGTTCGATCCCAGTCCCCTTGGGGCACGTGTGGGAGGCAACAATCGATGTATCTCTCACATTGATGTTTCTCTCTCTCTCCCCGCCCCACCCTTCCACTCTCTCCAAAGAATAAAAAAAAAAATCAATGGAAAAAATATTCTTGGGTGAGGATTAATAAAAACGAAAGGTTAAGATGGTCAATGTTATGGTGTGTGTATTTTAACACAATAAAAAAAAAAATAGATGCGCTTACTGTGTGATCCTGTGCCCCAGGGGAGGAGCTTGGCTGCCGCCTCAGGTTTTGCAGTCAGATATCCGAGTGCCCTCCCTCCTCCCCAGCCCCAACCACTGAGGGGAGCTGTGTGGATTCCATTCCTATCCACCCATCCCATTCAGACGTTTTTCACATCTTCTGTCATCGTGGGAATTTCTCAGAGACGGGAAGAAGCCTTCCTGCCCAAATATGGAACCAGAAAGTACTCATTTATGTGCCAGTGAGGGTGAGGACTTGGCTGGGGCCCACCCACTGGGCTCCCTTCCCCTTCGGCAGCTGCCTGGCCAGCCTGGGCGGGCCGGGAGCCACGGACCCCGGCCAGGAGGGTGATCAGCCCTGGGGACCCTTTTCTGGGAGAATCACCCCTGGAGGGGCCTCTGACAGCCCGCTCCCCACTCCCCCCCCGTCCCCCCTCCCCACCCCTGCATGTATCAGCCACACAGGGCTCACCAACCCTCTCACCCTTTATTTTTTTATATTTTTATATTTTTAATTGATTTTTTACAGAGAGGAAGAGAGAGTTAGAAACATCAATGAGAGAGAGTCATATATCAGCTGCCTCTTGCACACCCCACACTGGGGATATGCCCACAACCAAGGTATATGCCCTTGACCAGAATCGAACCTGGGATCCTTCAGTCCGAAGGTCAGCTCTCACCCTTTATTTACAGGCAAATGGGAGGCCCAGCCCAGGCTCACAGAGGGTCTGGGTGCCCATCCACCGCTGAGAGCCTCAAAGTCTGACTGTTGCTGGGTGTTCTCCTATTCACCCTGTTGTGGACGGACTTGTGTCCCTGCAAAATTCCCGTGTTGAAGCCCTGACCCCCAATGGGAGGGTATTTGAAGCCGTTAGGGAGGAAATGAAGGTTAACTGAGGTTATAGGGTGGGTCCCTGACCCCTGTGAGAAGAGGAAGAGACAGCAGAGATCTCTCTCCCTGCACAGAGAAGGTAGCCGTTGGCGAGGCAGGGGGAACCCAATCTGCCGGCCCCTCGATGTTGAACTTCCAGCCTCCAGAACTGAGGAAGAAACGTCTGTGGTGTATGAGCCATTTGGTCTGTTACATTCTGTGTCGGCAGCCGAAGTAACTGACAGAGAAGATTTTTCTGATGCAGCCCACACGGTCACCTAAGCTTCCTCCATGACCCACTCCGGGTATGTCACCCGCCTCGGTCCCTGGTCTCACCCTGGGATGACCTGGGAGCTTTCACAATGCTGACCCTGACCTCACCGCCAAGGAGTCCGGGGTGATTGGGTGGGCTGGCTTTGGGGAGTTTCCAGCCCCTGGCAGGTGAGTCCAGCATGCAGACAGGGTGAGGAGCCACTCCCCGTAGCAGAGTTTCTCGGGGAACAATGCTCTCCTCCGCCCGGAGACAGGTGGCCATGTCCGGAGACAAGCTTGCTTGTCACAACTTGGGCCAGGGAGGCGACCAACGTCTAAACATCCTCCGGTGCCAGGACAGGAGCCTGCCACCAAGAATTAACCCCCTGCCCTAACCGGCGTGGCTCAGCGGTTAGAGCGTCGGCCTGCAGACTGAAGGGTCCCAGGTTCGATTCTGGTCAAGGGCATGTGCCTTGGTTGCGGGCACATCCCCAGTGGGGGGTGTGCAGGAGGCAGCTGATCGATGTTTCTCTCTCATTGATGTTTCTAATTCTCTACCCTCTCCCTGCCTCTCTGTAAAAAATCAATAAAATATATTAAAAGAAAAGAAAAGAAAAGAAAAGAAAAGAAAAGAAAAGAAAAGAGAAGAAAAGAATGAATCCTCACCCAAGAATGGCCCAGCCTCACAGGGAAGGACAGTAAATCCCCACTTAACATCACCGGTGGGTTCTTGGAACTTTGGTGAAACGACATGTAATAAAGCCAGTTTTACCAGAGACGAATTGATATCAACAAGAGCTGAGCTCCTGCGGCAGCTCATCAGTGTTATAATGGAAGGACGTGGAATGAAATGACGTTATCAGAGGCACGACTGTGTCACGCATGTCACAAAGCCGCTCCGCGGAGGCCCCCGTGCCAAGCACATCCGCCGTGAGGGTGCACAGTGCCCTGCCCAGGGTCGGGCCTGTTCTGTGCCCATTTTGCAGGGGGGAAAACTGAGGCTCCGAGGGGGAAGGGACTCCCCACGCTCAGATGGCAGAGCAGGGTGCTCACACTGCCCTTTGGCACGCAGAGCAGGGAAAAGGGCCCCCCGTTTCCTGGGGAGAAGAACCCATGTGGGTGGTGGTAAAGCCCATTGGTGAAGCCGGCAGAGGCGGCTGCCAGTCCCAGGCTCCCTAGCTCTGCGCCTTCAGGCACTTCACCTCCCCGGGCCTCAGTGTGCCCACTTGTAAAATGGGGACATGGCAGCCAGACCTGCCTGAGTGGCCATTGCCTGGGGCTCCTGGAGGGCGGGCAGCTTAGGGAGCAAGGGCCACGGAGGGTGGGATGGGGTCCACTCAGAACAGGAGGGAAAGACTCAGTAATTGCCCGGGGGAAGAGCACGGGGGACAGAGGGAAGAGAGTGCAGGGAGCTGGCTCCACCTTCCTTCTTCCCCACCCTTGAGCCAGAGCCAAAATTGGAAGAGCCAATGGCCGTCCGGGAGAGGTCACCCCATGGTGTACCTGAGCCAGATCAAACCGGCTCACAAGAACCAATGATGCCTCTCTCTTCCCAGCTCAGGGCTCAGCAACATCATTTTCGCCGCTTGAAATTGGCCACAGCGGGAGAATTTACACCATGGAAACTGGAACACACTACAAGTCAGGTCCCTCGCCCCAGTTGGTTAACTGGCGCACTGCAGCTTACACCCATCTGGACACTCTCTCACAGTCCATCTCAGTCCACTTGGGCTGCTCTAACAAAGCGTCATACACTGGGGTTTATCTTACCCAATAAAAAAAAAACACATGCAAATTAATCATCACTCCACTATGCCCACAGCCAATCAGAGTGAGTATGCAAAATTAACCCAGCAAAGATGGAGGCTAATTTGCATATGCAGGCATGGAGCAGAGTGAAGCCTGCTATGAGAGGAAGGGGGCAGCGGAGGGAGCTCCTGCAGTGGTGCTCCAGACAGAAGAGAGAACTTGCCGGCTCCGGGTGGCCCAGAAGTCGGGAGGTGCCGGATCCGGGGCAGCTGGGGAGCGGGGTCTGGCTGGGTCCTGGGCAGCTCAGAGTGAAGCCAGGAAAAGGAAGGCTTATTCTTGCACGAATATTGTGCAACGGGCCTCTAGTTAACAATAAACATTTACTTCTCACGGTTCTGGAGGTCCAAAAACAAGATGCAACCAGAACCGGTGGTCTGGTGAGCGCTCCCTTCCCAGTTTATAAATAGGCATCTTCTCTCTGTGTCCTCACCCGGTTGGAAGGAAAGGGAGCTCTGGGGGGGGGGGGTTTAGAAAAAGGGCACTAATGCCGTTGATGAGGGCCCCATCCTCATGACCTCATCACACCCCAAAGGTCCCATATCCTAACACCATCAACGTGGGGGGGTAGGATTTCAACATATAAATTGCGGGGAAACACATTCGCGTGCAGCACCCTCTCACCTCTTCGGTGACATCACTTTCACAGCTTGAAACTGACGAAGGCAGGAGCATTTACATTACAAACCTCAGTTGGTTTATACCACTGCTTACACCCCGCGGGTGGCCTCTCTCCGCTGGTATCTTTCCACCCACCTTTGGGGACAGACCAAACCCCTTGCCCCCAGGAGGGGCAAGTCAGGAGGCCAGTCAGGAGGAGGAGGCAGATGAGACGCAAACTTCACGACAGGGTGTGGCAGCAGGATAGGGGGAAAGTGAGGGCCAGGGGCTGCTATTTTATTTTACTATTTTTTAATTCTCACCTGAGAATATTTTTCCATTGATTTTTAGAGAGAGGGAAAGACAAAGAGAAATGTCAATGTGAGAGAAGCACATCAATTGGTTGCCTCCCACATGCACCCCTACCAGGGCCCAGGCTGGGGAGGAGCTTGCAACCTTGACCGAGTTGAACCCGGGACCCTTCGGTCTGCAAGCCAATGCCCTATCCCCATAGGTGAGCCACACCCCCTAGGGTGAGGGGGCTGCTATTTAGACTGTGCAGACCTGAGTATCTTCGTACCCCACCCCTTCCCACAGCCACGTGAGTGCCATTCTGTCTTTCCAAGCCCCAATCTTTCCTGTCACCCCGTCCCTCTCCTCCCCCCGTCCCTCTCTTCCCCCCCCCACCCCCTGGGGTCCTCCAGGCCCTCGCTCCGCGGCCCGGAGTCTGTCCCGCCCGCTGGGGTGTTCCAGGAGCAGGAATTTCTTCGCTCCAGCTCATTTCTGCCCATTGAACTCCCTTCCCCCGAGCGTGGCCTCGCGGTCTGCTCGGCAAGCCTGTGGGCTCTGGTCCAGATGGACCCCGTGGGGTGGCCCGGAGGTCACCTGTCCTTTTCGTGGCTCCTGGTCTACAGCTCACTCTGCCCACCCCCAGCCTCACGGCCACTGAGGGGCTCCTTCGGCTGGTGGCAGCCCCCCCCCCCGCCACTGGGCAGACCCCAGGCGTGTGCCCGGCGTGAGGATGGGCTGGGAGGGCGCCCAGTGCACATCCACGGCCCCGCTTCCTCGCACCGCCCTGCCTCAGTTTTCCCCGTCTGCTCACCCAGCCTCTCCCGGGGGAGGATCTGGGGACGAATTCCAGACACGCAAGGTTAAGGCAGAGCCCCCTCCCCTGTGCTCCTTCCTGTGCCAGCGTGCCTGGGCCAGGGGTCGGCAAACTCAGTCAGCAGAGCCAAACATCAACGGCACAACGATGGACCTCCCTTTGGAGAGCCAACTTTTTTTTTAAACTTAAACTTCTTCTGACGCCACGTCTTCAAAACAGACTCGCCCAGGCCGTGGTGTTTTGTGGAAGAGCCACACACTCAAGGGGCCAAAGAGCCGCGTGTGGCTCGCGAGCCGCGGTTTGCCGACCACGGGCCTAGGGGATCAGGACATTCTAGACTAGGGGTGTCGAACTCAATCAGAGAAGGGGCCAAAATCTAAAATCCAGCCTAAATCGCGGGCCGAATGGTTTACTGAACAGTCATAAACTGTCATTGTGATGGAAACGCAGCGGAGTGCAGTGATGACAGCGCGGTGCGGGCCACATTGCAAGGCCTGGCGGGACGGATTTGGCCCGCAGGCCTTGTGTTTGACACATGTGTTCTAGACCTTTCTCAGACCAACACGCCACTCAAACCGGGCCCCCAAACAATGGCGATTCCTGCTGAGCCTGAACGGGGACCGTTTTCACCCTCCTAGCACCGGGGGACCCCCAAACTCGAGACGCCCAGCTGATCACCACCCACTGCCGGGCCCTCCCTGCCCTGCCCCTCACCCCAGATCCAGAAGCTGGAGTCAGAAGCCCGGTCCCCTGACTACAGATCCTGGCGGGGAGGGTGCCGGCACCTTTTAAAGCTCATTGAGGCCTGACTCCTCTTACAGACGAGGTTTTCTGCGTCTTTCCTCCCCCCTCCCCCTCCTCCTCCTGCTCCCCCCACGCCATATTTATTTGGGTTAGAGAAATAATGAGGTCCCCGAGGTCGTACACAACACGTCGAATCTCTAATCAAAGTGCTGCTGTGGAATCAGACACACACAGAAGCCGGTGTGTGCCGGCAGGAGCCGCGGGCCGTGGCACAGGGCACCGCGCCCATGGCCCCCCGGCCCCACCACGCCGGCTGCCGGGGACGGATGTAATGAGCTGTTTTCCAGAAAAGTCTCTGGGGTGGAGAACAGAGTGGAAGTGCCCACGGTCCTTCCCGGCAGGGGCTGGGGATGGGGTGCAGCCCGCTCAGCAGGCATCCTGGGGTGGAGAGAAAGAGAACGGAGGGCTGGGTCCCAGCCGGCTGGATCCAGCAGGGTGGGGCCTCGGGACGAGGCCTGTCCTCGCATCCCCTGTCTTTCTTCCCACATGCCCTCTAAGGAGGGTCAGAAGGCCAGATTGGGTGTAAAGGACAAGAAAACCCTCAGAGAGGAGACCCCCTCCAGGGTGCACCCAGCCTGAGGGACCAGTGGACCCCACTATTTAAATCTCAGTGTATGTCCCCCCGAACCCCAAAATTCCTGTTCCCCGAGGACCTCAGCAATAAGGTCTTTGCAGATGAAATCAGTAAGGATCTCGGAAGCTCTGAGCAACGGGCCCTTCATCCAACCATCGCTGTCTGTATAAGAGGAACGAGATTTGCCGAGGCCCCTTTGGCTCAGTGGATAGAGCGTCAGTCTGCGACGGAAGGGTCCCAGGTTCGATTCCGGTCAAGGGCATGTACCTTGGTTGCGGGCACATCCCCCGTGCAGCTGATCGATGTTTCTCTCTCATCGATGTTTCTGACTTTCTGTCCTCTCTCTTCCTCTCTGTAAAATACATTAAAAAAAGAGAGAGAGAGGAATGAGATTTGGACACAGAGAGACACAGAGAGGACGGGGCCCAGGGAGGACGGAGGCGGAGGCTGAGTGAGGGGCCACAGCCGAGGAGCATCTCTGGCCGCCAGCAGCTGAAAGCGACCCAGAAGGACCCGCAGGAGCCAGGCCCAGGAGACACCTTGATCTTGGGCTTCTGGCCCCCAGGCCCGTGAGAGGCTACAGGTATCTCTGCTATTTTAAGGCCCGGTTTGTGTTCGGCTGTGACAGCCGCTCAGGAAGCCCCACCTGCACCACCCTCTGGAGACCTGCCTCTCAGGGAATTAAATGCAGACGCCTGGCGCTCGGCCTTCGCCTGTGCTGTTCCACCTGCCGGCAGCTCTTCCCAGCACCCACTCCCGGGGCCTTCCGGCAGCTCTTCCCAGCCCACATACCAGGCCTCCCCTCCGTCCTGCCCCACCAGCTTCATGTTCCTGCTCAGCCCTCATCACAGCGCCACACCCAGGCTGGCGTGTGTTTACTGTCTCTCCAGGACTCCACCCCACAAGGGCGGTTTTTTTTTTCTCATCCACCTTGGTGCCCGGGATGGGGTCACACTTAGGGGAGACGCTCCATCAGAAGTGCAAAACAAGCCAAAACCGGTTTGGTCCAGTGGATGGAGCGTCGGCCTGAGGACTGAAAGGTCCTGGGTTCCATTCCGGTCAGGGGCATGTGCATTGGATGCGGGCACATCCCCGTTAGGGGGTGTGCAGGAGGCAGCTGGTCGATGTTTCTCTCTCGTCAATATTTCTAGCTCTCTGTCCCTCTTTTTCTCTCCCTTCCTCTCCGTAAAAAATCAATAAGATATATATATTTATATATGTGCAAAACGAATCAGTGAATGAACAATGACAAAGTCAGCCACCCATATCCCTCCAGGCCTCGCCCGGCTCCGGCCTGACCCCGGAGTGCTGGGGTTGGGGGTTCTGGTGTCAGAAGGGGACGGCTCCTCTACATGTGGCCAGTCCTAAGGCAGAGGGACTGCAGGGCCTTCAGGCCGGGATTGCCCCGCTCCCTCCCCTCCCACCCAGCTCCCTGGCCTGCGGGGCCAGAGCAGTGCAGCTGTTGACATTTACAGTCTTGGGACCGGGTGGGGGGCGGTGGGTGGGGGGGAGGGAGCACAGGGGTTTGTAGAGCTGGTGTGTGTGCATGTGTGCGAGAATGTGTAACTGTGTGAGAATTTGCATAAATGTGTGTGTGTGATCGTGTGAGAATTTGGCATGTGTGAGTGTTTGCATATTTGACCTAGTGCCTGCTGTGTGTCAGACCCTGTGCTGGGCCCCAGGGGCACGGCCCCGCACAGGAGGACACACAGGTGTGTGAAGCGGCCAGTGTAAGACAGAAGCCTGCCTGCGAGGGGCGGGCGTCACGGAGAGACAGACACCAAACAAGCCAGTGTGTGTGTGTGTGTGCGTGTGTGTGTGCATGCGTACGTGTGTGTGTGTGTGCACCTGTGCGTGTGAAGTAACAATAAGTGTGAAGGGGTGGGGGTGAGTGGTGGTGTGAGAATCCGAGGTTGTGTGGATGTGTGAGTGTGAGAATTGGAGGGGGTTGTGCATGACTGAGAGGGTGAGACTGGTTGTGTGAGGAAGAGAGTGTGTGGGCGTGTAGGAGTGTGTGAGGATGCCAGAGTGTCTGATCGGGTGAGAAGCTGAGGGTGTGTGGCTGTGACAATGTGTGACTGTGAGAATGTGTGGCTGTGGGGATGCGAGGGTGTGAGTGCATGCGTGTGGGGATGTGTGGCTGTGAGTGCATGCGTGTGGGGATGTGTGGCTGTGAGTGCATGCGTGTGGGGATGTGTGGCTGTATGGGAATCTGTGTGAACGTGTGTGACGGGGAGTTTGAGGGGTGAGGAGTGTGAGCACATGCCTGTGGGTGAGTGCGTGTTGGGGGCCCGGGGACCTGTTTGCTCAGGGCACACAGGGACCTGGGCCTCCTCCCTCAATGGTCCCCCTCACTCCACCCCTGCCCCCTCCTCCCCTAATTACCCTTCTCCCCAGGGTTCCTTCTTTTCTCTTCAATTGTTTTTTTAACATATTTTATTGATTTTTTTACAGAGAGGAAGGGAGAGTGATAAAGAGCTAGAAACATCGATGAGAGGGAAACATCTATCAGCTGCCCCCTGCACACCTCCCACTGGGGATGTGCCTGCAACCAAGGTACATGCCCTTGACGGGAATCGAACCTGGGACCTTTCAGTCCGCAGGCCGATGCTCTATCCCTTGAGCCAAACTGGTTTCGGCTGTTTTATTTTTGTTTGTTTTTTACTTTGTCTTCACATTTGAGGTTCTGGAGCCTGTCCCCCCATTCCCTGTCTTTCTCCCCCCCAACCACTAAGGCAGGCCAGAGGGGCGGGGAGACAGGGCCATCACCTCCGAGTCTCCTGCACCCAGGAGGTCTCAGACCCCCCAATTGCCCAGGGGAGGCCCAGGGCGGCCCTGGGACCCAGGAGGTGGGAGGAGGGGGAGGGGCAGGATGGGACGGGGAGGGTGGGAGGCTGTGCAGCTGAGGCCTGGCCAGACCGCCGCCCAGAGGGAGGGGAAGGGGAAGGGGCACTGGAAGCTGACTCTGCCTGGCGGTTCTCAGCCCTGGCTGCACAGCACGGTCACCTGGGGGAGCTGCAGAATGCCTCCTGTCCTGGCGAGCCCCATCCCCCCCATTCCACACACACACACACACACACACACACACACACGCACACACCCCGCCCCGCCAGCTGGAAGAACAGGGTGGGAGGCCGAGATGGGCATGTTCCCAGCCTCCACACTATTGACACTGGGGGCCGGATCATCCTCTGGGGGGGCCTGTGTGCCCTGGGCTGTGTGTGGAGCGGCACCCCGCCCAGGAGCACCCCCTCTCCCACTCTGACAGCTGAATACCTTCCGGACATGGCCAGCGTGCCCGGGGCGGGCAGGGTCGCCCCTGTGACAGCGCGTGGGCTTGGGGGACACGTGGGCACCATCATGCAAACCCTGTCCTGCCTCCTGGGGCCCCCAAAGCTCTGGGTTTGGGCAGGGGGAAGCTTTCTGTTTGCTTCAGGCTCCTCAAAAGCCCCAGGGCGACAGAAGGGCTGTGGGCCCAGGCTGGGAGGGGACTGAGAGCCCAGGCTGACTGACGAGAAACAGGGGGGTGGGAGCCCCTCGGCTGCGCTCAGCCCGGCTGGCTCTGAAGGACCGGTTTCCACCTGCCTTCTCAGCAGCTCTGCCCCACGGCGGCAGATTAAGAATCAATTAGGAGCGGGAAGGAGGATTTGCCAGGCGGAGGCGGAGGCGGGAGAGCTGGGGCGCTGGGCTGCAGGAGAGATGGGCGACTGGCAGGGGCTGGGGCTCCGTCGGCACAGCCCCCCCCCCCCGAGGGGCGGGGGGGGGGGTGTCCCTGAGACTGCAGCCTGGAGAGCAGGTGAAACGAGGCCCGTCTGATGGGTTGCTGTGAAGACTTCAATGTGCACAGATCTCAGGAGAATAAAAGCTCATCTCATTTGATTCAGCAAACACTTATCCATCACCTGGTGCCAGGTGAGTCTGTGCTAAACAAACAAAGTGAAGGTCGGATCTAAGCCCCACCTCCAGCTCCATGTGGCCGATGGCCCCACCCAGACCCGGGCCTTCCACCTGCTGCAGGGACCGGCTGCCAAGGGCTCCCACCTGTCTTTCTCTGTTGCATGTCCTCGGCTCACAGGAGTCCCTTTCTCTAGAGATGCGGGGGTCCCCTCCCAGCCCCCCTCCCCCAGGTGCAGCCCACAGCCAATGGCTGTCTGATACGAGGTGAGGAAGGCCAGCCCCAGGCCTGTAGTTGGGACCACTGTCTGAGTGCAAGCCTGGCCAAGCCCCACCCTCTGCCCCATTCTGCTTCCCTTTCTCTCTCTCTCAAGAGTCCTGGCCCCACCAAAACCGGTTTGGCTCAGTGGATAGAGCGTCAGCCTGCGGAGTGAAAGGTCCCCGGGTCGATTCGGTCAAGGGCATGTACCTTGGTTACAGGCACATCCCCAGTGGGGGGTGTGCAGGAGGCAGCTGATTAATGTTTCTCTCTCATTGATGTTTCTAACTCTCTATCCTTCTCCCTTCTTCTCTGTAAAAAAAAAAAAAAAAAATCAATAAAATATATATTTTAAAAAATGCATTTAATAAACCTAAACCTACCAAGATCATAACTCAGCCGGCCTTAAAGGTGTTCGGGACACTTATGTTTAGTTGCATCTCAAGGCGTTTTGCGGACATGACGGAAAATGACAACACAAAACACTGTGACCACAGAGCCTGGCACGCCGTCCTGGCAGAGGGTCGGTTGTTTGCCCTCCTAAAGTCAGAAACATCTTTATTGAAGTCCCAATGCCCGGTGTGATGGCATGAGGACAGGGGGTCTTTGGGGTGTGGTTAGGTTTCTATGAGGCTATAAAGGGGAAGGCCCATATGGGATCCCTGTCCTTATCTATTGTCCCTATTGGAAAAGGAAGAGACCAGCCCTCTCTCCTCTCCCTCCCCCTCCCCCTCCTCTGCTCCTTCTTCCTCCCTCCTCATCCCTCTCCCTCCCCCTCCTCCTCTCCTTCCCCCTCTTCCTCCCTCCTCATCCCTCTCCCTCCTCATCCCTCTTTCTCCCTCTCTCCCTCCCCTCCCCCTCCTCCTCTCCCTCCCCTTCTCCCTCCCTCCTCATCCCTCTCCTTCTCCCTCCCAATCTCCCTCCCCCTCTCTTTCCCTGTCCCTCTTTCTCTCTCTGCCCAGTGAGGACGCAGTGAGAAAACAGCCATCTGCAAGCCAGGAAGAGCCCTCACCGGGAACTGAATGTGCCAGCACCTTGGTCTTGGACTTCCAGCCTCTGGCATTGTGAGAAATAAGTGTCCGGTGTTTAAGCCCCTCAGTCTACAGGACTGTGTTTCAGCATCCCCGTCTGACGTGGACGGAAGGGAACTGAACCTAAGACAGTCGCCTTAGTAACACGCGGTGCTGTCAAAAACTGAATCTCATCCCCTGCAAGCTCCAAGCTGACTTCCTTCTGCCCTCACAATTCCAAATCTTACTTCAATTTTTAAAATCAATTTTCTATTGATGTTTAGAGAGAGTGGAAGGAAGGGAGGAAGACAGAGAAAGAAACATCGATGTGAGAGAAACACGTCGATAGGTTGCCTCCTGATCATGCGCTGACCAGGGCTCAGGCCAGGGAGGAGCCTACCACTGAGGTACCTGCCCTTGACCGGAATCGAACCCGGGACCCTTAGGTCCGCAGGCCAGGGCTCTATTCACTGAGCCAAACCGGCTAGGGGCCAACTCCTACGTCTGTCCAATCACATCGTATTTCTGTTCCCTAACTCTTTATCTCTCCAAATTCCCCTTGCCCTCTTCAGCCAAGACGATCCTTTTTGATTTGTGATGATTTGTCTGATCAATAATATAGTCACAAGTTCAAAACGTATTAAATACACAAAGAGGTGTTCTTCGAAAGCTCTCCCTTCTTGCCCTCGTCCCCCAGTTTGCAAACCCCCAAAAGATGCCCGCTAGTATCAGTATCAGATGTGCATTGTCACATTGTCTTTATGCAAATATTGGCAAAATATGAATTTATGTTCCTACTTTCCTGCCCCCTTTTTATAGGAAAAAATTAGCAAAAATAGAAATGTTCTGGCCGAAACCGGTTTGGCTCAGTGGTAGAGCATTGGTCTGCAGACTGAAAGGTCCCAGGTTCGATTCCAGTCAAGGGCATGTACGTTGGTTGTGGGCACATCCCCGGTGAGGGTGTGCAAGAGGCAGCTGGTCGATGTTTCTCTCTCATCGACGTTTCTAGCTCTCTATTTCTCTCCCTTCCTCTCTAAAAAATCAATAAAATATATTTTTTTAAAGAATAGAAATGTTCTGTTCTATTCTACCCAGAAAAATCTTTTTAAAGAATAAATAGAGTCACGGATCTCCTCAGCTCAAAGTCCTCCAAAGCTTTGGCCTGGCATGTTGGTCAGGGCCATTTTTTTAAAAATATATTTTATTGATTTTTTACAGAGAGGAAGGGAGAGAGATAGAGATTTAGAAACATCAATAAGAGAGAAACATTAATCAGCTGCCTCCTGTACACTCCCTACTGGATAATGTCCCACAACCAAGGTACATGCCCTTGACAGGAATTGAACCTGGGACCTTTCAGTCCACAGGCCGATGCTCTATCCACTGAGCCAAACCGAGCAGGGCGGCAGGGTTGTTGTTGATGTGTGCCTTGCTGTCCCAGTGCAGGTGTTGTGTGTGCTGATCCCACACCCTAATGCCTGCCATTAGCAGCCCCAGGCATTGCGACAACACCAACTCTTTTTATTTTATTTTATTCATTTTTTTAAAAAAATATTTCTATTGATGTCAGAGAGGAAGTGAGAAGGAGAGGGAGAGCTGAAACCGGTTTGGCTCAGTGGATAGAGCGTCGGCCTGCAGACTAAAGGGTCCCAGGTTCGATTCTGGTCAAGGGCATGTACCTTGGTTGCGGGCACATCCCCAGGAGGGGGTGTGCAGGAGGCAGCTGATTGATGTTTCTCTCTCATTGATGTTTCTAGCTCTCTACCCCTCTCCCTTCCTCTCTGTGAAAAAAAAAAAATCAGTAACATTTATTTAAAAAAAAAAAAAAGAGAGAGAGAGAGGGAGAAGGAGAGATAGAAACACCAGTGATGAGAGAGGATCACTGTTCGGCTGCCTCCTGCATGCCCACACTGGGAATGGAGCCTGCAACCCGGGCATGTGTCCTTCACCAGAATCGAACCCAGGGCGCTTCTGTCTGCAGGCCAACACTCTATCCACTAAGCCAAACCAGCTAGGGCACCAAACTCTTAAAAATTTTTTTTTAAAATTAATTTTAGAGAGCGAGGGAGAGAAAGATAGAAACGTCCATGATGAGAGAGAACCATTCGGCTGCCTCCTGCATACACCCCACTGGGGGTCAAGCCTGCCACCAGGTCATGTGCCCTGACTGGGAATCAAACTGTGATCTCCTGGTTCACAGGTTGATGCTCAGCCACTGAGCCACACCAGCCGGGCTACCCCAAACTGCTGCACAATCCCACCCCTCGCCCACAGGGGGCTCCTCTCCCACTGAGAACATGGCAGCCCTCTGCAATCTCTTTGGCTGATCACCGGGTCACCTCTCACCACTGAGGGCTCCCGGACTGTGAGAGGGGGGAGGCCAGGCTGAGGGACACCCTCTCCAGTGCATGAACTTTCATGCACCAGGTGTCTCTATAAGCCTAAGTGACCGTCCAACTGTCCAACCAGTAGCTATGATGCGCAATGACCACCAGGGGGCAGACGCTCAATGCAGGAGCTGCTGAGCTGCGGTGATTGGCAGCTGTGGTTCTCGGGTGATGCACCCAGAACCAGAGAGGAGGGAGCCTGATCATGGGGTGCATCACCCGAGAACCGCCCTCTATTAGTCCAGTACCCGTCGGGGGATGTCGGAGAGCTGGTTTCGGCCTGATCCCCGCAAGCCAGGTAGAGGGACCCCACCCATGCGCAAATTTCATGCACCGGGCCTCTAGTTTATATAGAATCAAAATGAGAACCACAGTAAATCTCTAACCTCCATCACCACACAGAGTTATAATTCGTTTCCTTGTGGTGAGAACTGTTAAGATCTACTCTCTTAGCAACTTTCAAACCTGCAATGCAGCACCATTGACTACAGTCCCCATGCTGCATATCCCACCCTGGGACTTATTTCTCTGATATCCGGAGGCTTGTACCATGGGACCGCCTTCACTCATGAGCAAAAAGGGTGGGGGTGGACGTATTTAACGCCACCGCACCCTGCTGTGTTTTCCTCCTCTTTTCCTGTGGCCCCTGACATGGTGAGTCACTCATTTCCTCCTCTGTGGGCTCCCTCCTTCCCTGCTAGAATGTGAGGTCCCCGAGAGCAGAACCTCTCTCCGTCCCCAGCACAGAGCAGCTGCTTAATAGCAAGGCTTTACACCAAAACCGGTTTGGCTCAGTGGATAGAGCGCTGAGCTGCGGACTGGGGGGTCCCGGGTTCGATTCCAGTCAAGGGCATGTACCTTGGTTGCAGGCACATCCCCAGTAGGGGGTGTGCAGGAGGCAGCTGATCAGTGTTCCTCTCTCATCGATGTTTCTAACTCTCTATCCCTCTCCCTTCCTCTCTGTAAAAAATCAATAAGATATATTTAAAAAAAAAAAATAACTAAGTTTTACTTTGGGTTCCTCAGAAGCAGAGCCTGAGATGAGGAGTTTGTCTAGGAGGTGACCCCAGGAAACACCCTTCGGGCACAGGGACAGATGGAAGCCAGCTGACAATGTGTCATCCAGCCAGTGGCCACTGCGGGCAACTACTCAATCGCCTGGGGGCCTCTGGGGCTCAGTGTAGGGCACTGTCGAGGGGTGAGGGGATGGCCCATGTGTCCACCAGCTCCTGTCGGGTGGAGAGGTGCCCCCCAGGGATGGGGACCATTCCCTGGCGCCTCCAGCTGCCACGGCGGGGGGGGGGGGGGGGGGGGTGGGCGTCAGAAGCTTCGGAGAACGCCCTCCGGCCGGGACAGCAGCCGTCGACGGCAGTGGAAGCTGCTGAAACTGGTGACGCCAGAAGGATGTGGATTGGGCATCAAGACCTTTTTGCTACAAACTATAAGTTGCATCACTTCTGAGCCGGCACATAACACCACTGCGACCCAGCCTGACGTCCTCGAGACATCAGGAGTGACAAACTGGACCATCTACTGAAGCCACAGGGCAGGAAAGGGGAAAGCCAGAGGGAGATGTGGTTCCTGGTCTGATTTTATTTTCTTTCTTTCTTTCTTTTTAATATATATATTTTATTGATTTTTTACAGAGAGGAAGAGAGAGGGATAGAGAGCCAGAAACATCGATGAGAGAGAATCATCGACCAGCCGCCTCCTGCACACTCCCCAACTGGGGATGTGCCAGCAACCAAGGCACATGCCCCTGACCAGATTCGAACCCGGGATCCTTTAGTCCGCAGGCCAACACTGAGCCAAACAGGCTTCAGCTGGTTTTCCTTTTTTAAAGTGAGATGTCAGTGTGACTAGATCTTGCTCTGTCACCGGGAAAGCGGAAAGCACTGTGAGCGAGATGGTGAAATGGTGACAGGCCTTGTCCGTGGTGTTGGGAGACCAGAGGCCTGGTGGGCGGGGAACTGGGAAGCTCGTTCCCATGATGCTCTGGTCAGTGACTGACTGTGTGAATGGAGGCCCAGGGTGACTAGATTTCTGTGCTTCTTGTGTGTTTATTTTTTCCAGAAAAGCCTGGATTTTTATGCAAAATCCTTCACTGTATCTCAATCCAGATATTTCTTAAAGCAAAGCACAGCCGTGGGCTGATTCTAACCAGTTCTCACCCTCCTTGTTACCCTTAAGCACGTTACAGCTTTAAGACACGGAAACAGCCTTTAAAACCCGCAGCCGAACCCAGCGACTCAGTGGTTGGGCGTCGACCCAGGAACCAAGAGGTCACTGATTTCATTCCAGATCAGGGCAGGTGCCCAGGTTACGGGCTAGATCCCCAGTGTGAAGCATGCAAAAAGCAGCCAATCAATGATTCTCTCTCTTCCTTAATGTTTCTATCTCTCTCTCTCTCTTCCTCTCTCTTCCTCTCTGAAACTGATAAAAAAAAATATTTTTAAAAGATCCCAAGCATTGCCCTGACCGGTTTGCTCAGTAGTTAGAGCATCAGCCAGCCAACTGAAGGATCCTGGGTTTGATTCCGGTCAAGGGCTCAATCCCTGGCTCAGTCGGGGCGCGTGCAGAAGGCAACCAATTGATATGTCTCTCCTATCTCTGTCTCTCCTCCTCCCTTCCACTCTCCCTCAAAAAAAAAATTTAAAAAAAAATCCTTGTGTGAGGATTCACAACAACAACAAAATCCCAAGCCTCTGCAATGGTTTCCTTTCTGCCTGGCCCGCTTTCCCACTCTTGGAAAACTCCTATCCATCCTGCAAAACTCTAATCAGAAATTACCCAGAACCGGACTCCCCTGGAACTCCCATTGGGCATTTTCTTCATTTGTTGGGCAGATTTATTGGTCTCTCCGCACTCCCCCAATCTGTGAGCAATGTGGGTACCATCTAGGTGGGTCTTCTTCTTCTTCTTTTTTTTTTTTTAATATATTTTATTGATTTTCTACAGAGAGGAAGGGAGAGGGATAGAGAGCCAGAAACATCGAGAGAGAAACATGGATCAGCTGCCTTCTGCACACCCTCACTAGAAATGTGTGCCCGCAACCAAGGTGCATGCCCTGGACCAGAATCGAACCTGGGCCCCCTCAGTCTTGTGTGGGCCCAAAAAACAAACACATGTGCTCTATCCACTGAGCCAAACCGGTTTCGGCATCTGGGTGGGTCTTGTCCAGCTCTGTGTCCTCGGGTTCAGAGATTAGCAAGACAGAGCACAAATAGAGCTGTTTGAAAAATGCCATTGCTTTATCTGCACCCAATGGTATAGTGAGTGGTGTGTAACCTGGCTCTTAATTAAAAGTGAAAAAGGGCTGAAACCGGTTTGGCTCAATGGATAGAGCGTCAGCCTGCAGACTGAAGGGTCCCGGGTTCGATTCCGGTCAAGGGCATGTACCTTGGTTGCGGGTACATCCCCAGTGGGGAGTGTGCAGGAGGCAGTTGATGGATGTTTCCCTCTCATCGATGTTTCTAACTCTCTATCCCTCTCCTTTCCTCTCTGTAAAATATCAATTATATATATATATATATATATATATATATATATATTTTAAAATTGAAAAAGGCCCTGGTTTGTAGCATCTGCCCATTTTCATAGTTTATATGCTCCCACCACGGTTGAGTTCAGGATGGCAATATGACCTCACAGGCTGCCAATGTGCGGTCCCTGAGCTGGGAGAGCCGGGTCAGGTGGGAACCAGCTCCAGCGCCGCGTTGCCTGCACCTCCACCCCCTCCTAGCGACAGCGCCCCCTCCTGCCTCCGTGAGAAAACAGAAGCCCCTCCCATCTCTCTCCTCAGAACGCCACACCCATCTTGGGTGTTTTTTAAATCTTTTCTACTGGAACATAACATACCCCAAGGTGTGTATATCATGAGCGTTCAACTCCATGAATCTTTATGAAATGAACACTCCCATGGCACCGGCACCAGATCAAAAATAGAACAGTACCAGGCCAGGGAGCGGCCAGGCCCGGAGTAGCCGGGTCGGATGCATCCAGGCCCGGAGCAGCAGCAGCCAGGTCCAGGGCAACTAGGTCGGGAGCGGAGGTGACCAGACCCGGAGCAGCTGGTTGTGGAACGAACCAGAGCAACAGAGGCCAGGCCCGGAACAGCCAGGCCTGGAACAGCTCGCTCTTCGCCTACCCCTGTCCCACGGCTGCCTCTCAGACATGGCTGGAAACTTTTGTGGGAACCTGAGGGTCTGCTGAATCAAGTGATGAAGGCTTAGATCTGGATGTGTTGAGTTAGTATAGGGCTGGGGTGTTGATCTGTGAGTGCCTTGGGTGGGGCCTGGATGAGGCTGGTTGACCTATTTGGAAATGTCTTTTGTGTGAAGTGTATTATTGGGTATGTGGAGGTATTATTGATATGAGAAAATGCTAAGTAACTGATTTACTATCTGAAAAGGGATTTACTATCAGGGAAAGGGAGGGAGGAAGAGACTGAACATAAACTGTGCACCTATGGATGAGGACAATGGGGGTGGGGAGGGGGTGGAGGGTGGGGTGGGAACCTGCTGGAGGGGGGAAGAGATGAGGAACCTTTGTAACAATATGAACAATAAAGATTGAATAAAAAAATTAAAAAAAAGAACAGTACCAGCCCATACTCTCTCCCCCTCCCCTCCTCCCAGCCAGAAATCCCTTTCCCATCCTACCCCCTTGGCCAATTTTTTTAAAAAAATTTTTTATGATTTTTTTTTTTCCAGAGAGAGGAAGGGAGAGGGAGAAAGGAATAGAAACACCAGCCAGTGTGGTTCAGTGATTAGTGTCAACCTATGAACAGGAGGTCAAGGGTTTGATTCCCAGTCAAGGGCACATACCTGGGTTGCAGGGTCATTCCTTGGCCCTGGTTGGGGGTTGGGTGTGTGCAGGAGGCGACCAATCGATGAGTCTCTCCTGCATATCTCTCTCTCTCTCTCTCTCTCTTTCTCTCTCTCTCTCTCTCTTTCCCTTTTCCCCTTCCTTCACACTCTCTAAAAATCAATAGAAAAAAAATACCCTTCAGCCAAAACCGGTTTGGCTCAATGGTAGAGCGTCGGTTTGCGGACTGAAGGGTTCCAGGTTCAATTCCGGTCAAGGGCATGTATCTTGGTTGTGGGCACATCCCCGGTAGGGGGTGTGCAGGAGGCAGCTGGTCGATGTTTCTCTCTCATCGATGTTTCTCTCTCATCGATGTTTCTGGCTCTCTATCTCTCTCCCTTCCTCTCTGTGAAAAATCAATAAAATATATTTTTTTTTAAAAATACCCTTCAATGAATGTTAACAGCAACAACAACAAACAGCAGCAATAACATCAACGATGAGAGAGAACCATTAATTGGCTGCCTCCGCCATGCCCCCTCCTGGGGATCGAGCCTGCAACCTGGGCCTGTGCCCTTGGCCAGGAAGTGGGTTCCATTACGACCACTAATGCAGAGAGGAGAAACTGAGGTACAGAAAGCGTGAGCCACACCCCCACAGTCACACAGGAACGGAGGAAGCTGGAATGCTCACCCAGCCCAGGTGCTGTCAGAGCCCACCCTGACCTTCCACAGTAACCTTCCCGAGGTGCTCCTCCAGGCGGAGGCTCCTCCCACTCCCCATCCTGGCCCCAGGTCCCGCTCCTGCCGTGAATTCCCGGTCCTCCCTGCTGCGTCAGAGAGGACCCACCCTGAGATGACACATGAGGGGCTTGGTGCCCAATAAACTCTCAATAACGTTTGAGCTTATTATCATCACTGACAGTGCTGGGGCACTGGTTGAGCCAGATGGGCTGGGTTGAAAGCCCATCACCACCATTTATTTATTTATTTGTTTATCGATATTTTTAATTAAAATCTCTCTTTTTAAAATATATTTTAATGAATTTTTTTACAGAGAGGAAAGAAGAGGAATAGAGAGTCAGAAACATCGATGAGAGAGAAACATCGATCAGCTGCCTCCTGCACACCCCCACTGGGGATGTGCCTGCAACCAAGGTACAGTATATGTCCTTGACCGGAATCGAACCTGGGACATCTCCCCCTCCCCCGAAGTCCACAGGCCAATGCTTTATCCACTGCGCCAAACCGGGTAGGGCTAAATTATCTTTTTATTGATTGCAGAGAGGAAGGGAGAGGGATAGAGAGAGAGAAACATCAGTGATGAGAAGCATCGACTGGCTGTCTCTGACACGCCCCCCACTGGAGATTGAACCTGCAACCCGGGCATGTGCCCTTGGCCAGAATCGAACCCAAGGCCCTTCAGTCCGCTGGCCGACGCTCTGTCCACTGAGTCGAACCAGCCAGGGCTCCACCACTTACTGGCAGTGTGGCCTGGGGTAAAGTCCCTCACCTCTGTGTGCTGTAGTTTCCCATCCGTAAAGTGGGAATGACGATGCTCTCTGTTTCATAGGGTTATTGCAAGAATTAAGATATAAAGTGCTCAAAAGTGCCTGCCACCAATGGTAGGTTTTTTGTTTTTGTGTGAATCTTCACTGAGGATACTTTTCCATTGATTTTTAGAGAGAGTAGAAGAAAGAGAGAGAGAGAGAACCATCAACGTGAGAGAAACACATTGATTGGTTCCCTCCTGCATGCGCCCCAACCAGGGCCCGGGCCAGGGAGGAGCCTGAAATCGAGGTAAGTGCCCTTGACCAGAATTGAACCCGGGACCCTTCAGTCCGCAGGCCGACGCTCTATCCACTGAGCCAAACCGGCCAGGGCTCATGTTAGGTTTCACAATTGCTCTAACGCTGTCTCCTATCCAATCTCATCTCCTAGGTCCCCAGGCAGGACAACAGCTGGTCCTGACCCGGGCCTCGCCGGGCTGCCTGTTACCTGGGAGACTCCCCTGCCGCCCCCTCCCCCGGCTCCCGGCCGCCCCCACCCTGAGCCTGGGTTCCGGCACCGGCTCCTTCTCCCGCTTCGCCCCGAGCCCCGGGGTGACCAGAACCCCAGCCTCGGGGGACAACTTCCTCACACTTTCTCCTTTTTAAGAGATTGACTGCAATTTCTATAATAACATCACATTAGCTGGAAATTAATGTCCTCATTAAGGCAGCAATTAGGCACATTAGTGCCGCAATAAAAGAGAAGCTCATGAAATAATTGCTGGTTCCAAAATGCCTTTAATTTAGTATTTTATATTGCACCGTGTTATTAATTTCCTCCCTCGGCAGAAGATAATAAGAGAAACGTTTGAATTGTGGGGAGGTTTAAAAGAAGAGATTTTTTAAAGGAAAGCCACGCTGATACCTCGAGACGGGCGATCTTTCTTCCCTGCAGAGCCGCGGCCAGCCGTTCCTGGGCCCGTGGGATGGCGGTGGCCATGGAGTGGGCGGGGGCCGAGCTGTGTCCCGGGACTCACGGCCAAACCTGGGGCCTTTGATTCCAGAAGCACCAGGAGTGCTTCCATGTCTCTTTGCCCTGAACGACAAATACCTGCTCAGGTCATATTTTTTCCGGTGGCTCCACCTCCTGGATTCAAATGTATCGATATTATATGTATGTTGCATGTCTGTATGTATTTTGTTAATACTCACCTGAGGATATTTTTTCCATTGATTTTTAGTGAGAGTAGAAGGCAGGGAGGTAGGGAGGGGCAAAGGGAGGGAGGAAGGGAGAGAGAGAGAGAGAGAGAGAGAGAGATCCATGTAAGAGATTTTCATTGATTGGTTGCCTCCTGCACACCCCTGATCATGGCTGGGGAATGAACCAGCAACCCAGGTATGTGCCCTTGACCGAGAATCAAACCCACCACCCTTCCACCCTTCAATGCTCTATCCACTGAGCCACACCTGCCAGGGCCTGAATTAAAATTTTAAAAAATACATTTTTATTGATTTCAGAAAGGAAGGGAAAGGAAGATGGAGAGAGAAACATCATTGATGAGAGGGAATCATTGATCTGCTGCGTCCTGCACACCCCACACTGGGGACTGAGCTTGAAACCCGAGCACGTGCCCTTGACTGGAATCGAACCCAGGACCCTTGAGTCCGAATGCCAATGTTCTACCCACTGAGCCAAACCAGCCAGGGCATGAATTAAAATTTATTTAGCACATGCTTCCTTGAGACCTGGTGATCCCGTCCTGAGGCTGGTGGAAAATGCAGGTGTACAGATGTGAAAATGCACTGCTAGCTGGGAAATAGTGCTATTTTGCAGCTGGTAACAAAATCATGGGTTTGGGACATGGTCATCGTGGGTGGGGAAGTCAGTAGGGAAGAGGCAGGTGAGGAGTGTATCTGTGGAGGGGTCTTCTGACCCCTTCTGACCCCCGGGTCGCCCTGAGCACCCCTCAATGTGGCCGAGTTGGACAGCAGGTGGGAGCATCAGACAGCGCCCAGCACAACCAGGTCCCCTGACTCCACATCCCATTCTCTAGCTTGTAGAGCTGTCGTAGAATGGGTTCCCCTGAGACAGGAATTTGAGGGCAAGTAGTGTATGTGGGAGGGGCCCCGGGAAGCGAGGCCAGGAAGGAAAAGAGGCCATTTTAGGAAGTGGTAACTGACACACCAAAAACAATCAGAGGAAGAGGCTTCGGAGGGGCATTCTAGCTGTGTGAGGAGGGAGGGCCTGCTGAAACCCACCATGGTCACTAACAGGGAAATGTTAAAAGGGAATCTGGAAGGCTGGTCAACCTGAATGGCTCTGAATGGCCGGAGCTAGTCACTCATTGTTCAGTTGAGACATTGGTAGTTAAAGCAGCCTCCACCTGTGAGTCATATGTAAATCCTTGCTGTTTGTCTATTATTGGGATTTCCTGCCTGAAGGATATGGGTGTTTCCCATAGCCTCAATGAAAGGGATGGCAAGGCCAGGGCAGTGGTAGTCCTCCCCCTAGAGGTGGACTCCCGCCTGGGCCCCCATTTCCCAAATTAATTCTTTCTAGCCTCTCTTCATTTTGCGTGCAGCCTTCTCCAGAACCCGAACCCTGAACAGGAACCCTGAGCCATGCAGAACTCCCACAAGGGCCTCTCAGAGAAGCGGACACATGAACAGAGACCTCAGGAGGCCGGGAGGACCCGTGTGCAGGTCTCGGGAGGAGGGTTCCCGGCAGGGGAAAAGGCGGGTACAACGGCCCAGAGGTGGGAACAGGCTTGGAAAGGAGGAGGGTCAGCCAGGAGGCTGGTGAGGCTGAATGGAGGTGAGAGAGGGAGAGAGTGGAGGGGCTGCACTCAGGGAAATACCAGGAAGGAAGGGTTTGAAAGGGCAGAGCAAGGCTATAAGCAGAACTTCCCTTTATGTTGAAGAGCCAGCCCCATGTGCACTTCGTGGTTATCCCGACGCTGGCCTTGTGCGCCACCCTTGACCCATCAGGAGGTAGCAGGGCATAGCTCAGACCCAGGAATGTGTTAATAATTTCCTGTCCTTTGTGCCGTAAGAACCTGCTGTAAGTCCCTGCTGTAAAACCCTGGAATAAAACCCTGACCTAGAGCTGACCAATTGGGGTCAGCCAACTCGGGTCCGACCCTTCCTCTGCCCCAGACCCCTATAAAACCTTTGTTCTGTTGAAGCTCGCTCTCTCTCCACCTCGCCTGCACTGGTGTATGTGGGCCTGAGCTCGGGCTAGCTTGAATAAAGGCTCTTTGCTTTTGCATCAGACTCGGCTCCCTGGTGGTCTTTGGGGATCACAAAATCTGGGCATAACAGATTCATAAGGAAGTGAAGGAGATGGTAACCAAACCAGTATCAGTCACTGATTGCCCGTTATGCTGCATAACAAACACCCCCAAAGGCAGTTGTTGTAGTGTGACCCCTATCTCACAAAGGACGCCTCAAAAAAGTCCAATTATGGAATTGGCTTGGAGATCAACACTTCCCAGTAATACCAACAACAAGAAAGGCTTAATAACAAGACTTTACAAACAGCCCACAAAGGTCTACACCAAGACTGTCCACCTCAGGTAACTGGGAGGCTGACTCACTGAACCATATAGGATACCTTAGCACACAAAGCCACCCTACCAACTCAGGGAAGCTGTGGAAATGCCGAGACAAGGAAATAGATCACAAACAAAAGAAATGGAGGAAAAGAAGAGACTGAATATAGAATTCAAAATCACACTTACAAGGTTTTTCAAGAATTTCCTAGAAAAGGTCGATAAGACCTATGAGGAGATGAAAAGGGATCAACAAGAAATAATAAGGGATCAGCCGGAACCGGTTTGGCTCAGTGGATAGAGCGTCGGCTTGGGGACTGGAGGGTCCTGGGTTCGATTCCGGTCAAGGACATGTACCTTGGCTGCGGGCATATCCCCAGTAGGGGGTGTGCAAGAGGCAGCTGATTGATGACTCTCATCGATGTTTCTAGCTCTCTCTCTCTCTCTCCCTTCCTCTCTGTACAAAAATCAATAAAATATATATTTTTTAAAAAAAGAAATAATAAGGGATCAACAAGAAATAAAGAATACATTGTCTGAAATAAAAAATATTATACAGAGTCCTAAAAACAGAATGGAAGATCGCAAGAATCAAGTCAAAGATTTGGAACATAAAGAGCCAGAAGACATTCCTCCACAGAAGCAAGAAGACAAGAGAATCCAGAAAGTTGAAGATAATGTAAGAAACCTCTGGGACAACTTCAAGCGAACCAACATCAGAATTATGGGGGTCCCAGAAGATGAGAGAGCAAGATATCGAAAACATACTGAAAGAAATAGTGACAGAAAACTTCCCCCACCTGGTGAAAGAATTAGATTTACAAGTCCAGGAAGCGCACAGAACTCCAAACAAAAGGAATCCAAAGAAGACCACACCAAGACACATCGTAATTAAAATTCCAAGAGCAAAAGACAAAGAGAGAATATTAAAAAAGCAGCAAGAGAAAAGCAGGTAGTTACCTATAAAGGAGCACCCATTCGATTGTCAGCTGATTTCTCAACAGAAACCATGCAGGCCAGATGGGAATGGCAAGAAATATTCAAGGTGATGAATAACAAGAACCTACAGCCAAAAATAATCTACCCAGCAAAGCTATAACTCAGAATCGAAGGCCAGATAAAGAGCTTCACTAATAAAAAAAAAAGCTAAAGGAGTTCATCACCGCCAAACTAGAATTATATGAATTGCTTTTTTTACTTTCTCTTCTTTCGGAAGAGAAAGTAAATAAAGATAAAAACTATGAACAACAAATACGTGACTATTAACAAGTGAATCTAAAAACCAAGGAAATTTTTAAAAAAATCTGATGAACAATATTAACTGGTGAATATAATAGAATCAGAGGTATGGAAGGGGAGTGAACTGATGATTCTCAGGGAAAAGGGGAGTGGGAGGTTGTGGGAAGAGACTGAATATAAACTGTGCACCTATGGATGAGGACAACGGGGGGTGGGGAAAGGGCAGAGGGTGGGGTGGGAACCTGGTGGCGGGGAGCAATGGAGTGGGGGTTGAAATGAGGAACATTTGTAATAATATGAACAATAAAGATTTATTAAAAAAAAAAAAGTCCAATTACGGAGTCATTTATTAAAGGCTGGCGGCATACGAGGGAGCCACAGCACTCCAGACCTCGCAGCCCCGAACCATTTGCCACGTCTGGCTCATATTGGCAAAATATCTCAAAGGTATCGATTACATCTTGTTTTTTTAAAAAAAAAATGTATTTTATTGATTTTTTACAGAGAGGAAGGGAGAGAGATAGAGAGTTAGAAACATCGATGAGAGAGAGTCATCGATCAGCTGCCTCTTGCACACCCCCTACTAGGGATATGCCCACAACCAAGGTACTTGCCCTTGACCGGAATCGAACCCGGGACCCTTTAGTCCCCAAGCCGACGCTCTATCCATTGAGCCAAACCGGTTTCGGCTCGATTACATCTTTGGGTCTAGAATGAGGAACCTGTCTTGAGACTTTACAGAAGTGAAACAGAGTAAGTTCGTTATCTAAAGTATCAACAGCCCTGACTTGTTTGGCTCAGTGGCTAGAACGTCGGCCTGCAGACTGAGGGGTCCCGGGTTCAATCCCGGTCATGGGCATGTGCCTTGGTTGCAGGCGCATCCCCAGTGTGAGGTGTTCAGGAGGCAGCTGATCGATGTTTCTAACTCTCTGTCCCTCTCCCTTCCTCTCTGTGAAAAATGAATGAAATATATTTTAAAAAATAAAGTATCTACGAGTCACTGAATCAACAGAAACACATTATCATTATCTGGGCCGGACCACCTGGACAATTTAGAATAATTGTGCTGTCCAGATTCTGGGACCACCAAGTCAACAGGAGTGCACTATCTGTAGCTACTATGGCAATTTAGGATAACTGGGCTGTCCTGGGTCCCAGAAGAATGTGCTTCGATGACCAGTGAGACCACAATCGATGGGATATTCAAACCACCATCAATGGAGTATTGGGATAGCACACATAAGTTCAGAAAATCAAAATAACTTTCTATTGTCTTAGCAAACAAATAGGTACAGAACCCAAACAGCAGTTTCTGCTGCCATACCTCGCAGTGGCTTACACAATCAGCAGCAACCATGGCTCTGCCGCCTGTGGGTCAGAGGCAGTTCTTGTGGTCTTGGTTGGGCTTGTTCTTGAGTCTGGGCAGCGGTGGGTCCAGGAAACTCACGCTGTTCGCCCAGGTGGGCCTCCCCACACGTGTGGGGCGCGGCCGGCGGGACCAGGATGGCCTCGGCGGGAGGACCGGGCTCCCCTCCATGGCCCCGGCTAGCCCCGGTTTTGGTCACGTGAACAGGGGCAAGGTTTCCAGACAGCGAACAGAAGGCCCAGATTCGGAACCACCCTGGCGATTCCGCTGCACCCAAACGGCCACAACAGGTAAAACAAATCCAGGCCAGACCTGGCCAGTTTTGCTCAGGGGTTGGAGCGTTGGCCCTTGGACTGAAGGGTCCTGGGTTTGATTTTGGTCGGAGGCGCATACTTCGGTGGCAAGCTTCATCCGCAGCCCCCGTGCAGGAGGCAACCCATCGATGTGTCTCTCTCACATTGACATTTCTCTCTCTGTCTCTTCCTCTCCCCTCCCTTCCACTCTCTCTAAAAAATAAATCAGCCCTCGCCGGTTTGGCTCAATGGATAGAGCGTCCGCCTGCGGACCAAAGGGTCCCGGGTTCGATTCTGGCCAAGAGCACATTCCCGGGTTGTGGGTTCGATCCCCAATAGGAGACATGCAGGAGGCAGCCTATCAATGATTCTCTCTCATTATTGATGTTTCTATCTCTCTATCCCTCTTCCTTCCTCTCTGAAATCAATAAAGAAATACCGTGTTTCCCCGAAAATAAGACATCCTCCGAAAATAGGACCTACTTACAGGTTTCCTTCTGAGTAAAATATAAGGCATCCCCCCGAAAATAAGCCCCCCCCCCCAGGCTAACCATGAGAGATTTGGTCCACTGATTCTGAAAGAAATGAAGTCACAAGAAATTCACCAGGAAATTCAGGAATTGCATTGTTATGATGATGTTCCAGAAGATGATGACATAATTGTCATTGAATAAATGAGTAAATTCTTGATCCTGTAGGATTCACAGTTTGTCTGGTTTGTGTTGACAGCTACCGTACTACCGTACCGTATACAGGTAATAAATTTCCTTTATTTTCATTTAACAATAAATGTGTACCGTATTCTTCTTCATGGAAAAAATAAGACATTCCCTGAAAATAAGACCTAGCGCATCTTTGGGAGCAAAAATTAATATAAGACACTGTCTTATTTTCGGGGAAACGGTATATATAAAAAATAAGAAACAAACAAACAAACGAATGGAAAAATATCCTCGGTGAGGATTAACAACAACAAAGTCCAGCCCAGACCCATTCACCGGGTGAGGGGAAAACAGGCCCCGCCCCCAGTGGGAGGAGCTTCCCAGTCCTGCTCCCAGCCCAGGCCTCTCCCCTGCCCATGGCATAAGCTTGTGTTGCTCAAAACCCCAAGTTTCTGACAAGACTCCCTTTCTCCTCTGCTGTGGGGTGTGGCCAGAACTGACATTTTTGCTGAAGTAAGTGGCTCTCCTAGCGGTGACTGGAGCGTTGGGGTTAATGGCTGGGTGCCTGAGCCGAGGAGAAATGGGCACTCCTTAAAAAAAAAAAAAAAAAAGTATTTGTATTGGCTTCAGAGAGGGAAGGAGGGAGAAATAGAAACATCAGTGATTGAGAGAGAATCCTTGACCAGTTGCCTTCTTCACGCCCCACACTGGAGATGGAGCCTGCAACCGGGGCAGGTGCCCTGACCGGAACTGAACCGTGACCTCCTGGTTCAAAGGTGGATGCTTAACCACTGACCCACACTGGCCTGGCTGAAATGGGCACTCCTGAGCTCACTCAAGCCTCTTGCCCAGTGCCCAACCTGCCCCCCCGGACCAGCCCCACCCGATTGGGGGAAAGGGATTCACCAGGGGCAGGGCCCCCGCCTGAGGAAGGGCCTAGGAGGGAGCCGTGAGCCAGCCAGGCAGCCAGGCCTGGGCACTGAGGCAGGACCAAGCCCTGTAGGGAGGGGGGTCAGGAGAGGAGGAGGAAGGTCCCAGCAGAACTGACCCAGTTGCCTTCCCCACACACACACACACACACACACACACACACACACACACCATCCTGTATCTCAAGAAAATAAAGTGCAGCTGGGTTCTTGGTTACCATGGCAACTGCCACCAAAAATTGGGGGGAACACCCTGGGGACATGAGAAGCAGTTTGCTCTCAGCTCCGGGAGAAGAGGGAGGGTTTGGGGGGGGATGGGGGATCAGAATCTCCTGGGGAGGGAAAAGCAGGGGAGCTGGCCCGGGGGGGGGCGATGTCTGTGGCCTCAGCACCGTCTGAGGGAGAGGGGGCGGCTCTGGCTTTGGGGGGGGGGCTGTTCCCAATCTAAGCCCCTACTTCCAAGGCCCAGCAGGCAGCCACCGCTCCCCGCCCAGGGCCTGGGGCTTCATCTTTCTCCTTCCTTCTTCTTCTTCTCTTTTAAAAAATATATTTTATTGATTTCTTACAGAGAGGCAGGGAGAGGAATAGAGCTAGAAACATCGATGAGAGAGACACATGGACCAGCTGCCTCCTGCACACGCCCCATCGGGGATGTGCCCACAACCACGGTACATGCCCCTGATCGGAATCAAACCTGGGACCTTTCAATCAGCAGGCAATGCTCTACCAAACCAGTTTCGTCATCTCCTTCTCCCTCCCTCCCTCCCTCCCTCCCTTCCTTCCTTCCTTCCTTCCTTCCTTCCTTCCTTCCTTCCTTCCTCTCTCTCTATCTCTCCCTCCCTCCTCTGCCCTCCCCTCCCTCCCTCCCTCTCTCTCTCTCTCTCCCTTCCTTCCTTCCTTCCTTCCTTCCTTCCTTCCTTCCTCTCTCTCTCTCTCTCCCTCCCTCCTCTGCCCTCCCCTCCCTCCCTCCCTCCCTCCCTTCCTTCCTTCCTTCCTTCCTTCCTTCCTTCCTTCCTTCCTTCCTTCCTTCCTTCCTCTCTCTCTCTTTCTCTCTCTCCCTCCCTCCCTCCTCTGCCCTCCCCTCCCTCCTTCCCTCTCTCTCCCTTCCTTCCTTCCTTCCTTCCTTCCTTCCTTCCTTCCTTCCTTCCTTCCTTCCTTTTTGTGTTAATTTCAAGTTTCACCTAAGGGACAGCACAGGCCTGACACTCATCAAATTCCCAAACCCAGGAAGGGGTCCAACCTCACTGCTAGCCCTCGCCCCTCAGGCTGAGGGGGAAAGGCCCAGATGTCGGGAGAGTGGGGGGAGGGCGACTCTAACCCCCAAAGGGCCCCCAGCCTCCCCACGCCCGTCCATCCGTCTCCCCAAGCCCAGGAAAGCAGAGAGCGCGTGCGGTGGCAGCTGGGTTTGGTTTTCTAAAATCTGTTAATAAAACACAAGTGAATCAAATCCGCTCTGAGGGAAAAGGGGAGGGGGCGGCGAGGCAGGGGCCGTGGTGTTTGCAGAAGTTGGAAATTTAATAAGAAGGGAAAATAAAAATAGCCGCTGTGCCGGAGAGGCAGAGAGGGGGCTGAGAGAGGAGGGTGGGGGGACTCCAGGGGGGGAAAGGCTGGTGCGCAGGGGGCCGGGTGCGGGGCTAGGAAGGCGAGGGCCTCCAGAAGGGGGGTAAATGGGGGGGGCAAGGGAGGCACAGCCAAGGCAACAGGAAGGGGGGCTGGGGGCACCCCCGGAGCGGCCCAATCCCCTGACCAATGTTCCGCAGGGGTGAGAGGGCACAGAGGTGAGGGCCTGGCCGCCTGAGTGAGGGGTCCAGCCCTGGTCACCGGGTGGTCACAGTGCCCCCGCCCGCACCGCCTGAGCCACTCGGGGACACGGCCGGGCAGGACTGCCAGGAGCAGGTTGCTCTCTGCACAGGAGAGCCGGACGGAAGCCAGAGCCGGAGCTGGTGTCACCCCTCCCAGCCCCGGCATCCGCCCAGAGGAACGGGTGCCTTTATTTTATTTTATTTATTTTATTTTATTATTTTTTTAATTTTTTAATATATTTTATTGATTTTTACAGAGAGGAAGGGAGAGGGATAGAGAGCCAGAAATGTCGATGAGAGAGAAACATCGACCAGCCACCTCCTGCACATCCCCGATGTGCCTGCAGCCAACGTACATACCCTTGACCGGAATCGAACCCGGGACCTTTCAGTCCGCAGACCGACGCTCTATCCACTGAGCCAAACCGGTTTCGGCTATTTTATTTTATTTTTTAAAAATATTTTTTATTAAGGTATTATATGTGTACATATCTTTCCCCCTCCACGCCCATACATGCCCCCCACCCCGGAGTTTTGCGTCCATTGGTTTTGCTTATATGCGTGCATACAAGTCCTTCGGTTGATCTCTTATCTCCCCCATAGCTCCCGCTGGAAGGGATGCCTCCAAAGAGCCTCACACAGAAGGTGAACCTGGCCCAGCCTCTGGCTCCGTGGCTGAGCCTCGACCTCTGAGCCAGGAGGCCACGGTTTGATTCCCAGTCAGGGCACAGGCCCCAGCGGGGTGCGTGCAGGAGGCAGCCAATCAGTGATTCTCTCTCATCGCTGACGTTCCTCTCCCTCTCTCTTCCTCTCTGAAACCAATAAAAATATATTAAAGAGGAAAAGTGGAGCTAACCCGAATGTCTGCCAGCAGATGGACAGATAAGGCAGTTCGTCTGGCCGGTGGAATGTCATTCAGGCATAAAAGGGAGCAATGTTCGCACACGCTGGGATGCGGACGGAACCAGAGGACGAACGTGCTGAGAGAAGGGAGTCAGGAACAAAAGTCCACTTGCAGGGAGTGCCCGGGACCAGTAAATCCACCGAGAAAAGAGACTGGTGCTGCCAGCGGCCAGGCTACGGGGAAGGTGAACACTGGGGGGTACAGGTAGTTTCCTCTGGAAAATTCTGGAACTTCAGAGAGAGATGGTGGTTGTACAACATTGGCTAAGATACTAAATGTCACTGGATGGTATACTCTTAAACGGTGGGTTTGACAGGAGGTGAATTTTACTTCAATCAGGAAAAGGAAGGGCCGCAGGACGGTGATGGAGAAGCAGCTGGGCCCTGCACAGGGCCAGTGACACCCCCCCTCCCCCCGCAGCCCCAGAAAACCCAGGATGGCGCAGGCTCAGGCCAGGGCCTGCCTTGGGGGCCCTCTGGGGGCGGCTGGATGGAATTCATTCATTCACTCACTCACTCACTCAACAAATCTTTACGGAGTGTTCATTTCACGGTGCAGTAAACAAATACACCCCCTACTCCCCCTCACCGCCAAAACCGGTTTGGCTCATTGGAGAGAGCGTTGGCCTGCAGACTCAAGGGTCCCGGGTTTGACTCCGGTCAAGGGCATGTGCTTACATGAGTGACCAGGGTGGCTGTATCTGGCACACAGTCCTGTCCATGCACCAGTGGGGGGTGTGCAGGAGGCAGCTGATCAATGATTCTCTCTCATCGATGTTTCTAACTCTATCCCTCTCTCTTCCTCTCTGTAAATCAATAAAATATTTAAAAAACAAAACAAGCTGAAACCGGTTTGGCTCAATGGATAGAGTGTCGACTTGGGGACTGAAAGGTCCTGGGTTCGATTTCGGTCGAGGGCATGTACCTTGGTTGCGGGCATATCCCCGGTAGGGGGTGTGCAAGAGGCAGCTGATCGATGACTTTCTCTCATCGGTGTTTCTAACTCTCTATCTCTCTCCCTTCCTCTCTGTACAAAATCAATAAAAATGTATTTTAAAATTAAAAAAAAAAAAGCCGAGACCGGTTTGGCTCAATGGATAGAGCGTCGGCTTGGGGACTGAAGGGTCCCGGGTTCGATTTCGGTCGAGGGCATGTACCTTGGCTGCGGGCATATCCCCAGTAGGGGGTGTGCAAGAGGCAGCTGATCGATGTTTCTCTCCCATCGGTGTTTCTAACTCTCTATCTCTCTCCCTTCCTCTCTGTACAAAATCAATAAAAATGTATTAAAAAATTAAAAAAACCAACACAAATAATCCCCTGCCACTGGGCCTGACTCTTGGCAGGAGACAGACAGACCCCAAACCAGCTGTGGGGAAGGAGGGGATGGTGTGAGCGACAGGGAGACATAAAACCAGGATGCGGGGGTGGGCGGGGGGACTGCACATCATTTTAACGAGTGACCTTGCCGGGGAGGGGGCGTCTGAGCAAAGCCCGGAGGCAGGCAAAGGGGAGTCAGCCCCCGGGGTGTCTGGGGAAGCTCCTTCCAGGCAGAGGGAGCAGCCGATGCAAAGTGCTGAGCCTCATTCTCTGGAGGTTACGCAGGAGAGGGGCCTGAGAACGGTGCGCACCAGCTAACGTCCCACAGAGCGAAGCCGGGCCTGCTCCGTGCGGTCGGACTCGGAACTGAACTGCCCGGAGACGCAAGCCGACCCTGAGGAACCTCCAAAGAGAACTCCTGCAGAGTCCCAGGAATCTCGACTCGCCTGTCCCCTATCGCTCTCCCACACCGCAGTGGGAAACACCACAACATGCACCTGGTGAACCCCAGCATGATTTTCCACTCTCTGCTTCCCAGTTCCAGCCAAGCGCCACGGAAGCCACACAGAGGATAAGCGTGGCCTGGGGTCTCTCTTCCTTCTTTTGTGGGAGAGTCTGTGGAGTGGCCCTCCTGGCTTACCTTCTCTGCTCCAAAACCTTCCTTCCACTTCATTCATTCGTTCATTCGTTTGTTTGTTTGTTTGTCCTCACCCGAGGATGTTTTCCCATTGATTTTCAGGGAGAGGGGAAGGGAGGCGGAGAGACAGGGAGGGGGAGACGTCGATGAGAGTCCCACATGAATCGGTTGCCTCCCGCATGCGCCCCAGCCTGCAACGGAGGCACAGGTCCTTGACCGGAATCGATCCCACGACCCTTCAGTCTGGGCCCGAGGTTCTATCCACTGAGCAAACCCGGCTAGGGCTATTTATGTTTCAAAAACACATTTCTATTGATTTTAGGGAGGAAGGGAGAGGTGAGAGAGAGAGAGAAATGTCAGTGATGAGAGAGAATCATTGACCGGCTGCCCTCTGCACGTCCCACACTGGGGATGGGGCCGGGCGTGTGGCCTGACCCAGAACTGAACCACGTAGTCAGTGCTGGACCACGGCATTGCTTCCGCTTTAAACTCCACGCTGGCTCATGGGAATTCTTTCTGGCGCGAAGCCAGGAACCCTCTTGGCTCAGGACCCCAGTCCCCACTAGGAACTGGCCCCACTGGCACCAGCAGGAGCCTGCTGAGCTGACCCCAGTCTGTGCCAAGACAAGGACCGCAGTGACAGCAGCAAGCCCCGGACAGGACTGTGTGCCGGATACAGCCTCCCCGTCACCCGTGTAAGCCTCACAGAGAACTGCGATGACGGCGAAAATAAACGTCACGAACTCCATTTCACAGGGGGAAACTGAGGCCCGGAGGGATGGACTCTCTTGGATTTGAACAGAGCACAGCAGGTGAAGTCTGTGAACGTCTCCAAAGCCCCCCCCCCTTACAGCGCCCCCCTTACAGCGCCCCCAGGCCCCCAGGCCTGCGCCGAGCTGCCTCTGGTCCAGGGGCTCCCGGAGCGGGGAGCTTGGCCAGGGGTCCCAGCTCCAGGGAGGCAGCGCTGGCAGATGATTGATGGTTTAATATCTTGCGCTGCAACCCGGGCCCCTCCTCCCCCACAGCCCAGCAGGCAGCCCCCAAGGAGAGGCAGAGGTGGGGTAATTCGGTTAGCAGAAAGAGAAGGAAAATGCCAGAGACACGCAGACCAGGGAGCTGGTTTTCCTGGACTCAAGGGGGAAGGAGGAGGCAGCTCCCCAGTTCTGTTGGGGTCCAGGGGGCGAGCAGCCCTCAGCCCCTCTCCGGTACCACCCGACAGCCTGTCTTGGACATGGAAATGGGATAAGAGAAAGGTCACAAGCGGAATCAAGGCCTCCGAGGAGGCGGCAGCTCGTGGCCTCTGCAGGTCGGAGGGAGGCTGGAGGGACCCGGAGGGAGGCGGGAGCTGGGGGAACTTTGTACCCAGAGAAGAAACCTTGGGTCATCCTTGTCTCTCGCTCCCTACTGTCAGGGTCGCCAAAGGAGGAACGCACGAGGCCAAAGGGGATAAAGAATTATGAATTTGCCGAAACCGGTTTGGCTCAGTGGATAGAGCGTCGGCCTGCGGACTGAAGGGTCCTGGGTTCAATTCCGGTCAAGGATGTGTTCCTTGGTTGCAGGCACATCCCCAGTAGGGGGAGTGCAAGAGGCAGCTGATGGATGACACTCTCATTGATGTTTCTCTCTCTCCCCCTTCCTCTCTGTAAAAAATAAATAAAGTATATTTTTTTAAAAAGAATTATGAGTTTACTAAAGGCCTAATGCACGAAATTTGTGTACGAGTCGGCCTTCCTTCCCCCGGCTGCTGGCACCGGCTTCCCTCTGCCACCGGCAGGCTCCCCGCGGCCCCAGCTCCGTCCGTCCGTCCGGAAGGTCGTCTGGAAGGATGTCCGGTATAATCAGCATATGACCCTTTTATTATGAAAGATTAGGTCATCGGGATACCCTGATGGGCTGGGCCCCAAAATGGCGCCAGCCCTCAAAGACAGAGTCAGAGGTTTTTAACGGGCCCTGGGCGAGCTTTTCCAGGCGGAGAATTCTCTGTGCAGGTGCGGGTTCCAGGAAACTCCGGAGGGGAGAGGTAATGGTCTTAGCAAGAGGAATGTGGTCTAAGCGAGTGGAATGTCCATTGGGAAGTGGCCTAGAGGTCAGTTCCCGGGGGCGGGGGTATCGAATGGTTATTTGATCAGACCTAACACCTAGTTCTTCCTGTCCCCTCCTCCCCTCTCCCCTTCGCCTTTGAAATTTTATATATATATATATATTATATATATATATATATATATATCCCCCAAACCTCAGACTTCCGTTCTCCAGGCCTTTAGGGACCCCGACCAAGTCCAGTGCAGTAGCCTCTGCCCTGTCCCCAGCTCTGCCCTTGCATATCCCCTCCATAGCCCTCAGATGGCGCCAGTGAGCACCAAAGCTCAGAACACCCAGGGCTCCCACCGTGGGTTAGTTTTCTGTGGCTGCCATCACTGATTCCCACGTATCATCTCACGCTCTGGTTTGGTGCCCGCAGAATGCGAGGTGCTAGGGAAGGACGGTCACCTGCTCATTCAGGTGTTGGCGGAATTCAGCTCCTGTCTTCAGCTCTTCTCACAGTGCCCCTCCCTCATCGCACTCCAGCCGCCAAAATGTTTCTCAGGCACAGAGAGCGAGTTCCAGCTCCTGGGCCTTTGCATATGCTTTCCTTCGCCAGGAAAAGTCTGCCTCACGCATTTGCATGACTTGCTGTCTTTTTTTTTTTTTTGGTCTTTTTTTTTAATTCTAGGTTCTCTCTCTCTCTCTCTCTCTCTCTCTCTCTCTCTCTCTCTCTCAAATATATTTTTATTGATTTTTTTACAGAGAGGGAGAGAGACAGAAACATCAATGAGAGTCATCTATCAGCTGCCTCTTGCAAGCCCCCTACTGGGGATGTGGCTGCAACCAAAGTACATGTCCCTGACCAGAATCGAACCTGGGACCCTTCAGTCCGCAGGCCAACTCTCTATCCCCTGAGCCAAACCGGTTTAGGCAATGTCTCTCTTTTTTTTAAATATTTTTTAAAATTAATTTCAGAGAGGAAGGGAAAGGGCGAGAGAGAATCATTGATTGGCTGCCTCCTGCACAGCCCCCACTGGGGATTGAGCCTGCAACCTGGGCATGTGCCCTTGACCCAAGTTGAACTCAGGACCCCTTCAGTCCGCAGGCCAATGCTCTAGCCACTGAGCCAAACCAGCTAGGGCTTGCTGTCCCTCTTCACCCAGGTTTCTGCTTGGGGTATGGGCTGTCTCCCAATATCCCTTTTCCTTATCTTTTGTTGCAAGTAAATTATTGTGGTTTTTTTTTTATTGTGGCAAGATATATATAACCTAAAATTTACCATGTGCCGAAACCGGTTTGGCTCAGTGGATAGAGCATCTGCCTGTGGACTGAAAGTCCCAAGTTCGATTCCGGTCAAGAGCATGTACATTGGTTGTCGGCACATCCCCAGCTAATCGATGATTCTCTCTCATCGATGTTCCTAACTCTCTCTCCCTCTCCCTTCCTCTCTGTAAAAAAAATCAATAAAGTATATATTTTTTAAAAATAAAATTTACCATGTAACCATTTTACAGGGTGCAACTCAGTGGCACTCATTGCCATGCTGTGCAACCAACACTGCTCTCTAGTTCCAGAACCTTCCCATCCCTGTCCATGGAAACCCCACAGTGATTTAGCAGTCGCTCCCCATCCTCCCCCACTCCCTACTTTCCTTCTTTTTTGTATTAAAAGGACACCTCCATTTTAAAGCTGGTCACAGGGTCATCCAGGGGGGGAAAAAAAGACTACATTTCCCAGCCTTCCTGGAAGGCTATGCCATGTGACTGCATTTTGACCAATAGCAGGCAAGCATCAGAGAAGAGGCGGGGCAAAGCCTCCCCTACTTTACTTCCCACTGGCCAGTTTCCTGTGGCTGCCATCACTAATTCCCATAAACATATGGGACCTGATGGGGAGTCCAGTCTAAAGATGGTGGAACTGTGCCGAAACCGGTTTGGCTCAATGGATAGAGCGTCGGCTTGGGGACAGAAAGGTCCCGGGTTCGATTCCAGTCAAGGGCACGTACCTTGGTTGCGGGCATATCCCCAGTAGGGGGTGTGCAAGAGGCAGCTGATCGATGACCCCCTCTCATCGATGTTTCTAACTATCTCTCTCCCTTCCTCTCTGTACAAAATCAATAAAATATTTTTAAAAAATAAAAAATAATAAAAAATAAATAAAGATGGTGGAACTGGAGACAGAAGACACAGAGAGCCTGTGCCCCCACCACAGTGTCGCCAACCATCCCAGCCCCAGACCACTCACACCCAGACGACGGGGTGAGTGCTAAATAAATTCATCTCTTGTTTGGGCCTCTGTCACGTTGGGTTTCTATTCCAGCAGCCAAAGCGGTGTTGTCACGAAGCACACCACACGGTAATGGGATCTACATTACGTGGCCCTGCCGAGACCGGTTTGGCTCAGTGGATAGAGCGTCGGCCTACCGACCAAAAGGTGTGGGGTTCGATTCCCATCAAGGGCATGTGCCTTGGTTGCAGGCACGTCCCCAGTAGGGGGTATGCAGGAGGCAGCTGATCCATGTTTCTAGCTTTCTATCCCTCTCTCTTCCTCTCTGTAAAAAATCAATAAAATATATTTTTATAAAATACATTACGTGGCACTGCCTGAGCAGGTAGGCAGCTGGTGAGGGCTCCGATAGCACAGTCTGGGAAGCTGGGGGCCCCTGTTAGCAAGGACAGATGATTGATGGTTTAATATCTCCTGCTGCCACCCGGGCCCCTCCTCCCCCAGCACAGTTACAAGAAGCCTGGTGCTGTGGACTGAATGTGTGTGTCCCGCAGATTCACACGTTGAAACCTAATGCTCCGAGTGATGGCGTTAGGAGGCGGGGCCTTTGGAGGGGTCATTAGGTCAGGAGGGTGACACCGTCAGGAAATGGGGTCAGTGCCCTCACAAAGGAACCACGGAGAGCTCCCTGGCGCCACCCCGAGGAGGCAGCTGTCTCTGGACCAGGAAGTGGGTTCTCACCGGACACGGAGTCTGCCTGCATCTCGAGCTTGGGCCTGCAGCCTCCCGGACTGAGAAGCACACGCCGGTGGTGTATGGGCCGCCCGGTCTGTGGCGTTCGGCTGCAGCAGGCTGAGCAGACTCCGCGCCATCTGGGACCTCCCTGAAGACAGACAGCCCGCCGCTGCAGGGCGGACGGCTCTGTGCAGTGCAGGCCCGGGCTGTTTGTGTGAGTCCGGAGTGGCCCTCGGTGTCTCTTCAGCCACTGTCATGTTTCCCTCGCTGGCCACACCCATTCGATGTCTGAGGTCAGATTGAGAGGTCCCGGTGACCGGTTCAAACTGTCTTTTCCTAATAGCAAATGCTTGGACAGGGAGGGGTCTCTGCCTTCGGGGAGTCAGCAGCCTAACGTTTGTCTGAACGAACATCCACAAAAGGGAAAAAAAACTATCTTTCCTTGACTGCTGTGGGGATGTAATGAGGGAGGGACGTAGAAAGCACCTAGCTGTGCCTGGCACACAGTAGGTGCTCAATAAATGTTCGTTGTTTCCATCACCATCTCTGGTTTGGGAAAGCGATGCCCCTTCCCAAACTGTGATGGCTGGGGTGGGGGAGGGGAGCTTCTTCCACATCTTTTGTCTCCAGACAAGAAGCAGCCCCTGTGGGGCAGGCCCTTTCCCCACAGCTGGCTCTCTGCACCCCACCTCCCACCCCACCCCCTTTCCTGCCTCTCTGCTTCCTTCATTCCCTACAACTCGCCCAGGTCCCTCCCTTCCTGAAACACCCCCTCCACTGACCCCACAGAGCAGGGCTGGGGCCAAGTTCCTCACAGAACTCCTCTATGACCGTTTTCTGACTGCTAAGTGGTTAAAAATATCCACTCCGCCCAGACAATTTTGCTAAGCCGGTGTCAGGGGGAGGAAGGGAGACACGGGAGAGCTCGCAAATGAAGCAAATTGCTGAAAATCGGATTTTTACCGTCTTATCTGGGAGCCACACGAGAGGAGCCGAGATTGCAGAGCTGCTGGAACTTTCTCACATCCCCGCGTCGGGGGGCAAGACAGTGGGTGGGGGAGGCGCGAGGAGAAGACAGGGAAGGTGAACAGAAGGAAAGGCGGGCTTACGAGGGAGAGAGGGAGGAAGCTGGAAGAGACAGGGAGGGGGAAACGAACAGGAAGAAATGCAACGTGAGCAAGCAATTCCGGGCATGGATCTGAACGCCCTGACCCCGGCCAGGGGCACCCTCGGGGCTTCGCCTCTGTCAAAGCCCCGTTACCTGTGGGTCCGGTTTTAATTGCCCAGCAAGTTCATGGAAGAGGTAGGCGACAGCCGAAACCGGTTTGGCTCAGTGGATAGAGCGTCGGCCTGCGGACTCAAGGGTCCCAGGTTTGATTCAGGTCAAGGGCATGTACCTTGGTTGCGGTCACATCCCCAGTAGGGGGTGTGCAGGAGGCAGCTGATCGATGTTTCTAGCTCTCTCCCTTCCTCTCTGTAAAAAATCAATAAAATATATTAATAAAAAAAAAAAAAAAAAAAGACTTGGAGACACCCATTTACGGTTGAGAAAATGAAAGCTTCAGGGAAGGAGGCCTAAGCTCCCAGCCATGGAAATGACCAATCGAGAGCCTGGAACCGGGGAGCGGGGGCGGGGGGAGGTTGTACGGGATCAGAGAGCAAATATTTCCGGCTTCGCAGGCCACATGGTCTCTGTCGCAATGACCCAAGCCAGCCGCGGCGTGGTGGAAGCAGCCAGAGGCCATATGTAAAGGAATGGGTGTCTGTGTGCCAATAAAACCACACTGACTGGCCAGATTATGATGATCTCTGAAAGTATAATAATAACCTGCCCACCCAGTGTGTGTGTGTGTGTGGTGTGTGTCTCCCAGTTGTGAACTCCACCCTCCAGCCCTGCTGACAGGTGCACCGCAGACATGCAGGTGTCGGACGTCCAGGCCCTGAGACGGAGAGGAGAGAAAGAGGTGCAGTGTTGCTAGCAGATAATCCCGCGCACCCGAAGAGGTGACGCTCGGAGGTGGTGGCCGGAGGTTGGGGCCCGGGGCCGGCTGGCGGGAGGCGTTGGAAGTGACCCTGATCCGTGGTGGAGCCCACGCCGGATAGCCAAGGCGGCTCCCTTGTTTCATGAAGTCATTGCCTCCCGGCAGCTCTCGCGCGGTGTCCCTCCCTACAAAGCGGCAGAAGCTGGGCGACAAAGTTAGCTGAGCCTTGGTGATGAAAGAGATGTTTAAAAGTAAGAATGGAGCCCTAGCTGGTTTGGCTCAGTGGATAGAGCGTCGGCCTGCGGACTCAAGGATCCCAAGTTTGATTCTTGTCAAGGGCATGCACCTTAATTGTGGGCACATACCCAGTAGGGAGTGTGCAGAAGGCAGCTGATCGGTGTTTCTCTCTCATGGATGTTTCTAACTCTCTATCCCTCTCCCTTCCTCTCTGTAAAAAAATCAATAATATATATATATATATATATATATATATATATATATATATATAATATTTAAAAGTCAATGGAAAAATATAATTGGGTGAGGATTTTTTTTAAGTAAAAAAAGAAAGAAACAAACAAACAACAAGTAAAGAGTGTCTTTTGGGGGCTGGATCAGGCTCCAATCTGCAGGTTCTGCTGAACAGAAAGGCTGATTGAGCTGCCACGGATGCTCCGAGCACTGAGCACAGTCCCTAGGCTGGCAGCCGTGAACGTCTCCCTTTGGTCAGACCTGGAAACCAGCCTCGCCTGCTTGCCCTGTCAACCTCGGGGGTCTCTCTCCAGCATCCGGGCTCCCTTGCCAAGGATTTCTTGGTCTTTCTTAGATTAGTAAGAAAACTGGGTCTCAGTTTCACTATTTGAAGTGGGGATATAGTGTGTCATAGTCAGGACCAGCCTAGATTATGCTACATAACAAGTAAACCCAGATTGCTGAGCTAGAGGAGGTTGTGTTTCTGGATTCCAGACATGCCGCTTGTCAGCAATCTGGAAGATGGGACTTTCCAAAGGCGGTTATGATACAGCAAGCCCAAGTGTGCAGCTGGCCACTGTGGTGAGGATGAATCTCTGAGAGTCCACCACACAGTTGCAAACACGCACCCCCTGCCCCTTGCCCAGAGCCAAACAAAGGGACAGGACAGTTCCAAACCCAGCCTCTCCAGCGTCCACTCCCCCAATCCCAGAGCCAACCCCTTCTTTCCTCTCCTCCCTGCAGCACATTCCTTCAGAGCTGGGAGTTAATAAACTCATCACCGGGGAGCAGGGAACTTGTCTGCAGAGGTTTTAATTACAGCCGAAAATCGGCCCGATTGGTATTTAATGTCGACTCAGTGGAGCTAACTGGTCAGAGCAGGAGGAGCTGAGGTTTGCATGGAGGAGTCCCGAGCCTTGCCTGCCTGCTCTTCCCCAGGCGCCTCTGAGAGCCTGTGGGGGGCAGCGGGGAGGGAGAGGAGGTGGTTCTGGCTCTCTGGGGCCTGCAGGAGGACCTCAGAGACCCGGAAGAGGAAAGGAAGCAGCCTGAGGGGAAGAGGAGAGAAGGCATTTCTGACACCTCAGCTCAAGGCTCTGCTCTCTGGCCTCAGGCTGTTTCCTCCTGGTGACAAACAGCTGGTGTCTCCTAGGCAGCAGTGGAGGAAGGGGTTCGGGTAAGGAGAGTGTGGGAGGAGCTGCGAATGGGGTGGAGAGGGAAGGATTGAGCCCTCCAGGGGCCAGGCTGAGCTGAAGGAGCAAAACATTCTCGGAGAAGCTGGGGGAGGAGGGAGCTCCCAGGCCATGCGTCCAGCCTCGGGGCTCTCCCCAGCGAGCTGAAGGAGGGGAATCTCCCTGGAGAGACAAAGAAAGGAAAAGTCCCAAACAACTGGAGACAGGATAGCAGAAGCCAACCCCACCCAGAACCTGCTGCTGTTTATTATTTTCCATACATTCCACCACGTCCTGCCCGGGGACCGTTTATTATGTGTTTATTTATTTTTGTTAGAACAACTCAGCAGAAGAACATTCCCGTTTGCTGTTGGACAACATTGTTCCAGGCATACACCACACAGGCCAAAAACCAAAATAAACAGCAGCTTCACAGGCAAAAGAAGTTGGGGGAGGCAGGGAGGGAGAAGAAGTCTTTTTGACTTGTTCAAATCCGGATTAAAACTTTGAACTTAAAAAGAAAGAAACCTTTTTATCTTTGGCCTTTTTAACCATCTCTTACAAACCAGCGACTTCTAGCACAGCTAAGTACATACACACAGACTTACAGCAATGCTCGGAAGAAAATGGTCTTTTCGGTGGTTGTTTTTGTTTTTTCACGTCGTTTTTTTCTTGTCCTTTGAGAATATAACGAACATGGTCACACCACAAGTAAAGTCAGAAGTAGGACAAGAATGCTCCACAGGCTGGTTGGGCCACCCCAAGATCATTAAAAATGGCTGACCCCTAACAATATGGACAAAAACATAAAATGTAAATAAAAAATGCAAACAAATATTTCCTTTTAAAGTACTTTTGTTTTTTTCTTTTGAAGCACTTTTTTTTTTTTTAAATTTTATTGATTTTTCACAGAGAGGGAGAGAGAGGGATATGTTGTGGGGTCGAACCCTGGGTTCAAAATAAGACCACCGGAGGCTGGTTAATTAATTAAAAAAACAATCAAGCAAGGATTTATTGACTGGCCAGGACAGCCACGAGAGCACCACACGCAGGTGGACTCCAAATGACTGCACCGTTTCAGGGGTAGGCAGTCTCTTTTAAAGGTTCAAACCACAGGAATTTTCCTTTGTTCTAAATTCTAAATCCTAAAGACTAAATTCTAAAGACTGGGGACAGCCCTCAGGTCGGTTCCCAGTCACATCCTGCTGGACATTGGAATGTGGCCCTATCTTGCGATAGCGATAATACAGAAGCAGAGCTCAGCGGTTAGACTCTAAAGGCTATCTACAGTTTCTACCCCCGAAGCTACTGAGTCAGTGGGAATCATTCTCCTGTGGTCCTGGCCCCTAGGCGAGGGAAAATTGCCTCAGCCTCCAGGTCTCCACCTGGAAGCTGAGGTAAGTACCCAGTGTTTTAATCAGATGCAGGGGCCAGACTCAGCAGGGTTAAAATTCAAACAGCAGTTTTTACCAAAGTATGGTTGCCACTATATTTCAGGATAGAGAGTTAGAAACATCGAGGAGAGAGAATCATCGATCAGCTGCCTCTTGCACACCCCCTACTGGGGATGTGCCCACAACCAAGGTACTTGCCCTTGACCGGAATCGAACCCGGGACCTTCCAGTCCGCAGGCCAACGCTCTATCCACTGAGCCAAACCGGTTTCGGCTCTTTTGAAGTACTTTTAAGAAAAAAAGCAGGGCCTATGGTTCTTTCCCCCTCCGCAGTGGCAAATTCACGTTGTGGTTTTGGTTGGGTGGTGGAGAGGGCATGTCACCTGCAGGTGGCGCTGCCGAGGTGGGCGGCAGGGAAAGGTGACCACGTTTAGATTCTGAGACGGGAAGTGGAGGGTGAATAGGTCACAGGGCCTTTTTTTAAATATATATTTTTATTGATTTTTTTACAGAGAGGAAGGAAAAGAGAGAGAGAGTCAGAAACATTGATGAGAGAGAAATACTGATCAGCTGCCTCTTGCACACCCCTCACTGGGGATGTGCCCGCAACCAAGGTACAAGCCCTTGACTGGAATCAAACCTGGGACCTTTCAGTCTGCAGGCCGACGCTCTACCCACTGAGCCAAACCAGTCAGGGCACAGAGGCCTTTTTTTAAAAAGGTTAATTTTTCCTTTTTTGCTGTCTGGTCATCCCCAGAGGACAGCTTAGAAATAAGAGCACAAGACTCCGCAGTCAGACTGCCTGGATTCTAACTCTGCCGTCACTTCCTAGCTGCGTGACCGAAGGTAAGCGACTTGAGCTGCCTGCCTCAGTTTGTCATCTGTAAAATGGGCATGTAATTTCCAATGATTAGGCGAGGCAAGGTGAGGTGAGGCAGCAGAAAACAAAGAAACCCAACCTCTCAGCAACTTAAAATCACTGGTTTACATCTCACTCAGGCTTCATGTCTGATTTGGGTCATCGGAGGGAGCTCTCCTCAGCCCCTTCTGGAGCAATCACAATCTGGAACATTCTGGAACATTCTGGAACATTCTGGAACATGGCTGATTGTGGTGGCAGGAAGAAGGAAGAGCTTTGGAAGGGCTCACACAGGCAATTAAATGCTCCAACGTGGGGGGCGGGGGCAACACGTGTCAGTCCCACTCAGAGCTCATTGGTTAGAACTGGTCACGGGACCTCACTTAGAACTAGGGGCGGGAGGCACAGTCCTGGGCCACCAGAGCTCATGGCCTCCACCTGAGTGACTGAGTGTGAAGAGCTTAGGACGGTACCTGGCACATCAAAGTGCTCTCTACCGAGTCCGTGCTTTGTCAGGAGGGATCTCACCAGGCGCCTAGTGTGTCTCTGATACTGGCTGAGCAGGACCACGATGGCCCAGTGGCGGGAAGCCTGGGAAGCGAGCTCCAGGTGTGGTCCAGCTGTGCTCCATGTTGGCACCAGCTGTGCGCCAGGTGTGAGGCGCAGTGGCGTTACACGCAGGTCAGACCCTGACCTCGGACACGACCACATTGCTCCAGCGTGCATTCTGGAGAGGGAGATGGTGAGGGCTGACCAAACCCTTGAACCAATACCCCTCCCCTGGGAGCTGACCTCTAGGCCACTTCACAGTGGACATTCCATTCGCTTAGACCGCATTCCACTTGCCAAGACCATAACCTCTCCCCTCAGGAGTTTCCCGGAACCCGGACCCGCACAGAGAATTCTCCGCCCAGAAAATGACCGCCTAAAAGCCTTTAAAAACCTCTGACTCCTCATCTTGGGGCATAGGTTCCATGTTGGGACTCAGCCCATCTGGGTTTCCATATGACCTAATCCTATAGAATAAAAGGCTAATATGCAAATCAACTGAATGGTGGAAAGACCAGTCACTGTGATACACACTGGCCACCAGGGGGCAGACCCTCCACACAGGAGAAGCGCCTGGGAAGCACCACTCAGCTGTGCTCATGGCAGTCGGACATCCCCTGAGGGCTCCCAGACTGCAAGAGGACACAGGCCGGGCTCTGGGACCCCTCCCCTCTGAGTGCACAAATTTTGTGCACTGGGCCTCTCGTAAATTCATAATTCTTCACCGCTTTTGGCCTCCTTTGGTGACCCTATCAGAGATGTGAGCTAGAGCCTGCCCAGATCCTACCTCCCTGCACCAACAGGCACCCTGCCCCACAGAGACCCACCCACACCCAGGCTGCCCACGCCCATGTCAGCTCCAGCCGGAGGCCCCAGAGCCCTGAGGGCAGGAGCCCACACCACCCGCCCTGTCTCTCCTGTAGCTCATGGCTGACGTCGTTTCCTCATGGCTGTGAGGAGCACTCACCCAAAGCCAGGCTCGTTCGCTCTCTCTGTTCTTGACCCAAAACAGAGGAGGTAGCAGGTAAGGAAACGGGACCTGAGAGGCAGTCACAGGCCCAGGGGCTCCCAGACTCAAAGCCGGGCTGCTCTGCCTCCAGAACTTTCAAAACTGTCCCCAAGCTGTGTCTGAGGCCTCTGCACCACCCCTGTCAGCTCCCCGTGTTCCAACACCTCCCCCCACCCCCACCTCCCCCCTGCTGAGCCTGGTGTCACCCTCACCCCAACGGAGCTCACCTCAAAAGAGGGCACAGAGGCCTGGCAGACACTAAGGGAGCCCCTGAAAAATCCACATCCTAGGCAAAAAAAAGAAAAAGAAAAAAAGGGGGGGGTGCCCCAAACCCCGGTAACTCCAGTTAAAGCCCTTCCTCCTCCTCTTCCTCCTCCTCCTCCTCCTCCTCTTCCTCCTTCTCCTCGTCCTCCTCCTTCTTCTAAATATATTTTATTGATTTTTTACAGAGAGGAAGGGAGATAGTTAGAAACATCGATGAGAGTCATTGATCAGCTGCCTCTTGCACGCCCCCTACTGGGTACGTACCCGCAACCAAGGTGCATGCCCTTGACTGGAATCGAACCTGGGGTCCTTCAGCCTACGCTTTATCCACTGAGCCAAACCGGTTTCGGCTCCGGCTTCTTTAAGGAGAACAGGAAAGCAAGGCAAGCCTGCCTCCCCCAATCCTCTCCACGGGGGGCCACGGCTGGCTGGAGGGGCCGTTTGCCAGGGTCTCAGGCTGGGGGAGGTGGGTGGTGTCCCGGTGCACTGGTAGGCAGAGGGGAAGCCGTGCCAGCTGCCCTCCCAGGGGGACGTCCCCCGTGGACCGCTGCTGCAGGAGTGTGTGTGTTGGGGGGGAGGGAGGGAGGGGAGGGCTGAGACGTCCCCAGAGCACCCCAGCTTCCCAGCCTCCTTCCCGGAGAGCTAAGCCCAGCCGGAGGCCTCCAGCCCTCGCAGGGCAGGAAGTGGGAGTTCAGGAGGATTAGAGGCCCGCCCACCTGCGGAGAGATTAGCTGGGATCAATATCCTGAGGGCTGGCGCAGAGCCTCTCTGAGGGGCTCGTTAGCCGTGACCTGAGAGGTAATTAATGGGCTTGTTGGGGTTGGGCCAGGCCCCCTACCCACGCCGAATAGGAGGCAGCCCCTCCAAAGCCAGGCCTGGGGCCCTGGCCCCGGTCTCACTCCTCCTGCGGGTCCAAACTCTGGGTCCTTTGTAGCTCTCTGGCTGCTCCTGGGGGGGGCATTATAACGGCCATTACCGTTTATTGAGTGCGTGCTGTGTACGCTTTAAGTAGTTTGTGAGCCCTGGCCCCTTAGCTCAGTTGTTCCGAGCCTCATCATCCCCCATAAGCCCCCTAAGGAAGCACGGGTAGGTCGAACAACACATCATCTCTCTCCCTCTCCCTCTCCCTCCCCCTCTCAAAAAAAACAAAATTGTTAAATAGTCCCGTGAGCTACCATCGCAATTCTAGAAGGCAGGTTGCTATCAGGTGGACTTTGCAGATGAAGACACTGAGGCCCGGGGAAAGGAGAGCGACTGTGCAAGTTCATTGCATCGGTAATTCTGGCATTCAAAGCCAGGCATCCGGGTTCAGGGCTTGGGCCCCTAACCTGGACAACGGTTTCTTTTCCCTGCCAACCTTCCACCTGACGCCACTCGAACCCTCTGGAACCACCTGAGCACCCAGTGCAGGGAGAACTCTGCACCGAACACCAAGTCCCAGAGGTGTAGGAGCTCCAGGAAGGGGTGGGGGTGGGGGGGAGGTCCCAAAGGACCCCATTGGTCCGGAGGAGCAAGCATGAGGTCTGGCAGGTGGCGGGTGGCCAGCATACCTGTGTGGAGCCCTGGCCCGTGTGGCTCCGCTGGCTGAGTGTCCCACCAGGCACCGAGAGGTCACCGGTTCAACTCCTGGTCAGGGCACAAGCCCAGGCTGCGGCTTGATCTCCCATAGAGGGCAAGTAGGAGGCATCTAATCGATGTATCTCTCTCACATCAATGTTTTTCTCTGTCTCTCTCCCCCTTCCTCTCTCTCAAAACCAATAAAAGCATATCCTCAGGAGAGGATTTTTAAAAAGAGGGGAAAAAGGGGGAGTGTTAACCTAGATGCACAGAAACCATGGACAGGGTGGACAGGGCTTGCTTAAAGCTAAGATAAACTTTTTACTAAAAAGTTATATGCCTTGCCCTGGCTGGTTTGGCTCAGTGGATAGAGCATCAGCCTTCGGACTGAGGGATCCCAGGTTCGATTCCGGTTCAAGGGCACATGCCTGGGTTGTGGGCTTAATCCCCATTGGGGATGTGCAGGAGGCAACCGATCAATGATCTCTCTCATCATTGATGTTTCTATCTCTCTTTCCCTCTCCCTTCCTCTCTGAAATCAATGAAGATATATATATATTTTTAATCTTTATTAAAAATAAAATAAAAAGTTATATGCCTGGGTGTGACTACCCACTGTGACCTGCTCAGTTAGGAATTTATGATCAAATCACCCTGTGAGGTTACTTTCCATAGAATGCCTTTTTTTTTTTTTCCACAGTATAAACACCTATAACGATCAATAGTGATTTTTCTCAGGGCTGGAAACGTGGGATAACACGACCGTCTCCTGGTACACACTGCGTGTGTTTCCTGCCGGCAATAGGAAACAAAAAGCTCAATACTTATTTATTTATTTTAAATTTTATTTATTGATTCGAGAGAGAGAGAGGAGAGAGAAACATCGATTTGTTGTTCCCCTTATTTATGCGCTAACTGGTTGGTTCCTGTATGTACCCTGACTGATGAGGATCAAACCTGCAGTCGTGGTGTATCAGGTTGACCCTCTACCTGAGCCACCTGGCCAGGACCAAAAAGCTAAGCATTTAAAACTTCTCCCTAAAGCACATGTGTCAAACACAAGGCCCGCGGGCCAAATCCGTCCCGCCAGGCCTTGCAATGTGGCCCGCACCGCGCTGTCATCACTGCACTCCGATGCGTTTCCATCACAATGACAGTTTATGACTGTTCAGTAAACCATTCGGCCCGCGATTTAGGCTGGATTTTAGATTTTGGCCCCTTCTCTGGTTGAGTTCGACACCCCTACCCTAAAGGGAGGTAAGAGTCAAAGCCCCAGAGGAAGAACCCCTGTTGGTGAGGGTCCCCGTGGGAAGCAGACTGCGGTGTAAGTCGGTGACCTGAGGTCTGTTATAAAGACGAGGGAAGCTTCTGGAATGGCTTCGCCACGGGGCCCGTGAGGCTGGAAGCTGTGCCACCCCTGGGAGCTGTGGCCCTGGCCAGGCACACGTGACCAGCTTGAGGACGGGTTTGGAGCTGACCCCATACTTTCTTGTCATTCACTTCCTACCGGCGCCTCCTGTCAGCGGCACCCACGGGAAGTCAGAGGGCCAGGGAGCACCCTCCGTCTAGCACCCTGAGCCAGGGGGCACAGGCCAGGCCGAGGAACACCACCAGCGCACAAATTCATGCACTGGGCCTCTAGGACAGTGATAAAAGCACGGGGCACTGGTGGGTATACCAAGTCAGAGATGGACAGTCCATACCCAGGGTCCCCCAGGGGTCCTCAGCAGGACTGAGCCCACCGGAGTCACCTGCTCATTGTCCCCACCCCCACTCCCCACCACCATTGGCTTCCTCCCTTCCCTGGTGTATTAATCATACAATCCTGCTCAACAAATCACCCCAAACACGGCGGCTTAAAACAAGGATCACATATGATCTCTCATGTTCCTGTGGATCAGGAGTGCTGACAGGGCACAGGGGAATCGCGGGTCCATGCCCTCAGAGTCTGAGACCTCCGCTGGAAGACTTTGAAGGCTAGGGCTGGAGTCACTCCTTGCGTGTCTGCTGGCTGGTGCTGGCTGTTGGCTGAGGACCTCGCTGGGGTTGTGGGGTGGGAAACACACACGCAGCTCCGTTTATGGTCTGGGTGTCCTTGGCCCTTACAAATATAGTGGCTGGGTTTCAAGAGCAAGAATTAAGAGAAAGTGAGGAGGGAGGGCGGGACCAGGGGGAAGGCATCTCATTCTTTAGGACCCCATGTCTAGAAATCTCAGAATCACAGCCTTTATACTCCATTGGTTGGGGCAGTCCAGGCCCCGCCTGAACTCAAGGGACAGAGAGTGCAGACCCCATCTCTTCTGGGAGGATCATTAGCATATTGTAAGAAGTGGGGAGGATAAATTCCAGGGGTGGCATCTTTGAAAATCACAACCTGCGGTTCCTCCTTCACTTCCTTGCTCCCCACAGCTGCTTCCTGGGACCACCTCCCAGACCAGGGTCTTAGCAGAAACCCAACCTGAGATACCACACAAAGCGATACTGTATTTACATGGGCGGTTACAGGTGTCTGTAAGTTCAGAAAAAAATCTTAGAGATAAACCCCAGACAGACAACAGAGCTCGGTTCTCCAGCAAGAGAGCTCGGATGGGGTGGAGGGATTGGAAAGGTTTGTCTGTAATATCTGGATTTTTATTTTAATTTTTGGCCCCAAGGAGGGGTTTCCTGCATCCCCTGTAGAAAGTAAAAGAGGGAGAAGCAGGATAAGGAAGCCATTGGACTTTTGGGGACACTAGTCCCAAAGCATCTGTGACTCTCTCTTAAAAAAAAATATCTATCTATCTATATCTATATCTATATCTATATCTATATCTATATCTATATCTATATCTATCTATCTATCTATCTATATATATATATATATATATATATTTCAGAGAAGAAAAGAAAAGGAAAGAGATAGAAACATCAATGATGAGGGAGAATCATTGATTGGCTGCCTCCTACACACTCCCTACTGGGGATCAAGCCAGCACCCCAGGCATGCGCCCTGACAGGAATCAAACCATGACCTCCTTGTTCATGGGTCAGCCCTCAACCACTGAGCCACATGGGCCAGGCATCTGTGACTCTCTTAACACACACAGGAAGCAGGAGGAGAGGAGGCAGAGGGCAGCTCCAGGCAGAGGAAAGCCGCCAGCCCATTTTACAGCTGAGCTGAGGGCTTGGGTAGTTCAAGGGTCCAGAATTTCCGGGAGACTGCAGAATGCCCTCACCTAGGAGGGCACTCAAGTCTTACATAATCTATGAAATGTTGTGGGGTCGAACCCTGGGTTCAAAATAAGACCACCGGAGGCTGATGATTTATTAAAAAAAAAAAAAAAAAAAAAAGCAGGCAAAGATTTATTGAAATATCTGGCCAGGACAGCCTCAAGAGCACCACATGCAGGCGGACCCTACACGACTGCGCGGCTTTCGGGGCAGGTAGTTATTTTTAAAGGTTCTGAGAAGGAAAACCCCCATTCTGCAACAAACTGTTGTTTGGAATTTTCTGCTGTTCTTCCTAGATAAAATGTTGTTTTCTAGTTTGCTTTAGCCCGTTTGTAGGCCAGAGACCAGATATGCCCACAATCTCAATACCATGCCAGGTGCACCTTCTCAATTGGATAGAACTGTATTGTTTTTCAAGGCCAGCATCGAGATAACCATTAAGTGTATATAGGGCTGGCTCTTTAATAAAAAAGAAAAAAAAAGAAAAAGAAAGAAAGAAAGGAAGGAAGAAAGTTCTGCCTGTAACCTTGCTTAGAATTTGAATTCATCCTCCCTAAGCCAATTGCGTGATGAACAAAGCAAGTAAGTGAAGGTCGAAGTCAGAATAGTAGGGTTAAAATGCAAACAGCAGTTTTTACCCAAGTATGATTGCTACCATACTTCTGAGTCTCACATAATCTATGAAATGGGTATGAACATGACTACCCCACCAAGCTGCTGTGAGGGTAACATACAGTGTTCCACGTACTGTGTGTGTGGTTGACAGGGGACCTACAAGAATAGATGCACCTGCATGCAACAGCTATATGCCAGGAATTGTTTTAAGAGCTTCTTGTGTGTTAGCCCATCTACCTCCTCACCTTCACACTCTGAAGTAGGAGCTAGTACTGTCCGGTTTTGTGAAAGAGGAGACAGGTCGGGCATTAAGCCAAAGCCGCACAGTGAGGCTGCCGGCTTCTTCCTTCCTTCTGACTCCGAAAGCAGTGCTCTCTCCACCCATCTCCCATTCCGCCCGTGGGGAAAAGACGAAGGAATAAACGAGACACGTCGGAGAAAGACTGTTTTCTTGGTCTTTTCCGGGACCCAGAAAGGCTGGTATGACCCCGGAAGCTGGTCCCCTCCCCTCCCCATCCCCCTCCTTAACCTTCTTCAGAGTTCCACGTGGACCCTCCTCTCTGAACACAGGGGTTTGGAGCAAAGTTGGTGGGGGAAGCAGCTCCTTCCAGATCTGGGGAAGGGGGTTCCCCTTTCCCTTGTGAGGGGAATGCCTCCCCCCCCCCCCCCCCCCCCCGCCCCCACCTGCAGGGAGCAGCAGCTTCCTGGGGCCGTGCAGCCCTGTTGCTATGGCAACCAGACTCACTAGCAGTTTCTGGTACAGAAGTTGGCTCTGCCCACAGCTTGGAGGGGAGGAACCCTGGGGTAGGACGGAGACGTCAAGAACACCCTTTTGCCCGCAAACTAGACTGCCCACACTCCAAGGCCTGGGAGATTGGAGGCCCAAGGCACCCCAAGGACGGGGAGGGGGGGGGGGCTATTCCCACCTGGGGACCTCCCTTCTGAATCTGGGGCAGCTTTTTACATTTTCTAACTTTTGTCCACCCTGAGCGCCGGCCCGGGAACCTCTGAGGAGGGAGGTGTCAGGGTTCTCACCGGGTATAGGGTCACACTCAGCTCTAGGGGACACTTCCTTTTCTCTGCCTTTTCTTTCTTTGAATGAGATATATTTCAGCATAAGATGAAGTGCACACAGTCTTAAGTTTTAGCTCGATGACTCTGTACATATATGTATGTATGCCTGCGTATCGGTCACCCAGGTAGAGAGGATTTAACCATCCCTCCAGAAAGTCCCTTCCCGCCCTTTCCTAGAAAGAGCCAACTTCTGTACCGGAAACTGCTAGGGAGTCTGGTTGCCATAGCAATGGGGCTGCACGGCCCTCCCCCTCCCCCCCCCCTCTCCCGGTAGCTGCTGCTCCCTGCAGATGGGGGCGGGCAGGGGGGAGCGTTCTCCCTCACAAGGGAAATGGGACCCCCCTTCCCCAGATCTGGAAGGACACCACCAGCTTTGCTCCAAACCCTTGTGTTCAGAGCGAAGGGTCAGAGTGGAAGCTGAAGGTGGTTAAGGAGGGGGGAGGGTAGGGGAGGGGACCAGCTTCCGGGGTTATAGACAAGTGGCCCTCAACCTGGCTTTGTCTTCCTCGATTAGTTTTGCCTGTTCTTGAACTTCCTGTAAAAGGAACCGTATCTCATTTCCTCTTGTGTCTCTGGCGCCTCCCACATTACAGCAAACCTGTGGGAATACCTGAAGTCGCAAGTATCATTCGCCTGTCCTTTTTCTTTGCTGTGTAATATTCCTGGAGTATTTTGCTGTGGGGCTGTTTTGCTTTACTCTATGGTTGATGGATATTTGAATTGCTTGCAGTGATTGTTTTTTGTGAGTAAAGCTGCTACGAACATTCTTGTGTCTGCCTGGTAAGTGACTAGATCATCCCGCTTTTGGCGGGACAGTCCCGATTTCTAACAGCGGGATGCGGGAAAAGTTGTTAGAAATCGGGACTGTCCTGCCAAAAGCGGGATGATCTGTTCACCTTCTTTGGGGAACATCAGTTCACGTATCTGTTGGGTGGACACCCAGGGGAAGAATTGCTTGGTCGCAGGGCAGGCGTGTGTGAGGTTTTAGGGACAGTTCAGGTTTCCTGAAGCAGCTGTACCACTTTGCCTCCCCACCAGCAGTGTGTGAGCGTTCCGGTGGCTTTTTCATTTCTGTTATTCCGGGGGAGGTGTTGTGGTCTCTTGTGGTGGCTGTATTTGCATTTCTCTGACGACGGATGGTGCTGAGCATCTTTTCGTGTGCTTATTGGTCATTTTGGTATTTTTGTTGTTGCTAATAGTTCATATCATTTTATGAATCTGGCTATGTCTTTTCCTTACTGATTGTAGAAGCTCTTTATGTGGTCTGGGATGTAAGTCCTTTGTCAAGTGTACATTTTGCAAATACCTTCCTTTTGGCGGGATATTTATTTTTTATTTTTTAAAATACATATCTTATTGATTTTTTTACAGAGAGGAAGGGAGATAGAGAGTTAGAAACATCGATGGGAGAGAAACATCGGATCAGCTGCCTCCTGCACACCCCCTACTGGGGATGTGTCCACAACCAAGGTACATGCCCTTGACCGGAATTGAACCTGGGACCTTTCAATCCATAGGCCGACGCTCTATCCACTTTGCCAACCGGTTTCAGCTGGCGGAATATTTCTTATTCCACGTTATCTCTCCAGGCTCTGGACTGGGAGAGACCACAAAAGCAAATCACCACGGATGATTCTTTTCCAGTTCCATCTTCATGAACAAGGCGGATGCCCTGGTTTATTGAATCCTGTGACATGCCAAGACTTTATATCATTATATCCTTAAATAGTTACAGCATTTTTATGTATTTAATTCACTTATTCAACACACATTTGAAAATCTAATAGATGCCAGATATTCTGGGACACACTGAGAACAAGAGTCAAGGTCTAAAAATAGACTGCAGCCCTCTGCTGTTTGGCTCAGTGGATGGAGCATCAGCCTGTGGACAGAAGGGTCCCAGGTTTGATTCTGGTCAAGGGCACATGCCTGGGTTGCAGGCTCGGTCCCCAGTAGGGGGCGAGCAGGAGGCAGCCCATCAATGATTCTCTCTCATCACTGATGGTTCTCTCTCTCTCTCTCCTTCTCCCTTCCTCTCTGAAATCAATAAAAGTGTTTTTTTAAAAATAGACTGTAACCTGGCCCTGTTGCTCAGTGGTTAGAGCACCAGCCTGCGCACCGAAGGGGTTTGATTTCCTGTCAAGGGCATGTCCCTGGGTTGCAGATTCCTTCTCTGGGAAGGAGGCAACCAACCAATGTGCCTCTTTCACATGGAGGTTTCTCTACCTCCCTCCTGCCTTTCCTCCCTTCTACTCTCTAAAAAAAAGCAATGGAAAGAGTACCCTTGGTTGAGGATTAACAAAATAAAAACAATTAAAATATAAAGATTGTATTCCGGTTGAAAGGTGGGGGGTGGATGGAGAGCAACTGGTCAGGAGGGCCCCTTGGAGCAGGTGACGTGGAACTGGGGCTTGAAGGAGGAGCTGGAGGCAGCCATGTAGCTGGGGTGGAGTACGATGGGGAGAGGGTCCCGGAGATCTGAGGGAGGCATTCGGATTGACTCTAAAGCCATGTGGTGTGGTGCAGCATTCTGAATAGGACAACATAAATGCATGAGGACACGATGCCATGAGAGGGGCGGGTTGGGGGGGGGGGGTAGGTGCGGGGCGGGGAGGGGCGCCCAGAAGTGAGAGGAAGCAAGCACATTCAGGTTGCATCTGAAGAGGTGTCTTCAGTGGAGGGGACTGAGTCTCAGAGAGGGTAAGTGACTCGCCCAAGGTCACACAGCTAGGAAACAGGGGAAAGGCCAGAAAACCCAATTCTGACCTTTCAAATGCACAGACAGTGTCATGTTGTGGGTGGTGAGATCTCAGGAAACCTAGAGAGGTGGAAATCCAGGGTGGTGGGGGAGTAATAGGAAGAGGGCCCCCCCCTGCCTGCCCCCCCACCCCCCGCAGACCTAGAAAGTCCATCTGTCCTGGCTGTCATTAGTGGTGGGCCACGGGGCAGGCAAGGAGCAAGCAGCCAACAGAACCGAGTCCTGGAGAGATGTCCCCAACCAGCCTGGGCCCCTCCTCCTAGCAGGGCCCCTCTGAAGAGGACGGTGGCCCTGGGCCCTCAGGGGCGGCAGGAGCCCCGGCTGGTCCTGGCGCCTAGGCACCTGGGCCCGGGGTGCAGGAGGCCGGGGCCCGGGGTGCAGGAGGCCGGGGCCCGGGGTGGAGGAGGCCGGGGCCCGGGGTGGAGGAGGCCGGGGCCCGGGGTGCAGGAGGGCCGGGGCCCGGGGTGCAGGAGGCCGGGCCCGGGGTGGAGGAGGCCAGGGCCGCTGCCAGCCCCATGGGCACCGCCTCCCTGGTCCCAGATGGATGGGTGAGCCTCACCCCTCTCTGAATCGCTCAGCATCTCCCCGGGCTGCAAACTCCGCTGCCGGAAACAGCCGGGGCGCCGCCGCCGCCGCCGCCGCCGGGCCATTAGCGCTGGGGGGGGGGGGGGGGCAGACGGGGAGGAGGGTGGGCAGGAAGGGGGATGGGGAGGGGGTGGGAGTGGGGAAGGAAGAGGGGCGGGGAGGCGGGAGCTGGGAAGCATGGAAGTGGGTTGGAGGAAAGGGAGAGACTGCGGGGGGGGGGGGGGACCAGGGGGGTAGGGGGGGCCCCCGGTAACGGGACGGACTGGAACCCCAAAAAGCTTGGCCTGGGGAGCGGACGAGGGGCTGCCGGGGTCCCCGGTCTCCTCCGGCCCCGGAGTTACTAGGAAGCCCCGCGCCCGAGCCCCTCCTCCCAGGGCCTGGCCCACCTGCGGGGCGGCCTCGCCGGGGGTGCGGCGGGGGGAGCCGGGGGCGCGGCGGGGGGGGCGGGGGGTGCCGGCGGGGGGATCGGGGGTGCGGCGGGGGGCCCGGGGGTGCCGGCGGGGGGATCCGGGGGTGCGGCGGGGGGATCCGGGGGTGCGGCGGGGGGCCCGGGGGTGCCGGCGGGGGGATCCGGGGGTGCCGGCGGGGGGATCTGGGGGTGCGGCGGGGGGCCCGGGGGTGCGGCGGGGGGATCCGGGGGTGCGGCGGGGGGATCTGGGGGTGCGGCGGGGACGGCCCGGTTCTGGAGCCAGGACAGCCCTCCCTCGGGGTGACTCCTCACCCCCACCCCCGGGCTGGCCCCCCGCAGCTCGGGGGCGGTGGGCGGGAGGCCCCGGTCGGAGGGAAATCAGTGCAGCGTTGCCGTGGGCTTCAGGCGGGCTGGGCAGGGAATATCATAAAAAATGCATTGTTTCGGGGCCTCAGCTCCCGCCCCGGCTTCCTGCAAGATGGCAGCCCGGCGAGGGGGAGCGGCCCGGCGGGGAGGGTGCGGGGAGGGACCCCTCTCTCCGGCGGGGGAGGTGGGAGAGGGAGGCGGCGGAGGGGCTGGGGGAGGAGGGGAGGCGGGAGCCAGCCAGAGGGAGGAGGGCGGGCTGGAGGGGGAGGAGGAGGGTGGCTGGAGGAGAAGGGGACGGGGAGGAGGGGAGGGGAGGAGGCTGGGAGGCGGATCCAGCCAGAGGGAGGAGGGTGGCTGGAGGGGGAGGAGGGGAGGGGAGGGGGAGGAGGGGGTGACCGGCTGGGAGCCGGAGGAGGTGGCACCGCGGAGGGAGGGAGGAGAGCAGGCGGGGAGCCGGGGAAGGGGGCTGGGAGAGGGGAGGAGGAAGGGGGGAGGCAGGGGCCGGGAGGGAGCAGTGTGGGGTGAGATGGGAAAGCGGGGGGGGCGGGGGGGGAGGAGAGGGGGAGAAGAAGGCCGAGAGGGCAGCCTGGACCGGAGGGAGGGGAAGCCTACCCCCTCCCCATCAGGTGTCCACAGGCCCCACCCCTCCCAGCGGCCTCTGACACAGAGCCGGCTTCACCCAATGGCCCGGCTCCTGACCTGCTTCCCCAACCCGCCCCCCCCCCCCCATCTATTGGGCAGAGTGACAGCCCCCTTCCTTCCTTCGCTTCTCTAGCTTCTGTCACCCCCCCATCCGCCACCACCTGGGGCCCAGCTGCCCCGCCCAGAGCCTGGCAGGGGGCGCCCCCCACTCCAGGCCTCCAGGGGTGACCCCGAAGAGCCCCCTTTCCTTAGCGGGGACAACGTTTGGCTTCCTCCGCGTCCTGTCCTACCTTCTGCAGAGCAGTGTTGAGGTTCCCGTGAGGGGAAACTGAGGCAGAGGAGAGCTGAGAGCACAAGATGGGTCTCCTTACCCCTCACGTTTCCCCCCCTGTCCCCCCTTCTCCTTGCCTGCTCCCCGGTCCTCATGATAAAAGTTTCCAGACACACTCCCCCCCCCCCCCCCAACTCCCAGCCTTTCTGCTTCACCGCAGGGGAGCTCCCACACGCCTGAACTATCTTTAAATTAGGAAAGAGAGCTAAGCCGCCGGCCCTTTGGTCTGCGAGAGGAGGAGCAGAGGCCACCAGGCCCCCACCCCCCTTCTCTTCGGTTTTACATTTGAAGCCAGACATCCGAGGCCTCCGCTGCCCGCAGCCAGGCCTGCCCGCCAGCCCCCGCTGCTTCCCTGTCCCGGCCCGGCCCCCCGCCAGGTGAGCCAGAATTAGGCCGGCTCCCTTCATCCCCCCGGCTCCCTCCCCGCTCCCTTCATCCCCATGGGGTGGTGGGGGCTCCGAGGCGCTAATGAGGCTCCCGCTGGGCCTTCCCTCATGGCAGAGCTGCCGAGGGAAGCAGCCCAGCTGGAGCGGCGGGACGGGCCTGGAAAACTGCCTTCGAAGAACTGGCCCGGGAAGCCGCACCACCCTGCCCCCCCTCTCCTCCAATCCCGCAGGCTTCTGGGGACAGAGCCGCCTCCAGGCAGCCCTCCCAGCTTGCCCGCACGTGCTCCCTACTGTTTCCCTTGTGTTTGGGCAGTGAGGTCTGATAGATCCTCCCTTCCTCCAGTTGATGGAGGGACGTAAACTCCACCTGCAGCCAGACGTTCCTGAGCACTGAACCGCCAATCGGCACCTGCCAAACACCCTAAACCCCCATTCCTAAGTCCCTAGGTCCCTAATCATAGGCCTTACATGAAACCACCAATCAGCGTGTGCTGAGTGCCCTAAGCCCCGTCCCCTCTCTTCCCTCCCCTCAAAAGGTGCCTGAACACCGGCCCTCGCTCTTTCTCCTCTGGAAGCAGCCGCAGTGGTACCCTTCTCTCCAATAAAGCCTGTGTCCTGGCATCCCGGTCTCCGGCCCCCTCTCTGTTTCCTCTTTTAAGGTCAGGCCGCTGGGGTCCACATCCCGGAACCACCTGTTCCTGGTTGTGCCCCGGCCTGGATAGCTCAGGTAACCTCTCAGGGCCTCCGCTTCCCTACCTGTCAATCACAGAAACCGGTCCTAAGACTTCAATGGCACGCAAAGGAGGTCACACCTGCCACGTGGGTCCAACCGCACCAGCCCCTCAGGTGTCCTCAAAGCTCCAGCCTCCCTGCCCGCTCACATGCCACCTCCTCAGCAGGGACTTCCTTGGTCACTTCGCCATCATCGGGTTGTTTACCCATCACCCGCTTTATCGCCGCCGGACATTGGACCACTTACCGGAGTTCCTGCCCTGGAACCTGAGTGCCTGGGCTCCAATTCTGACTCCTCAGCCATCGGCTGTGTGACCCTGGGCGCGCTCTGAACCTCTCTGAGCTTCGCTTCCCTCATTTTTATAAAACGGGGCTTGTAATACTGGCCTCCCAGCTGTTGGGATGAATAAGTGACTTCGTGACTGATAAGCCCCCAGGACAGTGCCTGGACCATACCGGGTGTTATTCCCAGAACTAATATTGTCGGTATTATTTCGAGCACCCTCTCTCCTCCCCTTTACTTAGAATGAATGCCCTCCGGAGGGTTAATACTTCAGGGGCAGCCTTCACTTTACTCACTGCTGCATCAGGCGTCTTCAAACTACGGCCCGCGGGCCACATGCGGCCCGCAGAGGAGTCTGATCCGGCCCGCCAGGTTTTTTGGGCAGTGAGCGCAGCCGAGTTGTTACAGTAGGAATTAGTAGTTCATATAGTCCGGCCCTCCAGCTCTCTGAGGGACCGTGATCTGGCCCCCACTTTAAAAAGTTTGAGGACCCCTGTGACATGCTCACACAGTAGATAAATATTTGATAAATGAATGACTAAATGAGGTTCTACTGGGCCTGAGCCTCAGTTTTCTCACCTGTGGAATGGGATAATAGCATGTGTCTCACAGATGCTGAGGATCGGAGAGAAAAGCTTCTAGGGATGGCTCCGTGTCACGCTTCCAACCAGAGCAGAAGTCAGCTGGGGGAGCGCAGGGGAGGGTGGGCACCATGCCTCGCTTTGTCTGTAAAGTGGTGGTAAGAACAGCAGCATGCTGTGCTGAGGGTCACAGACGTGACCTAGAGGGAAATCGAGGTGAGCAGGGTGTTAGGGTCGCCGAAGGAGGAATGCATGAGGCCAAAAGGGGTGGAAAATTACGAATGTGTTAGATCATATGGAAACCCACATGGGCTGAGCCCCAACATGGCACCAGCCCCCAAAGACAGGGAGTCAGGGTTTTTAACGGGCTCTGGGCGGGCTTTTTCCGGGCGGAGAATTCTCTGTGCAGGTGTGGGTTCCGGGAAACTCCGGAGGGGAGAGGTAATGGTCTTAGCAAGAGGAATGTCCTTGTGAAGTGGCCTAAAGGTCCGTTCCCGGGGAGGGGCATGGATTTGATTCTTTGATCAGACCTGACGCGGGGGAATCTGGCTGGGCTGCCCTGATGCCATCCAGCTCCTGACCTCCAGCAACCCCTGGTGCTGAGCTCCTCATTCTTGCAGCCCAATGCAGTCCCACATGGTGACGTTACATTTCCCCGATCGCTAAAAGAGAGCAGGACAGAGTGGCTGTTCGTGAATTTTTTTAAAAGTTATTATCATTATTAAGTTTACAGAATATGGATTGAGGCTCAGGCACTGCAACATAAAAAACTGGGAGAGCCCTAGCTGGTTTGGGGCTGAGGGGACCTAGTTTGATTCCAGTCAAGGGCATATACCTTGATTTTAGGCACATCCCCAGTGAGGGGCATGCAGGAGGCAGCTGATTGATGCTTCTCTCTCATTGATGTTCCTAACTCTCTATCCCTCTCCCTTCCTCTCTGTAAAAAAAAATCAATATTAAAAAAAAAAAAACAACCCTGGAGAATCACTCTGGTCCAATAGCTCAGTTGGTTGGAGCATAGTCCCAACATCCCAAGGTTGTGGGTTCTGTTCCCCAGTTAAGGTACACACACACACAGACACATACACACACACTAAAAGCAACCAATGAATGTTTCTCCTCCTTCCTCTTTCTCACTCTCTTAAAAAAAAAAAAAAAAAAATTTAAGAGAAAAAAAAGGGGGGAATGCCCCAACACCCCAGAATGTGGCCTTATTTAGAAATGGGGTCATTGCGAGTGCGTTTGGCTGGGATGAGATCATGTCAGAGTCGGTGGAGGCCCTGATCCAGCATGACTGGATCATGCATTTACTCTAAGCAAAGAGGCACAGAGGCAGATACTCGGGGGAGAACACCTCGCGACAACGGAGACGGACCGGAGAGATGCCACCGCGGGCCCAGGGACAGCAAGGATGGCAGGCAGCCTCCAGACACCGGGGGGAAGGTGACCCTGCTGACATCTTGGTTTCAGAACTCTGCCCTTCGGCCCTGGCTGGTTTGGCTCAGTGGGTAGAGCGTCAGCCTGCGGTGGACTGAAGGGCCCCAGGTTCCATTCTGGTCAAGGACACATGCCCGGATTGTGGGCTCAATCCCCTGTAAGGGGTGTGCAGGAGTCAGCCGATCAATTAGTCTCTCTCATCATTGATGTTTCTACCTCTCTCTCCCTCTTCCTTTCTCTCTGAAATCAATTAAATATATATATATAAAATATATTTTATTGATTTTTTACAGAGAGGAAGAGAGAGGAATAGAGAGTCAGAAACATCGGTGGGAGAGAAACATCGATAAGCTGCCTCCAGCATACCCCCCTCCTGGGGATGTGACCTCAACCAACGTACATGCCCTTGACCGGAATCGAACCTGGGACCCTTCAGTCTGCAGGCCGACGCTCTATCCACTGAGCCAAACCGGTTTGGGATATATATTGTTGAGAGAGAACTCTGGCCTCCAGCACCGTGGGAGAGTACGTTTCTGTAGAGGGAAGCCCCAGGTTGTGTACTTGGTTACAGCAGCCACCGGAGGCTCATCCAGGAGGCTCCAGAGGTAGGAACACACAGAGCAAATGTCTCCCCCAGGCCCGCCTGCTGCTGCCTGGCTCCAGGACCTCACGTGGGCAGCGCCCTCCGCAGGCCCAGGCACAGCGGTGAGCAAGGAGGGTCCTGCTTTTGTGAGGCCCCTCTTCCACCGGCGGACGCCTTCCAAGCCCTCCGGAATCTCTCCAGGGAGAGTGAATGCATCGCAGGAGCCCACAACGCAGGCTCAGGCGGCCGCTGTCACTAATGAGGATGTAAGGCTCCCCGGGTAGACTGGCACCTCCCTGCAGGCAGGGAATAGCCCTCATTGGTGCCAGACAGAACTACCGTATGGACAAAGCCGAGGGGTGTGAATCCACTCAGGTCTCTGAGATGCCCCGCTGGTCCAGAGCAGAGAGTTCACACACGGGACGCACAAGCTGAATCTCAGTGAAGGGCCCAGCGCTGGGGTTGAAATTCCAGACCCACTTGGGACCGTCTGAGTCATCCTCCGGCAAGCAGCTTTATTGCCAGTGCCTCGGTTTCCCAGATTGTAAAATGGGGACAATGGCAGTACTGCCTGATAAGATCATTTCAAGGATTAAGTCTTGAATCCATTTTGAGTTCATTTTTGTTGAGTGGTATAAGGCGGTGGTCTAGTTTATTCTTTTGCTTGTGAATATCCAATTTTCCCAGCACTATTTATTTATTTATTGTATTAATCCCCTCTCCCACCATTTTAAATATATATATTTTATTGACTTTTTTTTTTTTTTTTTTTTTTTTTTTTTGAGAGGAAGGGAGAGGGAGAGAGAGAAACATAGATGAGAAATATCTATCAGCTGCCTCCTGCACACCCCCTACTGGGGATGTGCTGCAACCAAGGTACATGCCCTTGACCGGAATCGTACCTGGGACCCTTGAGTCTATAGGCTGACGCTCTATCCACTGAGCCAAACTGGTTAGGGCTTCACCCCCCCCCCCCTTTTTTTTTTTTACTTAAGAGTGAGGGAGGGAAAGGGAGAGAGAAACATCCATGAAAGAGCTGCCTCCTGCACACCCTTTACTGGGGATTGAGTCTGCAACCTGGGCATGGTGTCCTGACCAGGAATCGAACCATGACCTCCTGGTTCGTAAGTCAATGCTTAACCAATAAGCCAGACAATTTTTTCCCCTTTTAATCCTCACCCACGAATATATTTTTATTGATTTTTAGAGAGAGAGGAAGGGAGAGATAGAGAGAAATATCTATCTGCAACGTAGCTATGTGCCCTGACTAGGAATCAAATCCTAAACTTCTGGTGAATGGAATGACGCTTCAACCAGCGGAGCCAGCCTGCCCCAATACCATTTGTTGAAGAGATTGTGTTCTCTCCATTGAATCTTCTTGGCTTCCTTGTCAAATATTAGCTGACCAGATATGCATGGGCTCTCATTGGTCTATATGTCTGTTTTAATGCCAGTACCATACTGTTTTGGCTACTATAGCTCTGTAATATAGTCTGAAATCAGAGAACTTGTTCTTCTCTCTCAGGATTGCTTTGTCATTTTACAGATTAAATGAGAGCGTGTCTGTCAGGTACTCGGAAGTCAGCAGCATACAGTAAATGCTTAATAGGTGTTGGCTCCATGCATGGCGGGCAGCACCCGCTGAGTATGAAGGAAGACACCAGGCCAGGGAGCTGCCTCCAGAGGCCCAACCACCTTCCGTGATAGCATTCCTTTCAGGTTGTGGGAACCCCTTCCATGTCCCTCGGGGTTCAGGGTTCCTCCTCAGGGTTCAGGTTCTGGAGAAGGCCGCACACAAATGAAAAGAGACTGGAAAGAGTTAATCTGGGAAACTGGAGGGCCAGGCGGGAGACCACCTCTAAGGGGAGGACTAACCACTGCTCAGGCCTTGCTATCCCTTTCATTGAGGCTATGGGAAACACCCATATCCTTCAGGCAGGAAATTCCAATAATAGACAATCAGCAAGGATTTACATATGACTCACAGGTGGAGGCTGCTTTAACCACCAATGTCTCAAGTAAACAATGAGTGATTAGCTCCGGCCATTCAGAGCCTTTCAGGTTGACCAGCCTCCCATTCCCTTTTCAAAAGTTAGGAGAGAGACCCCCTCTAGCCTACCTTGACGCCTGAATCTGCTCTATCATTATGAGCACTTACCGTGTGCCAGGGCCTGTTTTATGATTTGAAAGCCCTCCCTGGCTGTGGAGAACCATCTGGATGGAGTCTGGCAGGGAGGAGAGACCTGGCTGTAAGGAAAGTGAGAGACCAGGCTAGCAGGTGGGGAAAGGTGTGTGGATCCAGGATAGATTTGACAGGTTTAATAACGGACTGGGAGTGGAAGAGGGAGTCTAGAGCGATAGAGTAAATGGTTTACCCATCACTGTGTGCCTCCCCTGCCACGTCTCAGCGTTTCCAGGTTATCTATGCCCCGAGGCAAAGTATCCCCAAACCCACTGGCTTAAAGCAATACGCGTTTATTATTTCACAGTTTCTGTGGGTCAGGAATCCAGGGGTGACCTCAGCTGGGTGCCTCTGGCTCTGGGTCTCTCAGGCTGCAACCAGGATGGTGGCTGGGGCCCTGGTCGTCATGCTTCCAGTCTCTCCAGCTGTGGCAGGATTCAGCTATTGGTCCGAGGCTTCCTTCGCTCTCTGCCACGTGGGACTCTCCCAGGGCAGCTGGCTTCCCGTCGGAGTGAGCGAGAGACGAGCGAGAGGGCGATCCAGGTGGAAGCCGGCCTTTTGTAAGCTAATCTCCAGGTGCCATCCCATCACCTTTGCCACATTCTGTTGGCGAGAAGAAAGTCGTGGAGTCCCACCCACGCCCAAGGGGGAGGGGATCACCAGGGCGGGGGCATTTGGGGCCATCTCACATCCATGTTTCTCTCTCTCTTGCCATGCCCATCAACCCGCTGCCAGGACCTGCCGCTCTTGGCCTGGTGGGTCTCCGGCTACAGAGGCAGCGCAGGCCTGTGCGGGGCCAGCCAGGTGTCCCGAAGAATCCACTCCCGCTGCCAGCACACCTCCACCGAGGCAGCTGGGAGCTGGTGGACAAACACCCCAGCACTCTCACTATGAGGTTCGTGTCCCAGTGGTCTCCACGAGGATGAACCCTAGATGTCCCAGGATAACCTCTCAAGATGGTTCTCCACAGCCAGGGAGGGCTTTCAAATCACAAAACAGACCCTCTTTACTGAGCGCCCTGCCTCCCCTGCCCTCCTCCCTGCCGGTGCTTCCCGGAACTGCCTGCAGGTAAACCACACAAACTCCAGTCAGCGTGTCTTCTGCGGCTGTGCTGGTTTCTTAGGGCTGCTACAGTAAATGACCTCAGACTGGGAGGCTTAAAACTGCAGGAGTGCAGTGTCTCAGTCTGGAGGCTGGAAGTCCAAAATCCAGGTGTCGGCAGGGCCTGCTCCCCTGCAGGCTCCAGGGGAGAATCCGTCCTTGAGGCAGCTCTTGGCATTCCTTGGCTTGTGTCTGCATTGCTCCAGTCTCTGCCTCCGTCTTCTTTGTGTGCGTCCTCCTCCTCCTCTTAGGAAGTCACAGGTCATTGAATTTAGGGTCCACCCTGGAGCCCACATGCCAGCATCTCAAGATCCTTAGCTAATGACCCCTCAAAAGGCCCTAACTATATATATAAAAGCCAAGCAACCAGAACGATGGCAGGACCAGAATGACCAGTCACTATGACATGCACTGCGGCAGCCAACCACCCAATCGGGCCCGATCACCCCCCATAACTGCCTGTGACCCCTCTCCCCACCGGTTTGGCCCAATGGGTCCCCATCAGGGCGGGCCGGGCGGACCCCGCCCTGTGCATGAACCCATGCACCAGGCCTCTGGTTTCCTAATAAGGCTGCGTCTGAGATTCCAAGTGAACATGACTTTGCAAGCATTTTCCCACCCGCTATGCCAGTGGGTCTCGGAGGCTGAGAAAGGGCCATGGGACTTGGCTGGATGGAGCCCTCTCCCTGGCTGGGCAGGGACAGGAGCAGAGGGACAACTCAGGAAGGTTTTGCTGGGAAAGGAAATGTATCTGCTTCCTGCTGCTGCTGTAACAGCCACAAACGCAGTGGCTTACAGTAAACAGAAAACAAAAGCAAAGCAAAACCGAAATGCCACACAGAAATGTCTTCTCTCGCAGATCTGGAAGCCGGAGGTCCGAGATCAGCGTGGCAGGCCAAAGCCAGTGTGGCCACCTGGACGCTCGGGGAGGATCCTTCTCGCCTCTTCTACCGTGTTTCCCCGAAAATAAGACATCCTCCGAAAATGAGACCTACTTACAGGTTTCCTTCTGAGGCATCCCCCCCGAAAATAAGCCCCCCCCCCTAGGCTAAACATGAGAGATTTGGTCCACTGATTCTGAAAGAAATGGAGTCACAAGAAATTCACCAGGAAGTTCAGGAATTGGATTGTGACGATGATGTTCCAGAAGATGATGACATGATTGTCATTGAATAAATGAGTAAATTCTTGATACTGCAGGATTCACAGTTTGTCTGGTTTGTGTTGACAACTACCGTATTACCGTACCGTATACAGGTAATACATTTCCTTTCTTTTCATTTAACAATAAATGTGTACCGAATTCTTCTTCATGGAAAAATAAGACAGCCCCTGAAAATAAGACCTAGCGCATCTTTGGGAGCAAAAATTAATATAAGACACTGTCTTATTTTCGGGGAAACAGGGAAGCCTTTCGGTGGTTCTTGGTATTCAGGCGGTGCCTGAATGAATCCCTGGGTCCAGGTGAGGGGGGTGCACCCGGCTTTTGGACAGCATCACCCAGCCAGACAGATCACTTGGTGTCTCAGCAGGATGTTCCAGAATCTTCTGAGGTGAAAGGGAGATAGCTTGCATACACACACACACACACACACACACACTCTCTCTCATACCACACACACACTCATACACACATTCATACCACACACACACTCACATACACTCATACCACACACACACACTCACATACACTCACACACACAGTTATACCACACACACACACACACCCCCTCACACACACACACTCACACATACACTCATACCACACACACACACTCATACCACACACACACACTCACATACACTCACTCATACTGCACACACACACTCACATACACTCATACCACACACACACACTCACACTCACTCACACCACACACACACACTCACACTCACTCACACACACTCTCACACACACTCACACACACTCACTCTCACACACACACTCACACACTCACACACACACACTCAAACACACTCACACACACACACACATACACACACTCACACACAAACACACACACACACACTCACACACACATTCACACACACACTCACACACACTCACACACACACAAACACACTCATACACACACACACTCACACACACACACACTCACACACACACTCATATACACACACACACTCACACTCACACACACACACTCACACACACACTCACATACACACTCACACACACACTCACACACACACTCACACACACACATTCACACTCACACACTCACACACACACACACAAACACACTCACACACACACACACTCACACACACACTCACACACACATTCACACACACACACTCACACACACACTCACACACACACACACACACACACACACACACACACACACAGCAAGCCCCCTGCCCCTGATTCCCTGACAGGATATTTCCCTCGGGGGCAGAGAACAGCCATTATTAGGACAACACGGTGCCGGCAGGGGAAACCCATTCGCAGCGTTTCTCTCCTGTCGCTGTGAGGAGCCGGAGGAGGAGGAGGGGTGTGAGCACGGGGGAGAGTCACGATGCTCCGTCGGAGGGAGAACAGATGGGTGCTTCTCCCCGCCCCTCCCTGCTGGGCTCTGAGTCAGGAATCCGTGTCGGCCGTGGGCTTGTTCTGGCTGGTGTGACGGGGGCGAGTCTGGGAGGAGGAGGCTGAGCCAGGAGCTGGGTCCCGGGAGGAGGGACTGGGACCCCCGAGGACACCCACCCCACGACCCCTGCTCTGTCTCCTGGGCGGAGGGCTGCCTGCCTGGAGCCCATCCATCTCGTTTTCCGTTTTTATTCCTAAAAACCACCACCTGGGTTCTCCTCTCCCTTTATTTCCCCTCATCATGGTCCCTTCCCCTGAAGGCGGCCTATGGCTGTCCCAGACCCTCTGCGGGGAGCACACCGCAGCTGCTCAAACATCACAAACCTGGGCTCTCCACCCTGCCCGAGCATCACCCCCACTTTACAAGCGCCGCCCGCCCTCCCCTCCAGGCTGTGGGCACCCGACAGGGGCCGCACCCCACAGGGGCTGTGGGGCCCTCCGGCCCCCGGGAAAGCCTGGGCCACAGCCAGCTCTGGGGCGGGGAGACACAGCCCGCCTGAGCCAGTCATGCGGCTGTTTCAAAGCCATCCCTGGCTTCTCCCCGTCAAGGCCGAAACCTGGTAGCATAGCTCCAATGGCTCTTCCCGATCGAGGCTCCGAACTGTCCAGTTTCACCTTCTGAACCCCACCTCACCCCCTCTCCCCCCCACCCGCCACACACACACACACACACACACACACACACACACACCCGCCCTGGCCCCAGACCCACTGACCCACTGGTGTGTGGTCCCCTCTCACCCATGATGCTTCTCTCTGCACATCCCTGTTCCCACACCTGGATACCCTGCTCCATCCCCGTCCACCTCCTGAGCCTGGGGACTCCACACCTGTGCCCCACTCCCTGCATCGTCAGAGGTCAGAGGTCACAGGTCCCGCCACCCCCACGCCTGTATGTCTCCAGGTTCTGGCAGCAGCTTCCTCCCCTCGCCCCTCGGACCTGGGGGTGCTGATGGCTCCACATTCCCACTGGCCCATGGCGTGGCATTGCTCCCCACATGTGTCCTCACTTTGCAAACGTGTCCCTTCCCTGGACGGCTCGGTTGACCCATCCTGGTTGTCTGCTTCCTGTGAGGATGCTGGCTGACAGCGCCTCTGCCTCGGCAGCCCACTGGAGAAGGGCTGACGGTAGCACCTGCCTCTGGAACGGACGTGCGGATGGAAAGGGTGGATTATGGGTAAGGAAGGGGCCGAGTGCCGCGATGATCCCCCCACACGGGAGCCGAAGGCCCTCGCGCTGCTGCAGACACAGCGGGTCTTTCTGACCTGGCAGTCCCGTGTTTGCAGGACCTGCTGCCCTGTAGGCTGTGGTGTGCTCAGGGCCCAGCTCTGTGCCTTCACGTCCACGTCTCCTGGAGGGTCCCAGGCGGGCCTCCACCCGGCCCATCGCCACCCCTGGAGCTTGGGCTCCTCCGTGAAGGGCGCTCCCAGCATCCTGCGATGACCCACGTGTGTTTGCTTCCCCAGCACACGCCCAGCCCCTGCAGGGAACCTGTAAGTGTGCGTGGCATTGAGTGTTGGGGCCTGGGTTAGGCTCCCAGGGCTGCTGGGAAAAGGGACCCCAGACCAGGACGTGACACTCATAGTTCAGGAGGCGAGAAGTTGGCATCAAGGTGTCCGCAGGGCTGTGCTCCCTCCAAAGACCCTTGGGAGGGTCCCTCCTGCCCCCCAGCAGCTGGTGGCCCTTGGTGGCTCTGCCTCCATCCTCCCGTGACCCTCCCCTCGGCCTCCTCCCCTTCCTCCCTCTTCTATGCACACCTGGCATTGGGTTTAGGGCCCACCGAATCCAGGACCATCTCATTGCAAGATCCTTAACTTCGTTCCAGCCGCCAAGACCCTTTTTCCAAACCAGGCCACAGTCCCAGGCTCCGGGCGGGCCTGTCTCCATTTACCCACCATTCAGCCCCTGCAGGCCCACGGCTTCCTCGGGTCTTAGCTTTCTTTCCTTCTCTCTCCTTTCACGCGATGTTTGAGGCCCGTGGAGCACGGACCCAGCACACCCACCCCTGCCCGCTTTGCCAGGAGGGGAGGCGCGGGCCCCGTGCCATCTGACGGTTCTGTCTCTAACGCAGGCCCAGCCCGCAGGATGCCGGCTCCTCTGTGGGCTGCCAAGGAGCCGGGGCGAGCCCCCCACCGCCCCCCAGGCGCCCAGAGAGCACCCGGAGGCACCCCCGGACCAGCCTCTGTGCGGGGCTGGGCTGAGCGGCTGGCTGTCATTTCACTTCAGCCGTCAGAGCCCGCAGCCCCTCCACAGTCGGAAGGCTGGCCTCCGACCTGACGGCCGATTTCTTTCCAAGGCTGACAGGCTGGGTTAAGAGGGAGCACTCCTCGGAGCCCAGGCATACTTTTTCCGGCTCCACGTGGCTTCACCCTTTCCTCACAGAGAAGGCTGAGCCCCCGCTTCCCTGGAAGGAGCACCTCGCCTTCCCATCATCCCCCTCCCACTGTGAAATGGCCGCGCTGGCCCGGGCCCTATTCTGTTCCATCTTTAAAAAATATATATATATGTTTTTCTTTGAAGAGGTAAAATTCACCTACAGGACACCATGCCCTGGGCTCTTGCATATTCAAGTGCTGGGAAACCATCACCGTACCTCATTCCAGCAAGTTCCCATCACCCCAAAGGAAACCCCGTCCCCATTAGCAGTCACTCTCCATTACCCCCTCCATTACCGCCCCCCCCACCCCCCCCCCCCCAGCCCCTGGCAACCACTGATGTGCTTGCTGTCTCTATGGAGTTGCCTGTTCTAGACCTTCTGTGTAAACGGAGTCATACAATCTGGGCCTTTGTGCCTGGCTTCTCTCACGTGGCATAATGTTGTCGAGGGCCATCCATGTTGCAGGGTTAACCCTTTCGTTGTAAAAGCACGTCCCTCTCAGGAGCACGGGTCTGTGGATTTAAAACACATGCTGCACCCTTGTCACCAGCTCCTCACTTGCGATGCAGAAGGTTCTAGTAGTTGGAAGTCCTTGAGGTTCCTTCACACTGAGAGGCAGGCCCCCAAGGGTCTCGTTCCCAGCGGCCCTCACCTGAAGTGACAGCGCCACCCCCCTCCTTACACACCGGACATTTGTCACAGCTGTAGAGATGCTACTGGCATCTAGTAAGGAGAGTCCAGCCCTGCCTGGTGTGGCTCAGCGGCTAGCGTGTCAGCCTGCGGACAGAAGGGTCCCAGGTTTGATTCTTCTCAAGGGTTGTGGGCTGGATCCACAGGAGGGGGTCATGCAGGAGGCAGCCCATCAACGATTCTTTCTCATCATTCATGTTTCTAGCTCTCTCTACCTCTCCCTTCCTCTCTGAAATCAATAAATATATTTAAATATTCATTAAAAAATAAAGTCCAGGCATGCTGTTCAACATCTCCAATGCACAGGATGCCCCCCCTCCCACAATGAAGAATCACAAAGTCCAGAGCACCACCATTAGGGAACCTCAGTTCAGTGGACCCCTGAGGCACTCCGTAGATGACTCCTGCCCGCCCCTGAATGCCATGGGAACATGTCACAGCACCCCGTTGTCCATCCTGTTCTCTGTCTTACACTTTTTTAAATATAAATTTTTATTTTATTGATTTTTTACAGAGAGGAAGAGAGAGGGATAGAGAGTTAGAAACATCGATGAGAGAGAAACACCGATCAGCTGCCTCTTGCACACCCCCTACTGGGGATGTGCCCGCAACCAGGGTACATGCCCCTGACCAGAATCGAACCTGGGACCCTTGAGTCCGCAGGCCGACGCTCTGTCCATTAAGCCAAACCGGGTTTCGGCTCTGCCTTACACTTTTGCTCAACATTGTCTAGAGAGCCCTTCCCTCTGCATGTATTCGTTGTTCATTCTTTTTCATGGCTGCGCGGTATTCCACAGCCCGGCTACACCCTGACTTACTTTCCTTTTGCCAGTTGATGGCCACAGACCAACATCGGCGGCGATGAGCCAAACTGCCATGAACACTGGGTCTGTGTGTTTCGGAGAACAAACAGGGATGGAATTGCGAGGCCGGAGCAATGGCACTTTAGTAGATCAATTTCTGTGCTCGAGGAACTTGGCACAAAAACCCCGACTTCCCCTAATAACCGTTCTGGCAGCTCCGAGCCTGCCTTCCCAGCGGAGGCGAGGAGGAGCAAGCAGCGGCCAGCTTAAGAGGAGGAGGTGTCTCCAGCTCCTCGCCACTGCCACCTCCCCCTCACAGCCTCACACCTACCTCGTTTCTGCATTTCTTAAACTTTTTTTCATGTATTTTTATTGATTTTTTAAAATTTGATTAAGGTCCATATCCCCCATGCCCCTCCCCCCCACTCCCATACATGCCCTCACCCCCTGGTGTCTGTGACCACTGGCCATGCTTATATGCATGCATACAAGTCCTTTGGTTGATCTCTCCCTCTTACCCCACCCTCCTCTGCCTTCCCTCTGAGGTTTGATGGTCTGATCGATGCTTCTCTGTCTGTATCTGTTTTTTGTTCATCAGTTTATGTTGTTCGTTATATTCCGCAAATGAGTGAGATCATGTGATATTTATCTTTCTCCGACTGGTTTATTTCACTTAGCATAATGCTCTCCAGCTCCATCCATGCTGTTGCAAATGGTAAGAATTCATTCTTTTTTTTAAATATATTTTTTATTGATTTTGTACAGAGAGGAAGGGAGAGAGATAGAGAGCTAAAAACATCGATGAGAGAGAGTCATAGATCAGCTGCCTCTTGCACACCCCCTACCGGGGATATGCCCGCAACCAAGGTACATGCCCTTGACCGGAATCGAACCCGGGACCTCTCAGTCCCCAAGCCGACGTTCTATCCAATGAGCCAAACCAGTTTCAGCGAATTCATTCTTTTTAATAGCAGCGTAGTATTCCATTGTGTAGATGTACCACAGTTTTCTGATCCACTCATCTGCTGATGGGCACTTAGGCTGTTTCTAAATCTTAGCTATGGTGAATTGTGCTGCTATGAACATAGGGGTGCACATATCCTTTCTGATTGGTGTTTCTAGTTTCTTGGGATATATTCCTAGAAGTGGGATCACTGGGTCAAATGGGGATTCCGTTTTTAGTTTTTTGAGGACACTCCATACTGTTCTCCACAGTGACTGCACCAGTCAGCATTCCCACCAGCAGTGTATCATTTCTGCGTTTTTGTCTCCTCGCTGCCATTTGGCTTTGCAGCCCCTGTCCTGGGCCCATGCAAGGTCAGGAATCCCTTTCTACCTTCCTGTGGCCATGGCCTTGACCTCCATGGGACTCTCTCCTTCCTTCTCAACAACCTTCCCAACTCTGTTCTATTTCTGAGCCTTTAGACCTGGCAGGTGTTTTTCAGGTTGCCACAAGCCCCGCCACTCCCTATTGCCTTGCTGTCTGGACCCTGCTGCCATTTTTCTTGGCAACAGTCATCCTCAGAACTTCCTCTCTGCCCAGACCACCAAGGCCTCTTGTCTTCAGCGTGTTCTCTCTTACAGATCTCTTCCTCTGGGCAGGCTTCTCTGAGCCCCCTGGCCAGGAAGGGCCTCCAGCTATCCTCCCCCACAGCCCCCCCCCCCCCCCGTCGGCCAGCCCTCACATGTGTTGAGGAGTTCTTGACCACGTCCTTTTGCCCCCCACCTCGCTCAATGCACAGAGAATACTGGCCATGGGGCACAGGGCACGAAGGAGCGAGAGGGAGAGACCTCATGTCAGGCTGAATAAAACACCGGCCTGGCCCTCCCTTCTGCAGAAGCGGACTGGGCTCCTAGGATGAGCTTGGCCTACAGACCACACTCCTCAGACACTGGCCCAAAGGGGCCGGGCCCCAGAGGTCCGAGTGAGTTCCCTGCACCTTTATTGCCAAAGTCCATGCCAGCCAAGGCTGGCAAAGGGCAGGGCCCTCTCCCTAGGGTCCTTAACTCTCCACAGGCCAGGCCTACCCCCCAACATCCCAGCGATGCCCATGCTCTGTCCAGGTGTCTCCCAGTCCCGGCCCCTCCCCGGGACTCTCCCAGACTCCTCACCTGCGCACCTGTCTCACCTCCCCAGCTCTGCCCTGGATGCTTTCCTCTGAACCCGGCTCTCTGCCAACCCCCTCAGCTCTCCCCTCCCCACCCCTCCTCCCTCCCAATCACCCAGCTGACCTTCTCCTCACCTTCTCAGGCCTCCAGCGCCTCCAGGGCTTTCTTTCCCCTCCCTTTCCGCAGCTCCCACTTCAGACGCGCTCAGCTCTCTCCCTTCACCCCCCACTTCTCTCCCTCCCCCTACACCGTCTACATCTCTGTGCTCTTCACCCTGCTCCCCTGGACCCCCGCCCGCCACGCCTCCGCGTACCTGGGGGGCAGGGACCGGGCCTCCTCACCTGGCGGCCGCAGAGCAGCGGGGCAGCGGCCCCTAGCGGCCTCGGGGAGAAGCGCAGCCTGAATGCGCCCCCCGCCCACCCTCTCAGCGCCTAACTGGGAACAGACCGGCAGGCCTGCCCGCTGCTCAGGCAGGACCAGGACTGCTTGCAGGATTCTCGCTCTCTTCCACCCGCCTGCATTGTCCTGAGCACCTATGAGGTGCCAGGACCAGTTCTAGGTGCTGAGAATCCAGCAGTGGACAGGAAACAAAAAATCCTGGCCTGGGGGAGTTGGTATTCCAGGGACAGAGACAAATGAAACAAAAATAGGTACGGTGGAAAACGCTGCAGGAGGGAACAAAGGGGAGAGGAGAGCTGAGGAGTGAGCCGCGGTGTGTTTGCAGTTTTCCCCTCAGGTCTTTTCATTTTTATTTACTTATTTTTGTAATATATTTTTATTGATTTCCGTGAGGAAGGGAGAGGGAGAGAGAAACATCAATGGCGAGAGAGAATCATTGATTGGCTGCCTCCTTCACGTCCTGGACTAGGAATTGAGCCCACAATCTGGGCATGTGCCCTTGACCGGAATTGAACCGGGGACCCTTCAGTCCGCAGGCCGATGCTCTACCCATTGAGCCAAACCAGCTAGGGCTATTTGCAGTTTTTAATAGAGAGGCGAGGTTTGAGCAGTCCTGGTGAAGTGGGGAGGGAGGAATGCAGAGCTGAAGGGATCCTGTTGGTTCTGCCTCCAGTTTATGCTTTCCATCTGAACACGGCTCCCTAGCCTCATGCCCAGACCTCCCATCCCCTCTCACCTCAACTGGCCACGGCGGCCCCCTCCCCAGTCCCCTGTACTCCTCTCAAATTCCTTGTAATTTGGATTCAGTTGAGGTAAAATTCCCATAACATAAAATTAACCACTCACCATTTTATTTTATTTTATTATTTTTGAAATATATTTTTTATTGATTTTTTACAGAGAAAAAAGGAGAGGGATAGAGAGCTAGAAACATCGATGAGAAACATCGATCAGCTGCCTCCTGCACACTCCCTACTGGGGATGTGCCTGCAACCAAGGCATATGCCCTTGACCGGAATCGAACCTGGGACCCTTCAGTCCGCAGCTGTAGCCACTGAGCCAAACCGGTTTCGGCTGACCTCTCACCATTTTAAAGCGAACAGTTCCGCGGCCTTTAACACAATCTCAGTGGTGTGCAACCACCACCTCTGTCCTGTTCGCAGGCAGTTTCATCATCTCAGACGGAAACTCCATGCGCCGGGCAGTCACTCCCCATCCTTCCCCTGGCAGCCGGCACTCTGCTCTCCTTCTCTGTGGATTCCAGGCATTGCACAGAAATGGAATCACACCATAGCTAGCCTTTTATGTCTGACTGTTCCCACTCAGCTTCATGTTTTCAAGGATCATCATGTTTTGTGTGTCAGAACTTCTTCCCTTTTATGGCAGAATAATATTCCCTTGCGTGGCTATGCAGCTTGTTTATCTGTTCATCCATGGACCGACATTGGGCTGTTCCCATCTCCTAGCTTTTGTAGATAACGTTGCTGTGGACGGTAGTGGGCAAGGATCTACTTGAGTACCTGTTTTCAGTCCTTTTGGGCATATAACTAAGAGTGGAATTGCTAGGTCCTACGGTAATTCAGTGTCGTATTAACCGAGGAACCTCTCCTATAATCTTTCAAACATGTAAATAAGGTCATGTCACCTCCCACCCCCTCAAACCTCCCTCCTGGGGTCCCCCATCACTGAAAATCTAATCCAGACCCTCCCATGACACCTGAGGTGCGCTTGGTGGTCTCACCTCGATGACGCTTTGGCTCTTCAAATAGTTCTACCTGTTCTGACCTCAGGGACTTTGCACTTACTGTTCCCTCTTCTTCTTCTTCTTTTTTTTTAAATATATTTTATTGATTTTTACAGAAAGGAAGGGAGAGGGAAAGAAAGTTAGAAACATTGATCAGCTGCCTCCTGCACACCCCCCACTGGGGTGTGCCCGCACGTGCCCCTGACCGGAATTGAACCCGGGACCTTTCAGTCCGCAGACCAATGCTCTATTCACTGAGCCACACCGGTTAGGGCACTGCTCCCTCTTCTTGTACCACACACGATGGTCGCTTCGACTCAGTGCCTCCTCCTCAGAGAGGTGCCCCCTCACCTCAGCCTGAATCATACTCATCCACATCCCGCCTCAGGACTCTTCATGGCTTTCTCCTTCGTAACATCGACCCCATTCTGAGAGGTTCTTCTTGCTGCTAAGAAATCACGTGGTTCCCAAAGGAAGTGTGAGCTGCAGGAGGGCAGTGACTTTGTGCCTCTTGTTCACTGTCACACCCATGGCCTGGGACCAGGGTCAGGATCAGGTCCAAAACTCAACCACTAAGATAAACCATGGTTTAATGCAAGATTTAAAAAAAAAAATCCATGCAAACAACAACAAACAAACAAAGCATAAATCCACGCTGAACAAAATGTTGAAATCTTCAATAGAAAGACAGCCTCAGGCCAAAATCGGTTTGGCTCAGTGGATAGAGCGTCGGTCTGTGGACTGAAAAGTCCTGTTTGATTCCAGTCAAGGGCATGTACCTTGGCTGCAGGCACATTCCCAGTAGGGGGTGTGCAAGAGGCAGCTGATCGATTATTCTCTCTCATCGATGTTTCTAACTCTCTATCTTCCTCTCTGTAAAAAATCAATAAAATAGGGTGGGAACCTGGTGGAGGAGAACAATGGAGGAGGGGGGGAAAGGAACATTTGTAATAATATGAACAATAAAAATTTATTTTTAAAAAATCAATAAAATATATTAAAAGAAAAAGACTGCCTCAGTACCCCTGGCTTTTCCTTCCCAGCATGACTGCGCACGGCACTCTCACTGATCCTGTGTTTATTTTGAAAGTTGGTTATTTTGGTCACCATGGATTTTTGGCATGATTTTGGATTTTTTAAATATTGCATTGCAATATTATTTCTCTTAATTACTGGAAATTTTTGGCATCCTCTTAGGTTTGTAGCCCCGAAGTGCCTCACTCTAACGCCAGCCCTGGCTGGGGCCTGGTGCTCACAGGTGTGTGAGGACGGATCGACGAGGAGGAGGGCAGCTGGGAACCAGACAACCACAACCACGTGGCCCCTCTTCTTGCTCCCTGCATGGCCAGCAGGGGCTCCACGGGGCCGAGTCCCTGGGTCGAGCAGGCTTGGCTAAGAACCTGGCTGTATTTCATCTCTCTGGGAGAGTTCGGAAGCCTCCGTCTCTTCTCCTGTAACCGGGGGAGAAAGTACCCACCTCATAGGGTCATCATAAAGAGGAAATGAGCCGAAACCGGTTTGGCTCAGTGGATAGAGCGTCGGTCTGCGGACTGGAAGGTCCCAGGTTCGATTCCGGTCAAGGTCATGCACATTGGTTGCCGGCACATCCCCAGTAGGGAGTGTGCAAGAGGCAGCTGGCGGATGTTTCTCTCTCATCAATGTTTCTAGCTCTCTATCCCTTTCCCTTCTGCTCTGTAAAAAATCAATTATATATATATATATATATATATATATATATATGAGTAAATAAGACTGTCGGTGTTCAGCCAGCTACCTGGGCCTCTCCCAGGCACCACAGCCACCTCCACTTTAACATCTACCAAACCAACTCTTGGATCTAAATAACCTCCAACCCCCTGCCTCCCCTGCGCTTCACCCCCCCCCCCCCCGCCCCATCACACACACACACACACACACACACACACTCCATGGTCTCCATCCTTCCAGGTGCTCCGGCCCCAGCTTTGCCTCTTTCCCTTATATCCACCTTCCAATCTATCTGCTCCACCTTCAAACCACCCCCCGCTTGCCTGCATCGTCACTGCTCCCAGCGCTACGGCCTGGGTCAGCGCCGCCAGCCCTGTGCTCCCAGCTTCTGCGCGTGCCCTCCACACTCTGTTCCCCGGGGTGGCCAGAGGGTGCCTGTGATCACCCGAGTTTGGACATAAGATTCCTCTGCTCCAGAACCCTCCACAGTCCCTACCTCACTCAGAGCAAAGGCCCAAGTCCTCCCCTGGCACAGCAGCCCCTCAGCCGGCCCCATCACCCACTGTGCTCACCTTCTCCGGCTGCACAGGCCCTGTGGCACCTTTGAACGCCCAGTGCGTCTCCACCTCAGGACCTTTGCACGGGATGTTCCCTCTGCCTGGAACACCCTTCCTCCAGGTCCACGCCCCCCACCACCACCACACACACTCCTTTCTCATCACCTCAGGCCTTTATCCAAGTCCTCCTTCTCAGGCCTTCCCTGACCTCCCCTATCTAGGGTGCAGCCCTCACCATGCCCTCCTGTCTTCCTTCTTCCATTTTCTCCCGTGGTCCTTATCATCGGGCATTCCGTATCTCTCATCTGTCTGGTTTCTTACCTGCCTCCCCGATTCGAATGCCGGTCCCACGAGCAGAGGATCTTTGCCTGCCGTGTTCGCCCTGTGTTCCTCCCCTCGGAACAGTGCTTGGCACGTACCGTATTTTCCGGCGTATAAGACGACTTTTGAAACGAAAAAAAAGTCAACCAAAAATCGGGGGCCAAAGACCAAAATTGCACAAAAATTACCTGCAGATCTTGACGGCAAAGTAAGTCTTTTTTTTTTGAAGTGGGGGGTAGTCGTATACAGCGAATATAGGCCTAAGCCTATGTTTTAACTGTAAAATTAGGTGCTCAGTAAGTGTTTGTTGACTGACTGGTCTCCCCGCTCCCCAGAGACAGCGGTTGGAATGAATCCTTTCCCCCTCTCCTCCCAGCCCCATGCTGAGACCCCTTGATGGTGCTTCCCATTTGGATGAGGGGGTGGACAGGATGGGGCTCAGGCATTGCTGAAGGTGGGAGTACAGGGCGCCTCCAGGAGAGCCAGTGACGCACAGAACCACGCTGGCCCAGCCCTCAAGATTCCGACGGGTCTGCCATCCACTCCCTGGCACCCTAGTCACTTTCCAGAGCGAACCCCATCATGCCCTCTGTGCCCACCTCACTCACTGGAACGGGAGAGCCCTTGGGAGGGCTCCCAGTCTTGTTTGTGGGGCCCTAGGTCATCGACACGTAGCACTGCACCATGTACGGTGCATTCTGTGAGGGGAAGATATAAGGCGTGCTCACAGGAACTGGATGATGAAATGACTCTGTGTGTGTGTGTGTGTGTGTGTGTGTGTGTGCGCGCGCGCGCTGAGGAAAAAACCCATACACAACAGGCTGGGATGGTGGAGGCCTGGGCGTTGTACTGATTCCCTTGAGTACAAATCCTGTTTCTTCTATCCCTCCCACCTCCACCCACCCCCAACCCCCGCCCCCGCCCCCGCCCCCCAGGGCACCCTCACCCCTTGCAGAACATTCAGAGCCCGAGGTAGGGCCCTGGGAACCGGGGAGCTCCGCCTGAGGCAAAGGATTGGGAGCAATGGGGGAGGGGAGGGTGGAGCCCAGAGCCCGGGATGGGATGGGATGGGATGGTCCGTGTAGGGGACGGGATGGTCAGTGCAGGACACCAGGCAGTGGTGAGCACTCGGAGGGCACAGCGAGAGCCCGAAGGCGCAGGTGAGCAGAGTGGTGTCTGAGGTCGGGGTGTCAGAGGTGCCAGGGGCACAGCCTAGAGGGGCCCCAAGACACGCGGGGTGTCCTAGGCACGGGACATCCTGGCTGTGGGGACCCCGGATGCACAGAATGTGGACGGGACACGGGTGTCCAAAGGCTCATGGGCACCGAGGCACCCTAGCCGGGAGAGTCCGGAGCCACAAGGTGGGGTGCGCCCTGGAACACGGGGAACGGGGCGTCCGGGACTCGGGGCGCCTGGCGGCTGCGCGCGCAGGGACGCGCTGGCTCCAGGAGCCCGGCTGCCGGGGGAGGCTTCCACTGCGGCTGCGCAGCCAGGGTCTGGGCGCAGGGGGGCCGGCTCGCTCGCACCCCAGCTGCTCCCCATCCTTCGCCTCCCGCGCCCCTGGCCCACGATCAGGGACCATAATGGCATGGAGGCTGGCGAACTGATCCCAGTCGCGACCAGGGAGAAAGAGAAGGGGCTCGGAGGGGGCCCTGGCCGGGATTTTTCCAAATTGAGGCGGAGGTTCCTTAAAGCATGCCACCCCTTCCCCTCCCATAAATAAGGCCACCCCTCTCCGCAGCTTTCCTAGGTGAGCTCAGAGGCTCCTGGGGTTCGCAGGGGAAGGTGGGAGGATGGGATGGTGGGGGGAGGCTTGCAGACAGAGGATGCTGGAGGCGCCCGGTCCCCCAACCCAGCCCCCTTTCAGTCCTGCTGGGTGTATAGGAAGCTGGCGGTCTGGATGCGGGTGGGTGTCCTTGTTGCCCCGGAAGCACTGTCCTCACTCCCCAGCATCCATGAGGCCTCTTATGGGTCTTACCAGGTGCTATTGATATACCTCCAAGACTGAGACGCCCCAACCTACCCCCATCATCGAGAGACCTGCTGCCAAACACAGGCGGTTGGGATCATTTCCGCACGCATCAACCTCTGCTTCCTTCCCATTTGGTCCCTGAGATCCAGCCGTCTGGCCTGGCCACCCAGAGTCAAGGCCAGAGCTTTGTAGCCATTGGGGGAGGGGGGAGGTTTAGGAGGAGGTGAGGTGGCCCATCTCCACCCTCCATCTCCAAGTTTGGGGCACAATTGTGACCCAGGTTCCAGACTGTTCATGAAAGAGGGTGGAGGGTGGGGGTGTGCCACAGGGGTGACCCCTGGCCCCCCAGCCAGCCTGTAAGTCCGGTGGCTCTGCCTCTCCCTCAGTTCAGCTGCCAGGGCATGTTTCTCGGAAGGGATTCTCAGAGGCCAGGTTCATACACTTCGCCTTCCTTAGACACTCCCAGTTCCCAGGCAATTCTGCCCCAGATTGTGTGTATCTGCTCCCCAACCCCTCCCACTGCCTTCTCCACAGGCTCCCTGTGCCTCACCTATTATGCAGAAGCAAGCCTGGCTGACAATGCATTCTCTTCTCCGGAGACAGATTGGGTTTGTCCCCCTCCCCATCCTCAGCGCATCCCCCTCCTCTAGAATTCAAACCTGGATGTGTCTGCCGGACTCCTCACGTCCCCATTAACGGACACGCTGGGCCCGCCAAGACTCAGCCCTTACTTTGGACTTTGCTTTACTATGTGGGCTTCCCTTGGATGGACTCCCTTCCCCAAGGACCAAAGCCAGGTATTTGCTCCTCCCCATCCATCAGTAGCACCCATCTTTCATAAAATGGAGCCAGCAGCCAGACTTCCAGGTCCGCCTCCCCAGGTCCCTACCGGATCCTATCGCTCAGGACTTTTGGCTACCCCCCTCGCCAGGACTCCTCTCCCTGCTAATTTCCGCCCAGCCCCCACCGTGCACCGAGTTGTCTATTCTGCTGAAGTGTCTATTTTTGGCCTGGGTCCCGGTTTCAGAGCCCCCACTCCGAGTCTTGGCAGTCACTGCGATGGCTCTGGGGATCCAAGCCAGATCGGGCTGGAAAGGGGGTGCGGGGCTCCCTCTGCAGCCTCAGCCTGAAACCTGCCCCTCGCCTCACTCGGCCAGACGCCTAGGACCCCGCCAGATCCTCGCCTTACTTCTGCAAGCCCAGTAGCTGCAGTGTCGTTGCTAGGCTGTGGAAATCCGTGCCGGGATTTTGCTCTTGCCAAGAACCTAAAATTCACTTTTCCCCCCCTCTCCTCTCGTCATTGGGCTCCCCACCCCCAAAATCAGACGTTTGAGGCGTTTCTAGAGACTAACCTCCCTGCAACACTTCCCTCTGCTCCAGGTGTTCGGCCAGCTCCAGGCCCGTGTCCCGTTACCCGGGATCTTCTGCTGGGGGAAGAGGGGGGGAGAGGGGGTGTCTGGTCCCGTCCCGAGGACTCCAGTCCTGGCTTTGCGGTCTTTCCCCGCCTTTCATTGTAGGTCTGTGGTCCCAGAGTGGCAGCCGCCTCAACGCATTGCCCCTGGGCCCTGAAACCGCTTTTACCTTCCCGCTCCGGTGCAGTCAGCGCTCCAGGCCCCTTCTTGCCGGGGCCCAGACCGCCTTTTGCCCCTCCCCCTTGCACGTCGCAGCCAAAAAAGATGGGACTAGCTTATGCCTCCTCAGCAACCGAGAGGCCCCCACCTGGAGCCCCCCGCAAGCACAGGTCCGGGAACACACCACCAGGTCTTCCTTGTTTCCACTGCATTAGGCATGACGCATTACTCCGTCTCCCGAGGAAGGATCTGGCCCAAAATTTGCGTGCCCCGCGTGCATTTGGCCGTGTCGCAGCTCCCCATCTCTCCCGGTTCCTCTCGTCTCTGCCTTAATCCAACCCGGGTTTTGCATACCCATTCCAGATCGCCTCAACCCTCCCCTCGCCGGGCTCTTCGCCTCTCCTTCCCTGCCGGTATAATCCGCTCCGGGTTGTACCTGCGACTTTCTCACCCCCTCTTCTCTCCCCCCGCCCCCCCCCCTCACCCCACACACTCCCCGTTCCAACGCTGGGATCCAGCATCTTGCCTTTCCTCTCACCGCTTTCCCAGGGGGGGCCGGAGAAGGCGAAGGGGAGAAGCTCCAGTCCGGGTTTTCCGGCCGGCCCTCGCTCGGTGTGTCCGGGCAGGTTCCAGCCGCCGGTCCCGGGCGGTGGCTCCGGGCCGGGTTTTGCTGGCTCCCGCCGCCCCCTCCCGGAGCCGGTGCGCCGGGGAGCGGGGCGAGCAGGCGGCTTGTCATTGCTGGTGCCCGGCGCCGGCTCGGTCCGCGCGTCCTGCGGTGCCCACGGGCCCGGCCCGGCGCCCCCCTCCCGGCCGCCCCGGGGGCGCGACGCCGCCGCCGCGCCCGCTTCCAGCCGCGCCCCCGCCAGGCCCCGCGCCGCCCGCCTCCCACCTGAGCCCCCCACGGCCGCTGCGGGGAGCCCGAGCCGTCGGCGCGGGAGCTGCTGGCGCTGCGGCGCCCCCGCCCCGCCGTCTGCCGAGGAGGCCCCGGCGGATGGGGCCGCGCGGGCCCCGGAGCTGCGCCGCCGGGCGGCGGGGGGCTGCAGGGGCGCCCCCGCGGCCCCGTTAACCCCGCGGCGGCCGCTGCCACCGCCGCCGCCCCCGGCCGGGGGGGCTGGGAGGTCTCCTGGGCGCACACGTGCCACCTCCTTCGGAGCCGCGAAGCTGCGGGGGAGATGCAGGCCGCGGCCGGCGCCGCCTCGGGGGGCTCCGCCTCGCCCCAGCCCCCGGAGCTCTGACGCCGCCCCCGCCCCGCCGCCTCCCTCCCCTCCCCGGAGGGGCGCGGACCCGCTCGCCCCCCACCTACAGCCGCCGCCGCCGCCTCCCGAGCTCCGAGAGCCTCATTTTTTAATTCTGTGATTTGGCTGGTGGCGGCGGTGCGGGGCCGGAGGAAGGAGGGGACACGGAGGCCGCCCTCGCCAGCCGCCCCTCCTCCGTTTCCCCCCCGCCCGCCCCGGTTCCGGGAGATGTGCGGGGCGGGGGGCCGGGGTCCGCGGAGCCGCAGGAGGGACGCGCAGGGCCCCGCTCGCAGCGGCGCCGGACAGGTGAGTGTGTGCGGGCACCTGGGCCAGGTGTGCGGGCCCCGAGGGGGAGGACGGATGGGGACCGGGGCTGTCTGTCTGGGCCGCGGAGGGGGAGGGGGCTCCGGAGCCGCCGATCGCCACCCCGGAGGAGCCGCCGGAGGGGAGCCCGGAGCGGCCCGCACCTCGCCCCCCGCCGGCGACGGGCGGGCGGAGCGGCCCCGCGGGGCGCCGGGCCCGGGGTGCGGAGGGGCGGCCGCGGGGACCGGGGGGCGGGGGGCGCCGGCCTTTGTGGGAAGCGGCGGCGGAGCTGCGTGTCCCCGGCGCGGGTGCGCGCGGTGCTGGCGCCGTGTGTGGGTGTCAGGGTGGGAGCGGGGGTGCGGGTGCGCGCCGCGCGGGCCGGGGCCCGGAGGAGCCGGGCGGGGGCTGGCCCCGCGGGGCTTGGGGCCGGGGGCGGCTTTTCTCCGGGCAGCGGGGTGCGGGGTGCGGGGCGCGGGGCGGGAGGGGCTGTCTGGGCGCCGCGGCCCGGAGGAGGGTGCCGCCGCCGGCGTCTTCTCCCTGCGGTGATGCTCCGTGGAGCGTGGGAAGCTGTCAGGACGGAACCCCTGGGATTGGGGCTTCGGGGACGAGCCCACCCCCTGCCCCAGGCGCTGGGGGTTTTCGTGGCCCCATCCTCCCACCTGGGCGTCCTGGGACTGGAGTCTGAGCCAGAGGAGGGTGGGGAGCGATGTGTGCGCCCCAGCAAATGCCTCCCCGGCCCCCACTTCATGGCAGCACCCCGCCTGGCCGTGGCCTCCCCACATCCCGGTCCCCCTCCCCAGGCTCGGTCTGCAGCCTCCTGCCCCCAGGTCCTGGCCATACCGGCGGCCTTCCCCCGGCCCCCGGGCGGGGACCCCCTTCACCCGGGCCTGCAGCACCCTGAGGCCGGGCTCCTCTGCCCACATCCAGACATGTGGTGCGAGGGGAGCGGGGGAGGGGCGCAAGATGGCTGCCAAGATGGCTGGTCGCCTCTGCCCGCCTCCCCCTCTCCCCGCTCCCTCCATCCCTCTCCGGCTCTCTGCTGGCTCCTGGCTTGCTCCGTTTCCCCGGCTGCTGCGGAGCCACCGTCCAGAGGGGCTGGGGCGATGCGGGCACAGGTGTGGGCACCTGAGTGGGTGTCTGCTCCGGGCCGCTGACCTCAGATGCTGCTTAGAGGGGCCTCGGGTCTCCCCTCCTGGGCACCTGGGGGCCGGCAGAGCCTGTAACCCGACCCCAGACCCAGCTCCTCCCCCGGGCTGACAGTGGGCCTGGCTCCCTGCCCTTCGAGGGTCTCCCAGGCTGGCACCCTGCATCCATCACTGGGTGCCAGGGCGCCCCACAGAGGGTCGGGCTGTCATCCTCGCCTGCCCAGGGCCAGGGGCTGGACTCCCTCCGGGTGGGCCCGGCCCGGCCCCAGCGGTGCGGCCGGTTGACTGCGCCTTCCTCCCCGCTCCCTGCCTCCTAATGCTGAACTGATGACTTAAAAGCGGGATGAAAAGGGGGGAGAATAAGAGAAGGAATGCAACCTTCATTATCATATCGAGAAAATTATCCGTGATTTTCCTAACTAGCAATTTGCCTGCCACGCCGTTCAGAACTGACTTGCCCATTAATTACGGAGATGAAAAGTCATCTGGAAAGAGGAAAAGGGAACTGATTCGGTCCCTGGCTGGCGGTAATCTCACCCGTGCACCATGCCACACGCGTGCCCGTGCACATGGCAGCGCCAGCCCTAGAGCTGGCATCCCCTTCTTCCTCCTCCTCCTCCTCCTCCTCCTCCTCCTCCGTGACCTCCTGCAGGGCCTCAGCCCACCCCAGGCCTGTCCCTCGCGCTCTCCGGCTGCCCACCCCAGGGCGCTGGCCCCGAGCCCCACTCGTGGCGAGGGGGCCCGGCTTAGGGCTTGAGCGCCAGGGCGCGCTGATGGCCGCCCTGGCCTGGGTGTGGAGATGGTGCCAGGGTGGGGAGCTGGGGACCGGAGCATCTGGGCTGCGGGCCCTGCCGGGAGGAGGCGGAGAGCAGGAGACGCAAACCCAGCTCTATTCCCGGCCTGCCCCGGGGAACCCCTTCTCCTAGGGGGATCCGAGGAGGACCCTGCGAGTGCTGGGGAGGGGCCGGCCGGCGCCGGGCTGCTCCTGAGGCTGGGCCTTGGGGATGGGAGACCCGTGTGCGGACTCTGTGTCGTCTGCATCTCTGTGCCTGTCCTCCCTGCGCGCCCCCGGCTGACGGGAGGTGGGTGGCGCTTCAGCCCCAGGGTGGGCATCTGGAGTTGGGTTTCGGATCCCAGGAAGTTGTACTTGCTGTGCCCTCGAGTGGGTGTCCTTAGTGGGGAATCGGAGTGGGATCCCCGTCTCCCCTCCCTCCCTCGCCCATTTGCTGGCCACTGGGAGCCCCATCATGGTCCCTGCGCCCCCCTCCCACCACCTCCAGGCAGACGGGTGGCCAAGGACATGGAGGCTCTGGTTTCTGTGTGGGCTCCTCTCGAGGATCCGGTTTCCAGACGCCAGACACTGCCCCTCCTCCGGGCCCCTCCGTGGGGAGGGAGGGGAGGGGCTCCCGAGACGGGGCTTCCCTGGGCCTGGCACCAGCCCTGACCGCGGTGACCCTGGCGGTGCATGCTCCAGCCAGCACCCCTCCTGGGCTGGGTCTCGGCCACCCTAACGAAAGAGACGAGTGGGGTCCCCGGGTAGGGGAAACCCAGCCCTGTCCGCCGTCCGTCCGTCCGTCCGCACCTGTGTGTACCTGTCCTGCGAGCGACTGGGTGGTGACCTGGCTGGACCAGCGTGTGGCCATGTGTCTCTCGGGGCCTCCTGGGTTCCGGTGTCTGTGAGCCTCGCAGAGGGGCCGGCCGCGTGTGTGTGTGTGTGTGTGTGTGAGTGTGTGACCAGCACCTGCCGGTATGCACCCAGGCGTGTGCGTCCCAGGCTCCTCGGAATCAGGCAATCTGTGCCCGTTTGCCAGGTGCCATGCTGGCAGTGCCACGGGGACAGTGCCCCGGTCCTGCCCTCATGGAGCTCACCGTCTAGTGACATAAAGGATTCCAGTCGATGGCTCATGCCACAGGAGAAGTTGGGGAGAAGGCGTGTGTCTCTTCCTTCAGAGCAGCCAGGGTCCCAGCTGGGGAGGAACAGCCCCCTGCCTTCTAGCACTATAGTGACCCCAGGTGTGGGGTGTCCCGGGCTCCAACTCTGCAAAACCTCCCCCATCGCCCCCTCCCCTCTGCCCACCCTCTGCTTGCTGCCCCTCCAACAGGCAAAGTGTGGTTGTACTCCAGCACCTTGGCGCTGGCTGTCCTTCCCTCTGGGCCCTCACCCAGGTCTCTGCGAGGCTTATGCTTCCTCACCTGCTCCAACCATCACCTCCCCCCTGAGCTTCACCCCCTGCAGCCTTTCGCTCACCTCCTGGCTTTCCATCGTGCGATGGCTTTCCCCACTCTGTAATTTCCTGATGTACCCCACCTGCTTGCTTATTGTTTGTCTCCCTGGCCAGGATCCGAATGCGCAGAGAGCTTGTGACTTGGCTTGTTTCTGGATCCCAGGTGCCTAGACTCCTACCTGGCCCACCGTAGGTTTTCAAAGCCGAAACCCATTTGGCTCAGTGGATGGAGCCTCGGTCTGCAGACTGAAAGGTCCCGGGTTCGATTCCGGTCAAGGGTGTGTACCTTGGTTGCGGGCAAATCCCCAGTAGGGAGTGTGCAAGAGGCAGCTGATGGATGTTCTCTCTCATCGATGTTTCTAGCTCTCTATCCCTCTCCCTTCCTCTCTATAAAAAATGAATAGAATATATTTTAAAAAATCTCACCTGATGCCCTCGCTGGTTTGGCTCAGTGGATAGAGCGCCAGCCTGCGGACTGAGGGGTCCCAGGTTGGATTCCGGCCAAGGGCACATGCCCGGTTGTGGGCTTGATCCCCAGAAGGGGGTGTGCAGGAGGCAGCCAATGAGTGATACCCTCTCATCATTGGTGTTTCTCTCGCCCTCTCCCTTCCTCGCTAAGATCAATAAAATAAAAAATAAAAATAAAAAAAGAAATCTCACCTGAGTGAGTGGGAGGCCTCAGAATGGACCAGGACCTCCGGGCAGCTCCCTTAGTTGTGCACAGCTGGGGTTTCCCATCGCCCGGACCCCTCAGGGCCACTGAAGGCTGCACCTGCTCCGGGCACACTTGAGTGGACTGTCTCCGAGGTGGTTTCATGGCTAAGGGGACCAGACGTCCCGCTTTTGGCTGGACAGTCCCGATTTTCAACAGTTTGGGACGTCTGGTCTCCTTATTCATGGCGCGTGCGGGCACGGTGTCTGAGTGGGCAGGTGGCTTCCTGGTGGGACTGTGCGCTATGGAGCTTAGAGCCCAGAGGAGGAATGTGGGGGCCCTGCCCTTGCCAGGGGTAGGAGTCCCAAGGTCAAAGCCTGAGCAGCCCCTCCCGCCTCCCGGGGTGGGTGGGGGTTACTGAGCCGGCCTTCAGGAAGTGGGACCAGTTTTTGGGGTCTGCTCTGGCTCTGGGAACCTAGCCAAGTAGAGCCCCATCCCATTCCCCCAACTCCAAAATTTGGGGAAAATAAAAATCTTAATAAATAGATATTGAGGCTAAAAACAGCCCTGCCCACCGCCCCCACCCAAAGCTAAACACGCAAGGCCCCTCGCTGAGAGGCTAGTGACACCTGGGCCCTTCTGCCGAGGGGCTGTGGTCCGGGCAGGCGAGGGGCCCGGGGCAGAGTCAGCCACGGCGGTCCTGGCATCGGGTCACTCCTTCTCTGCTGGGGGCTGTCCTGTGCGTCACAGGGCTTTTAACAGTGTCCCTGGGCTCCTCCCATTACATACCAGTAGCACCCCCTCCTCCACACACATGCATGCCTGCGCCGATCACCCTGGAAAACGTCCCCAGACATTGCCAGGTGGCTGAGGGTGGAGGCAGCATTGGTCCCCTTACCCCCTCACCTCTACCCCTGCGGGTGAGGCCCTGCCCCAGGTCAGGGGTTCGCAGACCGTCTGCGGAGAGCCGGGGAGAGCGTATTGGAGACTTTTGTGGGACACTCACCCACGCTTGCACGTTCTCCTGCCTCTCCTTAGCCCTTTAAAAGTGGCAAAACCATTCTTCCTTCTCTGGCTGTTCCAGAGCAGGTTGTGACCGAGCCAGGTAGTCAGCTCCTGCCACAGAGCACCCCCCCCCAATGGGTGCATCCTCGTCAGCAGGGGGCAGCCTTCCTCCCCTCTCCTCCTCCTCCTCTCCTGCTCACGCCCCTCCGTCACACGGCGCCCTCACCAGGCCTCACACGTGCATGGGAGGAGCCCCGCCTGGCCAGCCTGCGAGGAGGAAGGGTTTCCCAGGGACGGAGGAGGACAGAAGGACGGGAGGATGGGAGGACAGGAGGATGGTGCTTGCTTATCCGCTGTGGCCTGGAGGAGGAGGAGGAAGGAGAGAGGGAGGGCCCACCTTGAGGTCAAAAAGAAGCGGGTGGCTACGGGGAGAAGGAAAGCTGTTTCGGGGCCAGGCCTGCAGGGAGGAGGCTGAAGGCTGGAGGCTGGTCTAAGGGGCCGAGGACCGAGTTTGTGCATTTGCTGGTACGTTTCTGTTTGTTCCTGGGGAGACCCTTGGAGGGAAGGGTTCAGGCCCTCGGAACAGGGTCTGAGTGTCCCCCATAAGCTGCCTTCGGCTGCCATGGAGGGCTGTGGGGGGCAGGAAGGGAGGCCAGGAGGCCAGCAGGAGAAGGAGGCTCCAGTGAGGGCCTTGAGACGTTAGGGGTGGACTGGTGTGAGGTTTTGAAATCTGAGTGGACGGATGGTTGGCTGGAGGGCGGACAAAGGGGGGATGGGAGAAACGGCAGGTTTTGGTTTTGACAGGAAAGGAGAGGGTGGGAGTGGGGAGCACCTGCCACTCTCAGGCCTCCCACCGGCCCCCCCCACACACACACATAGTCTGATCACCCCTCATCTTTAGGAGTCTGTGAACACCATCTCCCCAAGTCTTTCCTGAGGCCTACAAGGCCCTGCATGGTCTGCCCTGTAACCTCCACCCCTTCTTCCCACTCTTCCCCCCACCAGGCCGAGGCTGCATCCCACACGCTGCCCCAGGGCCTTTGCACATACCGTTCCTGCTACTCGGGCTGGCTTACCTCCCCCAGACCTCGGTCACAATGTCACCACCTCAGTGAGCCATTTCCTGCGTGGAACCTCCACCCCCATCTCTCCCCTTCAGGCTTCTTTTCCCCCAAAACAAGGTGGATGACCTGTTCTCTGGGTCTGTTCTGTCTTGGTTCATCAAACAGGTTCACCCTCCTAGCCCAGGGCTGGGGATGCCACAGAGCACCAGGCAGCCACGACGGTAGCTTCCCTGCGGAATCCTCGGTGCCGAGAAAGACCGCTGATGGACAGCAGAGTCCAGATTCCATTAGGGGAGCCCCAGGGCGCTGCCAGTGTGGGTGTGGGGGGAGGACAGAGGGTGGGAGGCCCAGCAGTGTGTGTGTGTGTGTGTGTGTGTGTGTGTGTGTGAGAGAGAGAGAGAGAGAGAGTGGGGGGGAATGATGGTGAAAGTCGGGGGCTGAGAACAGGCATGGTGGGAGGACAGAGTAGAATAGGTGATGACATGCCGAAACCGGTTTGGCTCAGTGAGTAGAGCATCAGCCTGCGGACTGAGGGGTCCCGGGTTCAATTCCAGTCAAGGGCATGTACCTTGGTTGCGAGCACATCCTCAGTAGGGGGTGTGCAGGAGGCAGCTGATCGATGTTTCTCTCTCATCGATGTTTCTAACTCTCTATCCCTCTTTCTTCCTCTCTGTGAAAAACCAATAAAATATATTAAATTTTTAAAAAGAACAGGTGATGACACAGTGGCAGGAGACCAGAGCCTGAGACTCTCCACTAGGATGCGAGGCCATGGGGAGCCATGGAGGATCGCAGGCAGGAAGGGACGTGATTGGGCTTCCGTTTTGCAAAAAGGGTGGAGACTGGACAGAATGGGAGTGACACATGGGGAGGGGGCGCCCCGGGAGGAGGCCCCTGGGGGAGGGGGACACTTTGAACAGTCCCCCCTGCTCTGCAGCGCGGCGCCACTCAGCCAAAACTGTCTTTTGAAACTCACAGACAGCCAGACCCCACCCAGTGGTGTTTGCAAATAAGGAAGATGCATGGCTGGAGTGCGGTGGGATTTTATTTTATTTTTTTAAATATATTTTATTGACTTTTTACAGAGAGGAAGAGAGAGAGATAGAGAGCCAGAAACATCGATGAGAGAGAATCATCAATCAGCCGCCTCCCGCACACCCCCCACTGGGGATGTGCCCGCAACCAAGGTACATGCCCTTGACCGGAATCGAACCTGAGACCCTTGAGTCCGCAGGCCGACGCTCTATCCACTGAGCCAAACCAGTCTCGGCTGCGGTGGGATTTTAAAAGCCAGAACCGGCCCTGGCTGGTTTGGCTCAGTGGATAGAGTATCAACCTGCAGACTGAAGGGTCTCGGGTTCGATTCCGGTCAAGGGCACATGCCCGGGTTGCCGGCTCGATCCCCAGTAGGGGGCGTGCTGGAGGCAGCCCATCACTGATTCTCTCTCATGAGTGATGTTTCTCTTTTCCTCTCCCTTCCTCTCTGAAAGCAATAAAAATAAATTAATTAATTAATGTTTAAAAAGCCAGAACGGATGTAGGAGTGCTGGGCCCGGGGGGCCTCCCGGCCCTGGGAGAGGGCCGCCGGACGGGTGCAGGGAGAAGTGATGGGGCGGGGAGAAAGGAACGGATTCTGCAGGGGCTGGATGTGGGGGTGAGTGAAGAGGGGCCCAGGGTGACTGTGAGTTACTGCGCGCCTGGGGGACCAGCCGCCCGCCGCGGACAGGTGGGAAGACGGAAGGTGAACGCTCAGCAGGGATCCTGCCTTCCTGAGCCCGCAGTTCCCTTCCTGAGGAGGGCATTCTGTGGGCACCCCCTGGCAGCTCTGTCTGTGTGAGGGGCATCGTGGCCTGGAACAGGAATGGGGAGATGGTCTCAGAGAGGCCAGGAGCCCTGCCCCAGGCAGCTCAGCAGACTCGGACCCAGCACCTGCCCCTTCCCCCTCGCTCATGCCGGAAGACTTCCTGGAGGAGGAGGGCCTGTGAGCTGGGCTCTGAGGCGGCCGGGTTTGGGGAGGGCTTAATCTCTGAGGAGAGAACAGGAGATGCTGTGTGGAGGGAGGTCCTAAGGGGCTCAACGCCCCTTTGTCCTACCCCCCACCCCAGGCACTCAGACTCCCACCCACGTGAGCACAGAGGGTTGCTATGGCAACTGCACTCCAGGGCAAGCTGGAGGCGCCCCCTCCGCTCCAGCATCCCGTTCTCCTCCTGTCACCGGACTACCCACCCCAGGGCACCCGCGGACAGAGCCTGGGCTGCAGCACCCACCCCTGGGTCGCCCGCTCCACCCCCACCCCTTGACTTGAGACCAGCGGGACCAGGTGCTCAGGCACCAACCCCGAGGCCGGTGCGAGGCCGGCTGGCCGGTGGGCCGCGGCCCATCCCTCTCCGCCCGCGGGCAGGGTTCCACGGGCCCGCTCACCTCGCTGAGGCTCACCCGGCCCCGGAGAGGCTGGAACCTGCAGGCGTGTCCAGCTCTGGGGACCCTCGGTCACAGAGCAGCGGGGCCTGGAGGGGGCGCTCCTGGCTCCCAGGGTCGCCCCAGTGCTCAGCGCCCAGCCTGCCTGCACTCACAGCCCCCTTAGGCCAGTGGGGTCTCCCTGGGACCTCACTCTCCTCACCTGTGAGACGTGGTCACTCCCTCTGCGCAGTCCTCGTGGCGACGCGGTGAGGTGTGAGTGGTGCTCCCCCCGCACGGTGCCCGCTGCTCCGCCTGGCACCTCGGTGGCTGGAGCCCCCAGCAGCCCCCGCGCCCGGCGGTCGGGAAAGGCCCCCGAGGTTGTGCAGCCCGGGTCCTGCCCCTGTCCGCTCCCCCTCCCTGTCCCGGCCCCGTGTGACTTTCCCCGGCCGACAGGACGGGGTGCCCAGGCCCGGCGGCTCTGAAGGCGGAGGGTGTGGTCTGGCAGTTCTGGGGGCGGAAGTCCCAGGTCAGGGTGTTGTCAGAGACGTTCCTTCGGGGGCTCTGAGGCCAAAACCCACCAGGGCCTCTCCCCAGCCTCGGAGGTCTGTGCGGTCCTGGCTCCCTTCGCTTGTGGAGCGGTCGCCTGGACTCTGCCTCCCTCCGTCTTCACGTGGGCCCCCCCTCCCCCCGGGGCGTGTCTGGGTCCTCACCAGCCCCACCAGCTGGGGCCAGCCTTAGCGACCTACCAACTTGATTACTTTTTTTTAAACAATTGATTTCAGAGAGGAAGGGAGAAAGAGAAACATCAATGATGAGAGTCACAGATCATCGGCTGCCTCTTGCACGCCCCCTATTGGGGACGGAGCCGGCAGCCAGGCCTGTGCCCTGACTGGGAATCTGAACCGTGACCTCCTGGTTCACAGGTCGATGCTCAACCACGGAGCCACACTGGCCGGGCTTGATTACTTCTTTTAAATAAGGGCCCGTTCTGAGTCCCGGGGGGAGGACGAAATTCAGTCCAAAACAACCCCCTCTGAAGGTCCGGGGACGGTCCGGCCTGGGCCTCCGAGGTGGCTCCCACGCCCAGGCCTGGCCTCCCCGCCTCGGCAGGCACTAGGTGGCAAGTGAAACCCTGGTGTAAGGTGGCACGAAGCCAGGCCAGAAAGGGGGGGACGGGAGCCGCAGGCCCAGCGCCTGAGCTGGGGCCGGTTCCTGTGTGCGTGGAGGGACCTCAGGAACGCTGTGCCCCTGAGGCATCGGTGCCCAGCCAGGGTGGGCCTGGCATGGCCAGGGGTTGCAGGGCAGATGCCCCGTCTCCAGCTGTCCTCACTACCTTCCCTCGTCCCTCATCTTGGTTCACTTGGTAAATATGTGTTTGAGGGCCTACTGTGTGTCTAAGCGCCAGGAGACGTCTCAGGAGCTTCCGTTCTCCGGGGGCGCAGGAGCAACCCGGGGCCGCTCAGTCCAGGCCCCTGGGAGAGACGGGGTTGGTGGGGACGATGCTGCAGGGGACAGGGCACTCACTGTGTGCCTGTCTGCCGGGCGCGGCCCTGAGTGTTTCATGTGAATGGATTCCTCAAAAAAAAAAAATTATATATATATATATATATATATATATATATATATATGATTTTTTACAGAGAGGAAGAGAGATAGTTAGAAACATCGATGAGAGAGAAAACATCAATCAGCTGCTTCCTGCACACCTCCCACTGGGGATGTGCCCACAACCAAGGTACATGCCCCTGACTGGAATCGAACCCGGGACCCTTCAGTCCACAGGCCGACGCTCTATCCACCGAGCCAAACCAGTTTCGGCATGAATTCCTCTTCTCGCTCGGCTGTCCTGTGAGGCAGCCCCATTCTACCGAGAAACCGGACCCGGGAGGTCACAGGCTGGGGGACCGGGTGGGCAGCACAGACTGCAGAGTGCTGGAGGCCCGCCCGCACCCCCGAGGGTGCACATCTGAGCTGAGATCTAAGGGACGCAGAGCTGGGGACCCCGGCAAGGCCGGGTGGCTGGAGCAGGGGGGAGAGGGACAGGGGCAGTGTGCGTGGCCTTGTGGGCCGGGCAGCCGGAGCTGGTGCGGGGTTTAACCTGGGGGTGGTCTGTCCAGGTTGCTTCTGGTAAGCCCCTCTGTGGAGACAGCCCAGTGTCCGTCTCCGGATGATGGGTAAACAGGGTGGTCCATCCATCCAGCGGAATGTTACTCCATCGCAGAGAGGAAGGAAGCTCGGACATGCTGCAGCATAGATGAACCTGGAAAACGCAATGCTTGGTGAAAGAAGTGGAATGCAGGGTTTTACGATTCTATCTACTAGTATATGAAAAGTCCAGAACCCGCAAATCCAGAGAGACGGGGGCAGGTTAGTGGTTGTTGGGCTGAGGGGGGCAGGGGGGTGGTGGACGGGGGAGAAGGAGGTTTTGCCTAAGAAGCACAGAGTTTCTGTTTGGGGTGATGAGAATCTTTTGGAGATAATGATGCTGAGAATGTAATTAATGCCACTGAATTGTATGGTGAAAAGTGATTTTATGTTATATATATGACCATAATTTAAAAATATATATATTTTATTGATTTTTTACAGAGAGGGAGAGAGGGACAAAGAATTAGAAATATGGATGAGAGAGAATCATCCATCAGCTGCCTCCTGCACACCCCCTACTGGGGACGTGCCCGCAACCAAGGTACATGCCCTTGACCGGAATCGAACCCGGGACCCTTCCGTCCGCAGGCCCACACTCTATCCACTGAGCCAAACCGGTTGCGGCTCCACAATCTGTCTGCTGGGAGCCTGGGTGGGAGAAAGAGGCTGGAGCGCAGGGGGCAGAGGCCAGGCATCGGGTGGTGAGCCCGGGGCGGGGCGGGGCGGCCAGGGGTGGGGGGCTGCAGTGTCCGGAGATGCAGACCAGGACCTGCTCCTGAGCTGCCCTGAGGTGACAGGCAGAGGAGCCGGAGGGTTTTGACTGGGGTTTTGGCCGAAGGATGGAGAGGACAGTGGGGCCGTGTGGTGGACACGGGGCTCTGTGTGTCCGGTCAGGCTGAAGGAAGGTATGAAGGTGGAGACTGTGGAGGAGGCAGGCAGGGCTGGAGCCCGGATGTGGCAGTGGTCACAGTATCAACAGTGGCTAAAGCGGGAGGCTGGCTGGATCCCGGGGTGGGGGGGGGTGGGAAGGACAGGGAAGAGGTTCGGGGGGCGGCCTAGGAGGAGGGAGAGGAGCCGCCCCCTCAGATGGATGTTCCCTCGGCCTGACTCATCCAGGCTGTGGACAGCACCTCTCCTGGGTCCCAGCTGAGTAAAAATAAACAAATAAACATTCTGTCCACATTTATTCGCTCCCCCGCCCCCTTTGCTCAATCGCCAGTCCCTGGTCTTCAATCTCGTCTCCCCAGACAGCTGGTCAGCCCGGTCTCTCTGACCCGCCGGAGACAAAGTCCGGGCTTGTTTACGCAGACTGTTGTTCTTACCAGAACCTGCAGATACAGGCTATTTAGGGGACTGGGGGAGGGGGGCAGGTCAAGGTCAGGGTCAGGACCCAGACTCACATGGGCCAGCTGTCCTCAGCCCGGCCTCCCAGCCCCGCTAACCACTGTGACGGCGTCAGGCGGGAGTGCCCGTCGGCCGGGGTCAGCCTCCGGGGTAGGGGTGAGCAATGCGGTGGTCAGGCGTGCCCTTCCCCCGAGGTAGCATTGTGAAACGAATGACCGGGGCTGTGGGAGGAGACGGATTTGGACAGCAGAGGGGAGGGAGCTGCTGCCGGCGGGCACAGGGATTCGGGGCTGTACTGGGAGGCCGCCGTCCCATTTCACAGGAGAGGAGACTGAGGCCTGCAGCAGGTGTGCGGGGCCCTGGGCGGCGTTTCCGGCGGGGAGGGTCCGGGAAGCAGCTGGAGAGCCCAGTGGCCCGGTCACCCAGCCTCACCCTCGTGAGGAGCGGAGGCCCCGCTGGAGAGCGGAGGGATCCGGGTCATTGCGCGATCCCTCTGCACCGGGCGGAGGCGGCGGAGGCGGGGGGAGGCCAGGCCGGGTCCGGGGCCTGTGGCGGGCAGAGAGATCGGTGAGATCGATAGATCGGTGAGATCGATAGATCGGCAGAGCCCACAGGATCGGGGACACAGTTCACGAAGGGGAGGGGAGAGGCAGATTCCTGGGTTCGGGTGTGACATTCAAACCAGTATTTGCCGCCATGTGCCGGGCCTGTGCTGGAAGCTGGGGGTGGGACCATGAGCAGAACAGCCCACCGGCCCTGCCTGTGTGGGGGCCGTTCTGTACGGGCTCCGAGGTCATTGTGTTTGATCGCAGGCCTGCAGGCGGGGAGGGAGCGGGGGCGAGGCCGGTGGGTACCTGCAGAGGCGGGAGGCCGGGCCGGCACAGAGGAGGGTCAGAGACCTGACGGGGTCCGGCAGTTCGCTTCCGTTTGGGGGAAAGACAGGAGCTGGGAAAGTGTTGGGTGGTGGATGGGGCTGGGAGGACGGGGAGAGGGCGGAGCGGGTTCATATGTGATGGGGCTGCTTAAAGCACAGGCGCCGGCCCTCCCCAGAGAACATGTTCCTGGCAAGTTCCTGGCCAGGCTGGTGCCGCTGGGCCTGGCCACGCGGGGCAAACGGGTGTAGATACAGCAAAGGGCGAGGGGTGTGGGCAGGCAGCCCGGCCAGCACCCGCGGGAAACCGAGGCAGGAGTGACTGTGAGGGAGTGAAGGGTGCGAACCCAGCTCTGGGGTGGGGACTGGGGTGGGGCCGGCTACGGGGCAGGGCACGGGACCCTCACCCCTTCTCACCCTCCCTGGCCCCTAGGGGGCAGCACTCCGCCCTCCCCACCTGCCTGTCTGCAACCTACCCCGCAGTCCCCTGCAAACACTGTCCCTGGCCCCAGTCTGTGGCCCCAGCCAGCCACCACTGAGGGACAGGAAGCGGGGGCTGGGCGGGGCTGGGTTCCTGCCCATGATCCTGAGGGCGGGGGCCGGGTCCCCCGCCCTGGACGCTCTCCCGGACTCCAGGGTGCGGAGGAGGCCTCCAAAGGCCCTTTCCCAGGACAGGTCTGAGGCTGTCCCCGGAGGGGCCGTCCTGTCCGGGGGCCGGGGCGGGCGGCCTCTGGTGGAGGTGCGGGCGTGGACGGCCGCCCTCGGGCTGGCTGAGGATGGCCCCCTCACTCCCCCTGTCCTCCCCAGGCTGGTGGGCCCGGCTGCGGGGCCCCCTGGTGATGCGGGGCGAGGACCCCCGCACCGGCCACTGAGCGCCCGACACGCCGGCCGCCGCCATGGCCCGCCTGGCCGCCGCCCTGTGGAGCCTCTGCGTCACCGCCGTGCTGGTCACCTCCGCCACCCAAGGTAGGTGTGTGCGCCGGGCGCAACGGCGAACACTCACACACACACAGCTCAGGGGAACCAGGCCAGGGCACGGAGGGTCCCGGGGCCTGGAGTGCAGCCGGTGGCACTGCACCGGTGCAGCCTTCCTGGTGACTGGAGGCCCGTGTGTGTGTGTGTGTGTGTGTGTGTGTGTGTGTGGCACCTGTGTGTGTCTGTGTGTGTGTGTGTGTATGTGTGTGGCACCTGTGTGTGTGTCTGTGTGTGTGTCTGTGTGTGTGTGTGTGTGTGTGTGTGGCACCTGTGTGTGTGTGTTGTGTATGTGTGTGGCACTTGTGTGTGTCTGTCTGTCTGTGTGTGTGTGTGTGTGTGTATGTGTGTGGCACCTGTGTGTGTGTGTGTGTATGTGTGTGGCACTTGTGTGTGTCTGTCTGTCTGTGTGTGTGTGTGTATGTGTGTGGCACCTGTGTGTGTATGTGTGTGTGTGTGTTGTGTATGTGTGTGGCACCTGTGTGTGTCTGTCTGTATGTGTGTGTGTCTGTGTGTGTGTGTGTGTGGCACCTGTGTGTGTGTGTGTGTTTGTGGCTCCTGTGATCACATCCTCCCGGCCCTTGCAGGGAGAGACTGAATTAAAGCATGCCCATTGCCGTTTATTTAAAAACTAATTGCTCAGCCCAGCCCTGTGCGGGCTCAGTCAGTGCCCCAGCTGCCCGCCCACCTCGCCAGTCGCTCAGTGCTGGTCCCCGTGGCGGGCAAGGGAGAGCGAGGAGGGAGGCGGGAGCAGGCGCCTGCTGGCCTTGTCCCTGCCCTGGCCTGGGCCGGCCCCCGCCCGCCCCTCCCAGCCCGTCCGGAGGGCCGGGCAGGGGGCACCGCTTCCCAGTGCCCCTTCCTGCGGCCCCGCCTTCGGGGAGCCATGCCAGGGCCTTGGCGTGGCTCCCCCAGTGCCGGGTGCTCTGCCCATCTGGGTCCTGCCCCGTGGTCCCCGCTGGTCCAGGAGGGGCTGCTTCTGCCCCCTGGACCCCTCTGAGCCAGCCCTCCGCCCCGGCCTGCCTCCCGGGCCCAAGACGGGGCTAAAATTAGCCGAGGGAGCAGATGGCGCTAGAGCCACACACGCAGGACGCCCCGAGTGGAGCAGCCCCCGGACGCCCCGGGCCTGGCTGCCGTCCTCCACGGCCCCCAGAGTGGCGGGACCCGGCCTGAGGAAAGAGGCCGGCTTGGCTCTGGTACCTTCTCTTCACCTGCCGATGACGGTTGTCCCCACACTGCAGCCTCTGCGCACCCCCGTCCCCCTGGCACCAGCAGGCGGGCTGGCACCGGGGTCCGGGGAGGTGGCGGCCTCGGCAGGCGTGGGCCTGCAGAGACGGGCGGTGCCCTGTGGCCTCACTGTGTGCCACTGTGAGCGGGGCGGTCAGCTCCGGAGGGAGGGCGCGGGCACGGGGGGGGTCAGTGACCGGACGGGGCCACCCCATCAGCCCAAGCTCCCAGGCCCCACACGGCACGAGGTGGGGACGGACGTGGGACGACGCTGGGCCTGACCTTCCGTTTTCACACGACGGGAGGAGGGGTGTCCCCAGGTGATAAAGAGGGGACCCTTCGCCGGTGACAGCACCAGGCTGGGCCCTTCCTTCACCAACACTCCTGGCACAGAGTCCTCAGCACAGCCCTGGGCCATGGTGCCCATTTCACAGATTGGGGCACTGAGGCCCGGGGAGGCTCCAGGGGCGGCTGTCCAGAGGCGTGTGGTCAGAATTGTTGGTGGGTGCATAGCTCCGAAGGCTCCTGGCTGAACCCCCCAGATCCTGGCTCGGCCGGCCTGGGCTGGGGGGAGGAGGGTGGCCACAGCTGGCGTTCTAAACCAGCTGCCCTGTGACTCTGGCGCTGCCGGTCCCTGGGCTGCACCATGACGAGACCTGGGAAGTGACGGAGGCAGACGCTATGGCTGCTTCCAGAACATGGGTTCATGCCCCACCCCCAGGCCTCTCCTCCTTGTGGGGGGGGTGGGGGGATTCAGGGCATCACCCAAGGTCACCCTCCCTGAGGACACTGACTTAAGGATTTTTTTTAATTTTTTTTTGAAAAATCGGGACTTTTTTTAAAACGCCGCGGGACAGATTGTTAGAAGTCGGGACTGTCCCACCAAAAGCGGGACGTCTGGTCCCCTTACACTAACTGCAATCAGGGGCCCCTCACACCAGCGGCCGCCGGCCGGCGGTGGGCGGTGAGGTCCGGAAGCTTGGGGACGGCTGCGGTTTGCCGGGTTGCCAGGAGAGCTCGCAGTGCCGTTAGTTACCCTGGCAGTCAGTTGGTACGGCGGATTGGGGCAGAGTAAGCTCATCCCGGAGGAGGTGCCGGGGCAGCGGCGTCCGGGCACGTCTCACGCCCCCTCCCGGAGCCGGGGGCAGTGTCAGCTCTCCCGGCAGTGCTGGGCGGCAGCTCGCATGTGCACTGCCACCTGGAAGTCCCCCTGCGCCTTGGTGCTCACCGTCTTTCCTGGGGCTCTGACCGCCCACCTCGCTGGCCTTGACCTCCAATCCCTCCACAGGCCAACGGATACTTCCTGACCCAAAGCTCCCACCCAAAACCACATGGTTAGCGGAGAGGTGGTTAGCGCTGCCGTAACAGAGCACCACAGACGGGGGTGGCACGTAAGCAACGGAAATGTAATTCCTCACAGTACCAGGAGCTGGAAGTCCGAAATCAGGGCGTTGGCAGGGTTAGTTCCTCAGGGCTGCAAGGGAAGGATTTGCTCCAGGCCCCTGCCCTTGGCTTGTAGGTGGCCATCTCCTCCCTCTGTCCCCACATGGTCTTCCCTCTGGTGTGCCTGTGTCCAAATTCCCTCTATTATATCGGACGGAATTCGTGCACAGGTAGGGGCCCTAGGCCTGGCCTTGCCACCAGGGCTGACCAGGGCCTTCCTTCGCTCTGGCGCCGCCCCCTGGTGGTCAGTGTTCTTCATAGCGAGCAATCAAATTCCCCAGGGGACACTGCATGGTCGGCTTTTACATATGTATTAATAGATTAGTGCCCATCTTAATTGCCTCCTTTTAGCTTGATTATCTCTGTAATGACCCTGTCTCCAAATTCGGTTACATTCTGAGGTCCAATGGGTTAGGACGTCAGCATAGGAATTTGGGGGAGGGGGCACAATTCGACCTCTTATCAGTTAGCACAGACTATCTGGCATGGCCCAAGGCCCCCAGGTAAGCAGACACCCTTACCAAGCTGAACATCCCAAAGGCGTGGAGGGTCCTCCCAGGCCCTGAGGCAAAGGCCAAATTATTTTTGAGCCCGTTTTACAGACACATAAAGCTCTGCCTGTGTCCCAGGCACCGCTGAGCTGGAGCTGGCGCCTCCTCTGCAGGATCTTCACCCCCTTCCCTGCACCCTGAGCGTGACGCGCCCTCTCCCCCCCTCCCTGCAGGCCTGAGCCGGGCTGGACTCCCGTTCGGGCTGATGCGCCGGGAGCTGGCATGCGAAGGCTACCCCATCGAGCTGCGGTGCCCGGGCAGTGACGTCATCATGGTGGAAAACGCCAATTACGGGCGCACGGACGACAAGATCTGCGACGCTGACCCTTTCCAGATGGAGAATGTGCAGTGCTACCTGCCCGACGCCTTCAAGATCATGTCGCAGAGGTGAGGGGCCCCCGGGGCTCTCGGGCAGTCCCTGAATCCGGTACCTGCCCTCCCTGCACCCCCTGGACCTCCCAGCACCCTGTTCACCCTCCGTCTTCCTTCTGTGATTTTCACACACCTTCCAGGTGCCCGTCCCCCTCAGCTTACCTCCCCGCCAGTCCCACACACATGCACTCACCAGCCCGATGCCTCCAGAAGCTCATGCCAATCTTACCAGGAGGCGGTGAGGGCTTGCAGTGTAAACGCAATGGCAGGTCAGGGTGAAGGTGTCCTGGGAGCTGAGGCAGGACCCAGAGTCTGGCCAGGCTTCCCTGAGGAGGTGACATCTGAATACAGATGACAAGTGTGTGAGAGAGAGAGAGAATGTGAGTGTGTGTGCACGCCTGTAAGTGAGGGGGTGTGCCAGGAGGAGCACTGAGTGTTCAAAGTTGCAGAAACCTCTCTCACACCCACAGCCAGTGCGCCTCGAGCTGCTCAGGGCTCCCTTCAAATTACACTGATTGGACCACTGCTTCCCCCAAGTCTGTGCCCCGCCCCTTACCTGCTCCCTCCTGCCTGTGCAGCCTGTTCCCTCCACAGCCGCCAGAGGGCGCATGTGAGCACCTGAATCTGGAAACATCCCTGTTCTCATCATCCTACCTGGCTCTCAGCTCTCAAAAGCCCAAGCCTTCCCTCCGCCTGCAGGGCCCTGCACGCTCTGCCCTTTCCTCTCCCGCCCTCACCTCCTCCAGCTCCCCCCCTCACCCACCTGCTCCTCACACACATCAGGCATCTTCGCCCGAGGGCCTCCCGTGGGCCTTTTCATTGGCTGTTCCCCAGCAGCCGCTGGGCGCCTCCTCCCTCCTCCCTCCTCCCAGTCACTCAGGGAATTTCCACCTGTCCTCCTCCAGGGCTGCCCGACCACCCTCTGAAACCACAGCCCCCCACTTCCTCGCCCCTTCTCTGCTTCCTGACTTCCACCCACAGTTCCATCAGATAGTTTGCCTCTTTATGTGGTTTATGTATTCCCCCCACGGGGACCGGAAGCTGTCACTGCTGTGTCTGCAGCAGCAGGCACTCACTGCATTTTTGCCAAATACCGGTGAGAATGCAGGGTTCACTCCTCCGGAGCCCGGGCGTAGAACGGGAAAAGGGAAGGGGGGCTAGGGCCAGCAGCTCCTTGGAGTTCCAGAGTAAAATAAAATCAGGGGCCCTGAGTTTGGGGCACAGGACAGGTGTGGGCAGGTGGCCTCCCACCTTTTCTGACTCCAGCATCCACCCCCCTCCAGTAATCTTGCCCCCTCTCCCCTCCCAGGCCTTGCTTGGGCAGTGCCCCCTTCTCTTTGGAATCCCTTTTCCTCCCTCCTGCCTCTCCAGGTTCTCCCTCAGGGTTCATTCATCACCGGCACTGGGTCAGTGGTGTCTCCCAGCACCCAGCACTCGACTGGCCCGGTTCGGACGGATTGTCAGGTCCAGAGGGGGGAACGCTGAGCAGGCTGGCCACTGTCTTAGAACCTAGAGATGTGCTGAAACCAATTTGGCTCAATGGATAGAGCATCAGCCTGCGGACTCCAGGGTCCCAGGTTCAATTCTGGCCAAGGGCATGTACCTGAGTTGTGGGCACATCCCCAGTAGGGGGTGTGCAAGAGGCAGCTGATCGATGTTACTCTCTCATCGATGTTTCTGGCTTCCTATCTCTCTCCCTTCCTCTCTGAAAAAAAATCAATAAAATATACAAAAAAAAAAAACAAAACAAAAAAAAACCTAGAGATGCTTTTTTAAATCTTTCATTTTATTTTAATCCTCTCCCGAGGATATTTTTCCATTGATTGTTAGAGAGAGTGGGAGAGAGAGGCAAAGACAGAAATATCGACGTGAGAGAAACATCCACTGGTTGCCTCCTACACACGTCCCGACCTGGGCTCAGGCTGGGGAGGATCCTGCAACCTAGGTGCATGCCCTTGACCGAAACCGAGCCTGGGACCCTTCAGCCCGCAGGCTGAAGCTCTGTCCACTGAGCCAGACCTGGAGGTGCTTTCTGTCAGTGAGGGTACAGCTCCCCGCCCTGACGGAGACACCCCAGAAAAAATACTCCTCAGTGAGGAGCTGAGGAGACGGCAGCAGCCGCTTCCCTGTGTGGTGCCTTCCGCACCCATCACACCCCCCTCCCCTGGAAGGCTTTCCCTCTTCTCTGTCTGGCAGTGAGAGTCACGTAACAAAGTCACGATTGAAGTGGAGTGTTTAGTGTGTTTACAAGTTGTGCAACCACCATCCCTGCCAGCTCCCCCGGGAGGACACCCTGTGCCCTGGAGCAGCCACTCTCGGTGCCCCCCCTCCTGGCAGCTGGTCTCCTGTCACTGGACTTGCCAGTTCCGCACGTTTTGTGCAAGTGGAGTCGTGAGACGTGGCCTTTGTGCCCGGCGCCTCCTGTGGCATGCTTCCGAAGTTCGTCCACCTGGTGGCCTTTCTGAGGACGGCTTTGTGAGGACGGCTTTGTGAGGATGGGCCACGTTGTTCGTCCCTTCGGGTGTGATATTTGGGTTGCTCTCACCCTTTGGCACTTGTGCGAGTGACCAGCCGTGAATGTTCACCAACAGGTGGTGGTTTAGGCACTTGCTTTCGGTTCTTTGGGAATATAACGAGGGATGGAGTTTCTGGGCCATAGGCAACTCTCCTTAACCTTCTGAGGCCACTGTGCTGTTTTTATTTATTGTTGAAAGTGTTTCAGATGACCCCCTTTTTTCCATTGATCCTCTGCTCCGAACCCCTCCCCCCAGGCCTTCACTACACTGTTGTCTAAAAATATGGAACGCGCCGAAACCGGTTTGGCTCAGTGGATAGAGCGTCGGCCTGCGGACTGAAAGGTCCCAGAATCGATTCCGGTCAAGGCATGTACCTTGGTTGCGGGCACATCCCCAGTGGGAGGTGTGCAAGAGGCAGCTGATGATTCTCTCATCGATGTTTCTAACTCTCTCTCCCTCTCTCTTCCTCTCTGTAAAAAATCAATAAAATATATTTTTTAAAAATAAAAAAATAAAAATATGGAACACTTCATGAATTTGCATGTCAGCCTTGCACAGGGCCACGCTAATCTCTGAATCGTTCCAATTTTAGTATCTGTGCTGCCAAAGCGAGCACCAGAGTTCTGTTTTTGTTTTGTTTTTAGAGTATTTTTATTGATTTCGGAGGGGAAGGGAGAGGGAGGGAGGAAGATAGAAACATCATCCGTGAGAACTGCACCCCAGGCGTGTGCCCTCAATCGGAATAGAACCCAGGACCTCTCCGTCAGGGCACCAGTGTTCTGACTTTTTAAAATATATTTTTATTGATTTCAGGGAGGAAGGGAGAGGGGGAGAGAGAGACAGAGACAGAAACTTCAGTGGTGAGAGAGAATGATTGATTGGCTGCCTCCTGCACGCCCCACACTAGGGACCAAGCCTTGACCTGGAACAGAACCGTGACCCCCTAGTTCATAGGTCGATGCTCAACCACTGAGCGTGCTGGCCAGGCCCATGTTCTGGCTTTTGTTTTTTGTGTGTTTTTTCCTTTTTTTACCCCCCACCCTCACCCTTTGCCACGCAAGGCCCAGTACCGCTGAGAGCCCGGACCCAGTGTCCTGTTTTTAAAGGAGGGTTTTGAGGGGGGTGGGTATGAGCAGAACCTCATTAGTTAAGGGCAGGACCGAAGAGAGAAGACACAGGCGCCCCCTGCCCTGTATCTGTCAGGGACTCCCCCAGAACTGCTTCCTGCATACCCACCATCGGGTCCACCTCCCGCTGGCTGAGACCTGGGCTGCTCCAGGAAACAGAGACCCTGACTGTGGGGACAGACAGCAGAGGAGAAACAGCTTTTATTATTATTGTTGTTAAAATATATTTTTATTTCAGAGAGGAAGGTGAGAGGAAGAGAGAAGCATCAATGATGAGAGAGAATCATGGAACACTTCCATGAACAAAGGCGGGGCTTTACAGTCAATTGAGGGAAAATGCCAAGGATGTGCCAGCGCCAGTGCTGGGCGGCAGCCATGAAGGGCTGGGCAGGCAGTGCCCAGGGCCCCGCTCTGACCCAGCCCTGAGCTTCATGCCAGCTGGGCGGAGAGTGGGAGAGACAGGGCAGGAACCAGAAGACAATATCCACGAAAGGCCCGGCTTGAGTCTCCATGGTTCCTTCCAAATTTGGGGGTACCCGTTCCTCCCCTCACCCGGGCCAGCGCAGGCCTGTCTCCCATCTCCGTCTCTCCTCCACAGGTGTAATAACCGCACCCAGTGTGTGGTGGTTGCCGGCTCCGACGCCTTTCCTGACCCCTGTCCTGGGACCTACAAGTACCTGGAGGTGCAGTACGACTGTGTCCCCTACAGTGAGTCCTCTTGTTCCTCATCGAACCCGGGCCCTTCCCTGCCCACAGTGAGCGAGGAGGAGACACCTTGACCCGGACCCACATGCAATGCACGTGCACATGCACACGCACAAGCATGCCCATACATGCACGGGGGCCAAGTTGGGGCCAAGTGCGTGGGGGACAGTTGGGCCTGTTCCCTCCCCCCACATTCCCTTTTTCTAGTCACCCTGTCCAAACCCTATCTCCCTCTACACCCCCCCTTCCTCAGCCACCACCAAAGACTCTGTCCTTACCACGGGCACCTTCCCCAGCCCTTGGCCCTCTGGCCCCCTCGCCTGCTTCTCTGTGTGCACATTCCCAGGCCACACCCCACTCTGCTGGCACACTTACATCTCTCCCTCAGCCCCCCTGCCCTGGAATCCCTCTGCCTCTTCTTCTCTCATCTCTTCCCTTCATGGCACCGCCCCCCCATCCCCCTCCAGCCACACACACACCTGTCCTTCCCTCTCACTCACACTTCTCTCTGAACTCCCTCTCCTTCCTCTTGTCCTCTTCACCCCTCACCAGCCCTTCCAGCCCTTGCCCAGTCCTGGAAGCTGGACTTGATGTCCGCAGAGAGGCAGATCACCGCTGAGGCCTCCTGGGGGATGCGTGTGAAGGGCTGGGGGCGTCTTGTCTTCACAGAGTCCCACCTCCTGCTCAGTGTGCCCGTCACCATAACAGCACTTCCTGTTTGCCAGGGAAGTGCCGCCATGGTGGATGGAGGGAGGCTCTCGGTGGACCTCGGGGGCCAGAGGCCTGGTGAAGGGGAGCTGACAAAGACAGGGTCTCTCCTCCTCAGCACCCCCTTATCATCATCCTCCTCCTCCCTCTCCCTCCACCTCCCTCTCCTTCCCCAACCCCAGCTTCAGAGCCGGGAGGTAGGCTCCAGGCAGAGGGGGGCGGAGCAGGGCCACCAGAGTGTGTGCGTGTGGGGGGCAGGGGCGTGTGGGGGGCAGAGGTGGGGAACAGGGGCCCTATGTCTCCCCCTCCTCTCCCCTCCCACTCCAGCCTTCTCCCCTCCCACTCAGCCTTCTCCCCGAACCTCTGGTTTCTCCTCGCAGGTGATGCTCTACACTGGCAAACGGGATCGCTGTGTTTCCATCACTTTCTGCTTTTACTCCTCATCCTTTCCTTTCAGCGACCAGGCCTCCGCCACCGCCCGAGGGGGATGCCCGCCTGATCCTCGGAGCCTTCCCACAGCACTGGGGACTCTGCCCACCCCGGGCTGGGAGCAGGGCAGGAGGGCCGGAGGCGGGGAGCTTAGCACACAGGAAGGAAGGCTGGTGCGAAGCTCGGCCAGGCTCTTGACTTTTTCTGGCTCTGAAACTTGAGCAGGTGACCTCACTCCCTGGGCCGCCGAAAGGGGAGGTGAGAGTCCAGGAGCTCGTGTGTGTGAAGCAGCCGGCCCAGGGGCAGAGGCGAATCCTCACCCCGCCCCACCCCGCCTTGCCCAGACCCACGCCTGGCTCAGGATGTGCTCAGCAGCCGCCCGAGTCCCTTTCCAGCTGGGGGTTGGGGAAGGAGAGGGAGGCAGAGGAAGAGTGAGGAGGAGGAGGAGGTTAAGGTGGGTGCTGAGGAGGAGAGACCCTGTAGACTCATCTGGGATGGGGAAGGGACCAGACACCTTCCCTGGGACACTGCCGGGAAGCGAGCCCATGTCCCTTGAGTCACAGAGTGAAGGAAGTGGTACCCATCTTTGCCAGCGTGGGGCCTGAGCCTCAGTTTCCCCCTCTGTAGACTGGGTTCTCTGAAGACTGCCCAGGAAGTGCCTAGCACGGTCCCTGGCACCAAGTGGTAGTCATTGTTTCCGCTGTCATTGCTGTTGATAATCAAAACACCACCAACAACTGATGGTAAACCCAGATAGTTCCTCTGAGGCGGATGGGATAAAGCGTGGGAAAATCCCTGTCCAGGTGGAGTCCAGAGTGGATGCCACACAGTTGAAGCAGCAGGAGGGAAGGATAGCGGGCCTTAGGAGGAAAGGGATGGGGAGGCCTCCTGGAGCCGCCCCCAGGTGGGCAGGAGCATGGCCCACAGAGGCCAGGAGGTAGGCAGTCAGCCAGGGACTGGGCGGCCCCTGGTCTGATGGAGAGAGCTAGCCTGAACCCGGGGAGATCGCGCACACACAGGCACATGCACACGCATACACGCACACAGTTGGTTGTGCGTGGGGGGGGGCATGTGTGTCCTAGACATGCAGACGTGTTAGCTCCTGGTCCCAGGGGAAGGGGCTGGGCTAACAGGAGGATGGAAGCCAGGCCACGAACAGGGAGGCCGGACACTCGTCCCCCGAACGTTGCTGAGCACCTCCTGAGTTCCAGCCCGGATGAGGCGCTGGGGATGCAGCCAGCCTCCCCCGTGGAGCTCCCTGCTTCTGCCTCAGAGAGCCAGGCCCTGGCAGGTTCCTGAGGGGCCAGGCAGAGCCTGAGGCTTCCGAGGCTGAGTGACCCCATGCTGGTGCTGGCAGGGCGGGGGGAGTGTGGGGGCTGCGTGGGGCAGTGGGTGTGTGGGGTCCCCGCCACACACATTGGGCAGGCCCGACTAACGCTGGATTTGCCTTGCAGCTGCGCACAGTCTAACCCTTCCCCTTCCTCCCCCAGGTACCGCCGGCCCACAGGCAGCGGGTGGCGTGGAGCTCCGGGCTCTGGGGCCCCCAGGGGGGTTGCTGGGCAGAGAAACAGAGTCTCGGGGGAGTGTGTCTGTGCCACCTGCTGTCCTGCCCTGTGTGATGTCTCCCCACCCCAGCCCCTTCCCTCTACCTGTCTCCCCACCCCAACTCTCTGAGGCCCAAGGGGCTCTGCTTGTCTGCCTCTCCGTCACTCTGTGTCCAGCTCTGTCACCCTCTCTCTGTGTTGGCTCTTTCTGGGTGGTGAGGGTTGGGGGACCCAGCTGCTCCCAGGTGGGGCCAGCACAGACTGGAGGGAGTTCAGCCTGTTCCCTCGGATCTGGGCACCCAGGCCCCGGGAGGAACTGCGCTTCCTTCCCTGGGCCCCTGGTTCTGGCAGGAGGGCAGCTGACAGGGCGAGAGGGGACCAGGTGTCCCCCCACTCCCTCCCCGATGCCCCCCTAACCAGAGCCCGCCTCCCAGCTGGGACTCCCCCTCCCATGAGGGTGCCGCTCACACCTGAAGGCATGGTCCTCCTGCCTGCCTGTCGCCCCCTCCCCCCGTGTCTCTCTTGGTCTCTGTCCTGCGTGTTTCCCCTCCCTGTGACTGTCCCCCTCACGGCCTCTTGCCCCAGCCCTACCCCAGAGGAAGGGACCTGGGGGGTGGGGGCTGAGCTGATGCAACATTTGGGGTTGGGGAACCAGGAGTAAGGAAAGAAAGGAAAAGGGGACATGTTGCCAAAAAAGAAACAAAAGCAATTTAATCTCTTTTTTTTCTCTTTTTTCTTGCACATTTTTTTTTTCAATTTGTTTTCTCTCTCTCTTCCGATGCTTAAAGTAGAAGTGGAGCAGAAAGGTAAACGCACTGTTACCAATGCTAACCCCTAACTCACACTTTGTTTTATTATACCTGTGCCGTCCTTGTGTGACCGCCCTCCCTCTCGGCCCTTCTTCTCCCACCCCACTGGGTCCAGCTGGTAGCTCCCACCCCAGGTGTCCTCCCAGTGGGGCGAGCCCTGGTCCAGCCACGGGTGACTCCCCTCCAGACACCGAGGAAGCTCCTCTGAGTACATGGACAGGACCTTCCTCTTATCTCGCTCTCTCTCTCTTCTCTCTCTCTCTCACAGGACCTTCCTCCTCTCTTCTCTCTCTCTCTCTGTCTCTGTATCTCTCTCCCTCTCCCTCCCTCTTTCTCCCCGTCCCCCCTCTCCCACCTCTCTCTCCCCCCTCTCCCTCCCCCGCCCCCCTCTCGCCACGCCCCCCACTCCCCTCTTTCTCTCTCCCTCTCCCTCTCCCTCTCCCTCTCTCTCTCTCTCTCTCTCTCTCTCGCTCTCTCGCTCTCTCGCTCTCTCGCTCTCTCTCGCTCTCGCTCTCGCTCTGTCTTTTCCTGTCCCTCCTTCCTAGTTCCTGGCCCTTGCTAGGGGACCTGGCCTTCTCTCATACTTCTTTTGCTCCTTCAGGAGAAGTTTGTAAGCATTCTGGGTGGGTGGGAACTCCCTTTCCTGGTTCCAGATGCGGGTGGGGTAGGGGGGCACTGGGTGAACCAACTCTTTTCTTCTTCCTGCCCCACCTTTGGTAACTTGGGTCCCGTTGGGGGAGGCGGGATGGAGGGACAGGGACACTTTTGTTTTCCTTTTGGAGAGCAGATTCATCCTATCCTTCAGGCTCCTGGTGGCTTAAGTTCCTTCTGGTTTGGTGTTTCCAAGGCCCAGAGCTGTTTTGGGGCACAGAGCACAAGTCTCCCCCAGCCCTGTCCCCCAACCTCCACCAGTTGGGGGCCCGCCCCTGGGAAGGGGTGTGAACTGTCCTCAGCCCTGGGAGGGCAGCCTGTCAAATGGGGGGCCAAGGGGTGGGGGCGGGCCTTGCGGTGGGGGGATCGAGGGATGGGGGAGCATTTTTCTCTGGTTCTGAAACACTTGCGAAGCTGCAGTCAGGGTTTCTTCTGGGCTGCTGTGGTTAGAGGACCAGGGAGAGGGGGCGGGGCCAGGCCAGGCCAGGCCAGGCCAGGGACTTCCGGGAGCACCGTAATTTCTTGCAGGGGTTTAGCCTCAGCTGGGGAGCAGAAGTCTGTGGTGGAGAGGGCTGTCTGGCAGGAGTTGGGAGATGGTTGCTTTCATCCCCTGAATGTTTTGGGAAGTTGGCAGCTCTGAGGCTGGCAACAGGGGAAGGGCTGGGTGAGACACCCTTTCATACAGCTTTTGGCTGAAATTACGGTGGTCTGTGGAGCATCCCATTCAAGGGGGTGGAGTGGGTCCCTCCAAGCTGCTCCCCTCCCTGCTGTCTCCCTCCCCCATCTCAGAGGCCTGGGCAGCCAGCCCGTGGTCTGCCCCCAGACACCCTGCCACTCCGAGTCTCTCTCCCGGAGCCTCTCCCACCCAGCACCAGACACTCTTCTTGCAGGTCCGGTGGTGGTTTGGATATGCAGCCCTGGATCTTTTCTGTTCAAGAGGCGGGAGGGAAAAGGAGGTGTTGGGAGCTTGGTGCTAGGGAGGGGTCCTGCTGGCAAAGGCCCAGACCCTTTCTCATTCTCTCCCCTTCCCCAGGGTAACCTCTAACCACATTTTCCTCCTCCACACCCTCTGACCAGGTCATGTCTGAGACCTCCCACCGCCCCTCACACACAGCTGGCAGGGCCCCCGGCTTGGGGAGAGGGGAGACCTCGGCACAGAGGAAACCGGTGGAGGGACAGACCGACGCCTCAGGGCCCCAGGAGAGGGAGGTGATGAGGCCCCGGGGCCCAAGCCGATCCTTCTGGTCCCTCCCACCTCCGTGCCCTGGGCTCCCTCCTCCTAGAACAGGGCGTGCTCCGGCTGCTTCTGTGCCGAGGGACCCCTGGGCGGCCTCCCAAGCCAGGACCAGGTCCCAGCCCTTCCCGTCTCCCTTGGGGCCATCTGCTTTGGTGACAGCCAAGCAGAAGCAGAGAATTCACTGCAAGCCCTCACCCTGGCCGGTCTGTGGGTTCTGCTAGCAGGGAGCCGAGAGGGAGACCCCAGCCATCCTGGGTGGAGGGGCCTCTGACTGCATCACTGGGAGGAGGAGGGGAGTCCAGCCCGCCACTGGGTCAGCAGGGGAGCCTAGGAGTAGGTAGCCCTGGGACACGATGGGGGGGTGGGCAGGCCAGTGGGGGCCAACGAGATGCAGTTGAGGTTTTCCTCCTTTTCAGGGAATGGGGGGGTGGGGCGGGGCCCCCCACCTTTCTGACATCAGCGCTGCCTTGGTCCCTCCTCCCGAGCCGGGGATGGTTGCAGGTAAATCCGGGTCCGGGGCAGGGCGGTGGGGGGCCTGGCTGGGGCGGGCTGGGTCTTTATCCTAGCACTTGGTTCCCTCCCTTGCCCACTCTGAGCTGGACCTGGGAGTGCCCCCTGAGGGACCCTCCGTCGGGCCTGGGCCTTGGAGTGAATTCTCTGCTCACCCCTCTCTCCTCTGCCAGCACTAACCTTTCTTCCCAGGTGGTCTCCAGCGTGCCTCCTTTGGAGCCAGGACCTCTGCTGAGGGCCCCGCCTTGTCTCTCTTCCCTCTGCACAGCTTTCCTCCCCTCCCCAGCTCTTCTGGGGAGTCCCCTCCTCCCCATGTCCCACCCCATCCCTGTGCACCAGTGTCAGTGTCTGCTGCTGAACCAACCCCAGGAGAGACCCTGCCGGCTGGGGCAGGGCTGGGCACCACGGGGAGAGGCTGGAGTTTTCCAAAGCCCTTCCTGATGGGGGCGGGGGGCGGGGGGGTGCGCGCACACAGGCTGCATCAGGAGCCTTAGATGGAGAGATGCTCCTGACACCACAGTGGGTGCAGAAACATCACTGCCTTGCAGTTTTTGCAGGAGGAAGCAAGGGGAGTAAAAAAGATCAGTCCCATGTGGTGGTGAAGGATGGGACCCTCCGCTCCAGCTCTTCCATGGGGGGGTGGAGACTGGCCAGAGGCAGGGCCCTGAGTCCCTGAACTTCAAAGCTGCCGGCAGCAGCTGCAGTGAGGTCTTCCCGCCTTGCTCAAGGCACACGAGAAAGTCTGGGAGGGCTCTTGCCAAACCCCTTCCCCCCAGCCTGTGGGGTCTCTAGCAGCCAGAACAGGAAAGGGGTGCCACACCTTCTCCCACTAACCCTGCTCTTAATGGCCTCCAGGGTTGACATCTCCAGGGAGAGGGGCAGCTGGGCGGGCAGGGATCCCAGCCCGGAAACCCCCTTCCCATCACCAGCCCTACCAAGCAACCGTGACTGCAGCAGCAGGAGGGGACAGTCTGGCTTCCCCGTGGCCTTGTGACCAACTGCCTCTCTCTCCCCTCTCTCCCCCCCTCTCCCCGCCCCGCGCCTCCTCTCCTGTTCCCCTGCCCAGTCTTCGTGTGCCCAGGGACCCTGCAGAAGGTGCTGGAGCCCACCTCCACGCACGAGTCGGAGCACCAGTCTGGTGCGTGGTGCAAGGACCCGCTGCAGGCGGGAGACCGCATCTACGTCATGCCCTGGATCCCCTACCGCACGGACACGCTGACCGAGTACGCCTCGTGGGAGGACTACGTGGCGGCGCGCCACACCACCACCTACCGCCTGCCCAACCGCGTGGACGGCACCGGCTTCGTGGTCTACGACGGCGCCGTCTTCTACAACAAGGAGCGCACGCGCAACATCGTCAAGTACGACCTGCGCACGCGCATCAAGAGCGGGGAGACCGTCATCAACACGGCCAACTACCACGACACCTCGCCCTACCGCTGGGGGGGCAAGACGGACATCGACCTGGCCGTGGACGAGAACGGGCTGTGGGTCATCTATGCCACCGAGGGCAACAACGGGCGGCTGGTGGTGAGCCAGCTCAACCCCTACACGCTGCGCTTCGAGGGCACCTGGGAGACGGGGTACGACAAGCGCTCAGCGTCCAACGCCTTCATGGTGTGCGGCGTCCTCTACGTGCTGCGCTCCGTCTACGTGGACGACGACAGCGAGGCCGCTGGCAACCGCGTGGACTACGCCTTCAACACCAACGCCAACCGCGAGGAGCCCGTCAGCCTGGCCTTCCCCAACCCCTACCAGTTCGTCTCCTCCGTGGACTACAACCCCCGTGACAACCAGCTCTACGTCTGGAACAACTACTTCGTGGTGCGCTACAGCCTGGAGTTTGGGCCTCCAGACCCCAGTGCCGGTGAGGACGGCCCCTGTCCCCCACCCCAGGCCCAGGGTGGGGGCACACTTGGCGTTCTTAGGGACCTGGAGGTGGGCTGGGGGAGACCTTGAGTGGGAGAGAGTCCGCAGCACATATGTTCTAAGCACTTAATTCGTCTAACCCTGATGGCCACAGGGATTGTTACTGCCCCCAGTTTACAGATGAGGAAACTAAGGCTGGGGATTTGTTTATATGTTTTGAGCATTTGGACTGTGCACCTAACCTCCGAGTGCACTGCCTCCCCCTGAGGCCTGTGCACTTTTAGCCACGGAACCCTTATCAACCGGAATCTTGAGCAGAAACCCAAATATCAGGTGGAACAGAACAAGGCTGAGCTGCTGGCGTTGATGGGTGGGTCCTCTCCGGAGTCTCGTTTGCCGCCTCAGCCCCTGAGCCATCTCCGAGCAGCCCCATCTCTGAGGGGTCCAGGGAGACTAATCTAACCCAGCTTCCTTTCGTAATGGGAAACTGAGGGCCTCCCACCGAGGGAAGGGGCCTGGCCCGGTTACAGACCAGAGTGAGGTGGCATGTTCACTGCCTCCTCTCCATTGTTCCTTTAGACCTCAGGGTGCACAGGAGTGAATTCCTAACACCTATTGATGCTTTCCATGGTCCTGCAGAAGTGAGGGATCTCTGTGGGCAGAGAGAATGTGGGGGGAGATCCCCTTCCAGACCCAGTGGGGACCAGGACGCCTTTCTACTTCATTGGCAAGAAAGATGCTAAGATCCAAGTACCCAGGCATGCTGTGGCAAGGCCCCAAACATGGGGGTGACTCTGTCTCATGTCTCCTCTCCATTCCAGGCCCAGCCACTTCCCCGCCCCTCAGCACGACCACCACAGTCCGGCCTACACCCCTCACCAGCACGGCCTCGCCTGCAGCCACCACCCCACTCCGCCGGGCACCCCTCACCACACACCCGGTGGGTGCCATCAACCAGCTGGGACCTGACCTGCCTCCAGCCACAGCCCCGGCCCCCAGCACCCGGCGGCCCCCAGCCCCTAACCTGCACGTGTCTCCGGAGCTCTTCTGCGAACCTCGGGAGGTGCGGCGGGTCCAGTGGCCGGCCACCCAGCAGGGCATGCTGGTGGAGAGGCCCTGCCCCAAGGGGACTCGAGGTGAGTGCAGAGGCCTCGGTCACTTCCACGGTGGCTGGTTTGTGGGTGGCTTCTGCTGGTCTGGGCAGGGAAGAGACAGGGGACATAGCTTAGCACAGGTGTACTTACTGTCCATCTCCCCTGCCATAGCATGGGTTTACACGGCAGGGGCCATACCTGGTATCTGCAGCTGTGTCCCCAGACTCCAACAGAGCTCCCAGGGCATAGAGCAGCTCAGCACCCTCCCCCACCCCAAACCCTGTCCCCTCCTGCAGTGCTGAGCACCTGCTGCATGGAAAGCACTAGGTAGACCCTGCAGGGAGCCCTCCGAGGTGACATGGGTGTGTCCTAGTCTCAGGCTAAGATGGACCAGCCCTGGCAGCAGCTGATGGCAGGGTAGGTGGCAGTGGAAGTGCCAGAGGGGTGGGCCATGACCATGTGCTCCAGGGATCTGAGAGAAGGGTCAGAAGAGGCTTGCTGGAGAGGAGGCTTCCATAATGGGCTTTGCTAAAAGGTTCTATTCCTGTAGGCAAAGATGGAAGGGGAGCCCAGAAGGAGAGCTTGGGAAGTCAGGGGTGACTTATGTCACCTCAGAATGACGCCTCTCTTGACTGTCTGGCCTGCTTCATGTCTGGTCTCCCATGTTCCCCTCACCTACTTGCCCTCTCTGTCATCTCCTTTCCCCCTGCTTTGGCCCCTTTTCTCCTTCCTTGTGGCTCCCTTCTCCGTCCTGTCTGTCTGTCCCTGCAGGAATTGCCTCCTTCCAGTGTCTACCAGCCCTGGGGCTCTGGAACCCCCGGGGCCCTGACCTCAGCAACTGCACCTCCCCCTGGGTCAACCAGGTGGCCCAGAAGGTACCAGTAGCAGCTGCTCCTCTAGGCACCTGTGCACACTGGGCTCTGGGTGGCTGGGTGCAGGGTGCAGTGGAGCAGTGGGTCACAGGGAGACAAATGGGTGGCAGGTCTGGGAGGCAGAAATGTGGGTCCACTCTAGTGTACAGAGTGGGGGAGAGGGCAAACAGGGACAAGGGGCAGCAGAGAGCGATGAGAAGGGCTGAGCAGGCCGGGTATGTGCAAAGGGACCATGGGGAAGCGAGATGGCCCCTCACAGGGCCGGGTCCCCCACTTCTGCCTCATGCAGATCAAGAGCGGGGAGAATGCAGCCAACATTGCCAGTGAGCTGGCCCGCCACACCCGGGGCTCCATTTACGCGGGAGACGTGTCTTCCTCCGTGAAGCTGATGGAGCAGCTGCTGGACATCCTGGATGCCCAGCTGCAGGCTCTGCGGCCCATTGAGCGCGAGTCGGCTGGCAAGAACTACAACAAGGTGGGGCCTGGCGGCAGGGCCGGTGGTGGGCTCTGTCCTGGAGGCTCAGGAAGGTTGTGGCCTAATAGCTAAGAGCTGGGCGGCCACCCACGATGGCCAGAGGGAGGAAGGTCGGAGTGCAGGCCTGCTGGTCTCCCTGTGGGTTGGGGGACCCCTTAGGAACAACTCTTACTCATGGCCCAGCACCAGGTCGGTGGCAGACACAGGTGAGAGTGTTGGAATGAGTAGGGCAGGAGGCCAGGCCTGACAGTGCCTCCATCCCTTTCCTTAGATGCACAAGCGGGAGAGAACCTGCAAGGACTACATTAAGGTGAGGCCCAGAGGGCTTCTGTCTGAGGAGGTGGAGCAGGCCCGAGGAGGCAATGGGGTGGGGGTGGGGGGGAGATTGAAAGGCGGGGATACGAGGCCATCCTGAGGAACTGGAGGATGCGGGGGGACTCATGGCACCACCCCCAACCTTTCCTCTTCCCCCCACCCCTCCTGCTCATTTAGGCTGTGGTGGAAACGGTGGACAACCTGCTGCGGCCAGAGGCTCTCGAGTCCTGGAAGGACATGAATGCCACAGAGCAGGTGCATACAGCCACCATGCTCCTGGACGTCCTGGAGGAGGGTGCCTTCCTGCTGGCCGACAATGTCAGGGAGCCGGCCCGCTTTTTGGCTGCCAAACAGAATGTGGGTGAGTGCTATAGTCTCGCCGGGGCAAGTTCAAGTGCAAATCTTGAACTGTGGGGCCCAGCTGTTACAGAGACCACCCTGGCCCTTGACCTTGGGCCCCTGGACTGGGCACAGATTCCAATCCCGTATGCCCTGCCATCCTCTGTCCCACAGTCCTGGAGGTCACAGTTCTGAACACAGAGGGCCAAGTCCAGGAGCTGGTGTTCCCCCAGGAGTACCCAAGCGAGAACTCCATCCAGCTGTCCGCCAACACCATCAAGCAGAACAGCCGCAATGGTCAGTGCCCCTTCTTTTCCCCTTCCGCGTGGCTCCCTGAAATCCTCTGCTCAAGCTGGGGGAATATTGCAGGGTACTCATGGGGTCCTCCCAAAGCCCCGTAGAGCCAGGCCACTTCAGTCTGCGGGGCTCACTTCGGCGCAGCAGCAGCTGATCTCAGTCCCGTTTGAGACTAAGGCACAGAGAGGTTAGGGATTTGCTCGAAATCGCACAAGTGAGAGGAGCCCAGGGACCCAGGCGCTGTGTGTTCTGGCCTGCGGCCCTGTTGTTTGGCACCGCCTGCAACCGAGCAGCTGTCCCAGGCCAGGGTTCTCTGAGCCCCACTCGCGTGGGCTTCGCCTGGCAAAGCCAGGTCCCAGTGGCCAGAGCTGCACCAGCCCAGGGCCAGTGGCAAACCCGGCTACACCTGTCCTCCCAGGGGTGGTCAAAGTCGTCTTCATCCTCTACAACAACCTGGGTCTCTTCCTGTCCACTGAGAACGCCACGGTGAAGCTGGCTAGCGAAACGGGCGCAGGCAGCCCAGGGGGCACCTCCCTGGTGGTGAACTCACAGGTCATCGCAGCCTCTATCAATAAGGAGTCCAGTCGTGTCTTCCTCATGGACCCTGTCATCTTTACTGTCGCCCACCTGGAGGTGAGCTGAGGAGGGTCCCAGCATCTTTTGTGTTCCCATGCTGCATATCCCCCTGCTCATCCACCCAGAAGCAAGTCTGCACCCCTCCCTGGGCCATGCACCCCCTTACAGCCCCCACCTCAGCTGCTTAGGTCATCTGTCCCCAGAGATACCAGGTGCCACCTGGAGCGCCAAGCGCTTCTCATGCTTGTTGCTATCCCTGGAGCTGGGTGAGGGCTGGAGAGGGACTCCCCAGATCTGACTCCCCGGCCACCACCACACAACAGGCCAAGAACCACTTCAATGCTAACTGCTCCTTCTGGAACTACTCGGAGCGCTCCATGCTGGGCTACTGGTCGACCCAGGGCTGCCGCCTGGTGGAGTCCAACAAGACCCACACCACATGTGCCTGCAGCCACCTCACCAACTTTGCCGTGCTCATGGCTCACCGTGAGATCGTAAGCTGGCTGGCGCTCCGCTGCGCTCTCCTGGCGGGCCCACTCTCTGGCCCAGCTTTGCATGGCATCATAGAGTGAAGCATGGGCAGTGCCAGGGAAGACCAGCTTCATGGGCATGGGGGGCCACCAGTCTTGCCCAGGGCACAAGGCCGCACATCTGGTTCTCTCTGGTCACACTCCCACCTTCTCCCAAGGCCCTCTGGAGAAGCAAGTTGGTGTCACCTTTGTCATCTCTCCACCCGCCTTCCAGAGCATGAGGAAGTGAGCGCGCCGCCTGCAGAGGGGTGGGGCCAGCAAGTTGGCCAGGGGCAGTAGGCCAGGGGGTGGGGGCTGCACCAGCGGTACTTGTGGCCTGCAGCCTTGCCTCCAGCTGGCACTTAGCTGAGTCCAGGGTGAGCCTGGCTGTGGTCAGGGGCGCTGAGTGCACCCTCTGCTGTCCCCCAGTACCAGGGCCGCATCAATGAGCTGCTGCTGTCGGTCATCACCTGGGTAGGCATCGTGATCTCCCTGGTCTGCTTGGCCATCTGCATCTCCACCTTCTGCTTCCTGCGGGGACTGCAGACTGACCGCAACACCATCCACAAGAACCTGTGCATCAACCTCTTCCTGGCTGAGCTGCTCTTCCTGGTTGGCATAGACAAGACTCAGTATGAGGTGGGCCAGGCACAAGGTAGGGGGTGGGGGGAGGCAGGAGAGGCCACCTGGCCGGGCAGCCCCTCATTTGTGGTACCCTCGCCCCCCAGATTGCCTGCCCCATCTTCGCTGGCCTGCTGCACTACTTTTTCCTGGCTGCCTTCTCCTGGCTGTGCCTGGAGGGTGTGCACCTCTATTTGCTGCTGGTAGAGGTGTTTGAGAGCGAGTACTCCCGCACCAAGTACTACTACCTAGGTGGCTACTGCTTCCCGGCCCTGGTGGTAGGCATCGCAGCTGCCATTGACTACCGCAGCTATGGCACCGAGAAGGCGTGAGTGCCTCCCCCCACCCCCATCTCTCCTCTTGCTTGGTTCCCTTGGGGCACTGGGCTCCTGGGGTCAGAGGGAGGGATCCCTGCCCCCCCACCCCCCGCCTCTATCTACCGGCCCTGCTTCCTTTATAGCTGCTGGCTCCGAGTGGATAATTATTTCATCTGGAGCTTCATTGGGCCTGTCTCCTTTGTTATTGTGGTAAGCTGGAAGGTGGTACCCCAGTACTGCGTCTCCATCCTTTATCCAGGCTAGCCTTGTCCCCGAGCAATCCCAGTCTCCCCAAGCCCTTGAAAACCGTGGGAACTGAACAGCCAACTAAGAGGACGAGAGCACAGTGGGTCTGTGGAGCTCCAGCATAGAGGTTCACCCATCCGGGAGTTAGAATTTGAGCCCCTGCTCTATGGCAGGCTGTGGGCCCCATCCTTCCAGGAGCGGGAACCCTGTTAACCCTTCCAGTTATACCAGTGGTGAGCACCTGGGGCAGGTACACCTGTAGGAGAGGCCCTGAAGAAGGAGGTCCAGGCTGAGACATGGCCGGGAACTCGCACTGTAGGCAAAGCAACCCCAGCACAGCCCCTCCCCTTGTCCTGCCCCCAGGTGAACCTGGTGTTCCTCATGGTGACCCTGCACAAGATGATCCGGAGCTCATCTGTGCTCAAGCCTGACTCGAGTCGCCTAGACAACATTAAGTGAGCACCCCCTCCCTGCACCCCTGCCACCAAAAACTCCACACTGGCCCGGCCTCTCCCAGGACTTTGTAAAATGTAGTGCTGTCACTCTGTTGTCACACAACGTGATTTAAGGACAAAGTGGTGTCTTTTTGTGCTTGTTATATATCTACCTCATGTGTATTAAAAAACCTGGCATAAGCATATTCAACCTGTGGTTTGGAGGACATACCTGAATAACTGCTGAGGGCAAGACTGAATTCAAAAGTGAGACTATTTCAGGGCAAGTTAAAGAGAAATAGACAACAAAATATAGTTTAAAGGCCTGGAAATAGGGCCAAAAGGATGAAGGATGCAGGAAATGACTGACCATTCACAAACCCCGGCCCCCGACCTTTGCTTGCCCCTCAGACCCAGGCTGGGTGGAAGTATCGCTGGGCAGGGGTTATCCTGAGGCCTACTCACTTAGGTGGGCCTCTGCAGAGGGCGCCCAGGCCCACGGAGGCCAATAGGGAAGCATCACTACTAGCGGGTCTTTGATGTCCCCGCCTTCTCTCCCACCCTCCCCAGATCCTGGGCCCTGGGGGCCATCGCGCTGCTCTTCCTGCTCGGCCTCACCTGGGCCTTCGGCCTCCTCTTCATCAACAAGGAGTCGGTCGTCATGGCCTATCTCTTCACCACCTTCAACGCCTTCCAGGGGGTCTTCATCTTCGTCTTTCACTGCGCCTTACAGAAGAAGGTGAGGTCAAGGAGGAGGCCAGGTGCCTGCCTCCTGCTGAGAGGGGAGCGTGGGCTCAGCGTCCGGGAAGAGTTAGCCAGGGGTGAAGAGGATCTGGAAAAGAGCAGGATGGAAGACTGGAAGAGCAAGAAAACAGGGCGGATTTGGGACATGGTGATGGGGCCCCTTCCCAGGATTCGGGGCACGAAGCAGGCATGCTAAATGGAGATGACCCTGGGCCCCATCCAGACAGATGTTTCCTACTTGAATAGTTATGAGATAAACTATGAGTTTTGTGGTGATGGAAAGTTTCCTTTTTAAATAAAACATGTTAAAATCTAAATCTTAAGAAAGTAAATGAAGGTGCTAACAGAAGCAGAGCAATGTGGAGAGGCCATACAAGACTCGAGCCATGGAAGCTGAGCCAAGGCATTTGTCTAGTTGGTCCTGAAGGCAGTGGCGGGAGGGAGGCCTTTCAGACTGTTAGTCGCGGGGGACAGTGAGGTGGGTCAGGCTAAGGTTGGGGATGGAGATGCCAATCAGAGTCCGAGTGTTTGACTGTATCCTTCCTCCTGTTAAAACTGGCAGCCCCCATTGGACACACAGGGACAGTAACGTCTTTATAGGAACCTCTAGGCACCCAAGGCCCAACCAGGGCCCCTTCTGTTCCCTCTTCCAGCAGTGCCCTCCTCTGCCCTCTCCCAGACACCTAGACACGCACCCTCCTCATGGCCTGTTCCCTGCTCCTCCCAGATAGATAGCCACAGGGCCTGCTGTCTATTTCTCTCAAGTCTTTGCCGAAACGTCTGCTTCTCAGTGAGGCCTCTCCTGGTTGATCTGAAATCTGCAAACCACCACCACCACTCCTCTCCCCACCAGCACTGCCTAACCCCCTCCTCAGCCATAGGTCTTCGCAGCACCTAACACGATAGACATCCTGCGTTATGTACAGATGTTTGCATCTGTGTTATGTCTCTGTCTACTAAAATAGCAGCTCGGAAAGGTAGGGCTTTATGTCTGATTTGTTCTGATTATCCCCGGAGCCTAAACTATGCCTGCCACATACAGGATATGCATTAAAGAGCTGCTGAGTCACTGAATAGGTAAGAAACTGGTGGAGGTGAAGAACCGAAGATGGGCCTGAGCGAGGAGAGAGAGTCTCCCTGGATGGCTGCTGGGGGACAGGACAGGTTTCTGATGCCCGCCCGTAGCGTGGTCTCTGGTCTCTGAGTGGGAGTGCCTGCTACCAGCTGCCTGTTCTCCCGTCTCCCAGGTGCACAAGGAGTACAGCAAGTGCCTGCGACACTCCTACTGCTGCATCCGCTCCCCGCCCGGGGGAGCTCACGGCTCGCTTAAGACCTCAGCCATGCGGAGCAACACCCGCTACTACACAGGGACCCAGGTACCTGAGCTGGGGCCAGGCGCTAGGCAGGGCTCCCTGGGACTGAGTGTTAGACCCGGGAGCCCCAGGGGCGGGCAGTGCTTTGTCCAGGTCCCTGGTGGTGGTCACCAGGCGAGTGGTCTCAGAAAGCTTCTGGACGGTGGACAGCTTGAGGGTCCCCTTATGTCTGGGCTGTATCCCCAGAGCCGAATTCGGAGGATGTGGAACGACACCGTGAGGAAACAGACAGAATCTTCCTTCATGGCGGGTGACATCAACAGTACCCCCACTCTGAACCGAGGTGAGATGGTATCCCTGGTCCCTGGCTCCAGTCCCCTGAGATCCCGGCCTGTGTCTCCAAGCCGCCCTGTTACTTCTGACCTCCTGGGCAGGTACCATGGGGAACCACCTGCTGACCAACCCCGTGCTGCAGCCCCGTGGGGGCACTAGCCCCTACAACACCCTCATTGCCGAGTCAGTGGGCTTCAACCCCTCCTCACCCCCCGTCTTCAACTCCCCAGGTAAGAATACTCCAGTGCTGGGAGAGGGCAATGCCCAGGTCAGGGAGCGTGGGGTCTGCATCCTGAGGGGTTTTCACTTGGGGTGCCCTTGTGCCTCCTGAACTGGAGTGCAGACTCAACATTCCAAGCCTATTCACCTTCTTTCTTTTCCCTCCTGGCCTGGCACCTGCAGGGAGCTACCGGGAACCCAGTACGTGAGACTTTCCTGGTAACATTTCCGAGGCTGGGAGGGGAATGAGACGGCGGCCTCCTTGGGTGGCCTCCTTATTTAGGGAGGAGAACTCATAGAGTGCGTCTCCCTCTCGCCCCAACACACACCCACAAGCATATGCATGCAGACTGGTTTGGCAGCTGCTTGGTGTTGTATTTGGGCCTTGGACAGGGAATGAAGATGAGGGTCAAGCACAGGTTTCTCTCCCAGCCGGGGGCTCAGAATCTTAGCGGTCACCCCCGTCTTCTCACACTGCTAAGTTTCTGAGCCCCTGGCTGGGAAAGAAACCTGGGAAAATTGGTCTCCACAACCCCCCTCCCCCTCCTTCCACCAACCTGCATGCTGGGTATCCCCACTGCCAATGAGGAAGAGAAGGAATGAAAGAACTAGTCCCCAGGGACAGGGGTAAACCCAGGCAGCCCCACCCCACATGGCCTGGATCCTTCCCGGTGCCTGGCCCTCCTCCTGAGCCAGCCCCCTTCTACCTGCAGAGCACCCCTTGGGAGGCCGGGAAGCCTGTGGCATGGACACACTGCCCCTCAACGGCAACTTCAACAACAGTTACTCCTTGCGAAGTGGGGATTTCCCTCCAGGGGATGGGGCGCCTGAGCCACCCCGAGGCCGGAACCTGGCAGATGCTGCCGCCTTTGAGAAGATGATCATCTCGGAGCTGGTGCACAACAACCTGCGGGGCAGCAGCAGCGGGGCCAAAGGCCCTCCACCGCCTGAGCCCCCGGGGCCACCTGTGCCGGGGGGTGGCAGCGAGGAAGAGGCTGGTGGGCCCGGGAGTGCTGACCGGGCAGAGATTGAACTTCTCTACAAGGCCCTGGAGGAGCCTCTGCTGCTGCCCCGGGCCCAGTCGGTGCTGTACCAGAGCGATCTGGACGAGTCGGAGAGCTGCACAGCAGAGGACGGGGCCACCAGCCGGCCCCTCTCCTCCCCTCCGGGCCGGGACTCCCTCTATGCCAGTGGGGCCAACCTTCGGGACTCGCCCTCCTACCCGGACAGCAGCCCTGAGGGGCCCAGCGAGGCCCTGCCCCCACCCCCACCCGCACCTCCTGTCCCCCCTGAAATCTACTACACCTCGCGCCCTCCAGCCTTGGTGGCCCGAAACCCCCTGCAGGGCTACTACCAGGTGCGGCGGCCCAGCCACGAAGGCTATTTGGCAGCCCCAGGCCTTGAGGGGCCAGGGCCTGATGGGGATGGGCAGATGCAGCTGGTCACCAGCCTCTGAGGGACCTCGTGGACCAGGGGCTGGTGGCCCAGGCCAGGGAGGGAACCCTGAGTAGGGCTCTGATGGCCTAGGGAGACTGAAGGAGGCAGTGGCTGGAGGGCCACTTTCCAGGCATCCCTTGACTGAGGGCCCTCCAGGCCTCTTGGGGGCTCTGCTATGGAGACCTGAGGTGCAGGGTTCACAGACAGGGTTTCCCACCAGCCACACGCACCAGCTTACTTTGGGGGAAATGCCATGAGGAGGAACCCAGAGGTCCCAAGGGGAATAAGGAAGGAGAAATCGGAAGGGTACATCTCACTCTCGACTTCCCCCTCCCCGCTACTCTTCCAATCTGCTGGAGAGAAATGAGGGCTTTGGTGTCCCTGGACCAACGGCCCTGCTGGATGGAACCTATCAATCTGCACCTCTTTCTGTAGTCGGAAATGCTAGGCTGCACCAGGAGGGAGCACTGGGGCAGAAGGACAGATGGACAGGTTCCTCCTACACTACAGCTCCCTGCTCCCAGAGACTGGGGCCTCTGGCCCAGGAGATACGCCCCAGGGCAAGAGGAATGGGCATTCGTGGCTGATGGTGTAAAGGTTGGATTTTTCTCTGAAGCTCCTTCCCTCTGCTCTTAGTCCCTGCCTCCCCAGCAAACCCGTCCCCTCTGCCCTCCTCAAGTGCACCCAATGACCCCCTCCCTTGGGGTGACTCCTGATGAAGCACAACTCCCTGAAGGGCCCCCAGCCCACAGGGGTGGCCATATTGGGGCAGTTCCAATCCTGTGGGCTTGGCTATCTGGGGAGCAGATATTGGGTCTGGATCTCCCTGGGGAGTGGGTCCTGGGTTTGGATCTTTCCCTAGGGGGCCTTCTTTCCTTTCCTCTTTCCTCCTCTCCCGTTGCTGTAAATATTTCAAAGAAATGGAAAAGACAAAAAAAAAGAAAAAAAAAGAAAATCTCATCACTTGAAGCCACCAGGAGCCTGCGGCCCAGCCCGCCCGGGCTTTCTCCGGAGCAGAGCGATACCGCTGGGCCCTGGCAGCCCGGACTTCTCCGTGTACGTGTGCATCCCGGCCAGGTGGGCGGCCACCAGAGCAGCTTTTTACAATCCAGAGACAGAAAAAAACAAAAACTAGAAGCAACAGCAAAACAAAGAACCTGTTTCCTTCCAGGCACCTATTTCTGTTGCCTCCTTCCCTGCTCCGCCTGACCCTGGCATCAGTCAGCCCTCCTGGGGCGTGTACCTCACTGCCTGCCCTAGGACCAGGGAGCTGTCTGCCCCTTCCCTCCCCACTGGCCCAGGGGAGGCACCCCTCACACCCAAAGATGCTTTTGCCAAGATGGCTGTGCTGTCCCTTTGAGTTCCTGCCTCTTGTATATTGCTTCTGGAACTCTGGGCTGGGGCTGGGGGGCTGATTTCCTGCCTAGAGAGGTTAATGGGGGAGGAAAATGAGGACAGCAGGGTTTGATGTGACTGAGGAGGACCGACCAGGAATGATGAGGTCTTGTTTGGGTGTGAGTGGGGCTGGTATAGGATGCAAAGGTGAAATAGCACCTTCCCTACCATACACCAACAGAGGAGGCAAAGGAAGAGACCAGGGCCTCTAGTCAGGACACCCATGTTTTGGGGGCTCAACCCTAAACCTGCAGGCCCTAAAGAAGTATCAGGTTTGGAATGTCTCCTGAGTACCTCTTCTGGCCCCCTCTCTAGCCTGTCCCTCTGGCCCTCCGGAACACACAAATTCTGGGGGTAGTATAGTCCCGTTGCCACACTAACACAGCCCCATAATTGCCATTTCCTCGGGGGTGGCTCTCCACCTCTGCTCAGACCCCCTCGTCGCTTTTGCCCCTTCCTCTTTTCTCACAAGTGCCATGAGTTTTCAAACATCTTTGGGTCTCAGTCTGCTGCTACCATGAACTTTTTGGGTTAAAGGGGAGGGGCTGTAGGGAGAAACTAGAGAAAAGGGACAGGTAGGTGGCTGGAGGGGCCCTTTTTGCTGCTAGAAAGCCCCTCCCTTCTGGGGAGCTGAGGCTGGCTTGTCCCCATCAGGGGAGAAGGGGTCAGACCAAAGACGGTGGTTTGCCCTGTGTAGGGGTACTTGTGTGGGGAGAAGGCAGTGCTGGGTTCCATCGCTGGCTTTTTCTGGCTGGGAGGCTTACCCTGTTCAGAAGACCGTGGGTGAGTCTGGACCCAGGGAAGTAAGGGCGGGGATGATCTTGTCCAGATGGCTCTGTGGGAGGATGAGAACCAGCTCTGTGGCCTGCCTGGGTTTTAAGAGGGGCAGCTAGAGGTCTGCAGAGAGACGCGGGCAAATGGAGGAGATGGCCTGGCCCATGTATCATCCCAGCTAGGACCAGCGGCTGCCTCTGACACCAGGAGGACTGGCAGAGTTAGCAGGGTGGGAGAGTTTCCAGGGGAACTGGAGGCATGCAAGGAGCCCCCCATCCTCTCCCTGCCCTGCTTTTTAACTCCAGACGGACAATCAAGGGGAGAGAGGGTCAGTGGGCCCCTTGGTTCCCATTCCAGCCAGATTCACCAAGGTGAATTCCTAGGCCTCAAAACTGTGTGCAGGGCCCCCTGGTGGGGCTGAACACCACTGCAGCACAGTGCAAAACCTCCACCCAGAGCCCAGGTGTCCATCCCTGCACCCCAACCAGACCTGGTGCCTTGACACCCCCACCCCCACTGGGACGGTATAGAGAAGAAAGGGTCTTGGTTTCCTCTCCTATTCCCTTCCTTGGGCTCCTAAATTCATTTGCTCTTCAATCTTAATTTTTATCTGGGGTGGTTTTGTTTTGTGGGTGTGTTTTTTTGTTTTCCTTGCCTTCCTTTCTGTGTCTCCACCTCTTTCCATTTTTCTCACTGTCTCTATGTTCCTTTTCTCTCTCAATTTCTCTGTCCATTCGGGCCTCCCCTCCTCCATGCCCCCAGTCCCTCCTTGGTCTCCTTTTCGATATGCCAAACCAATTTTGGGTCGAGTGCATTTAACGAGAACAAAACAAAAAAGGCTCATAACAACAAGAACGTTTCAGAAAAAAAGTTTTAAAAAATTGTTGAGTCAAAAAACAATAAAGAAAATAAGATTTCTTGGAATAACGAATGGTGTGACTCATTGAGGGGGGAGAATCAGGTGAGTGGGTCTGCACTGAGCACCTACATGAGGCTCTGACACTGAGGAGCCTGAACCATGGCAGAGACCTGGAGTCACAGAACCAGAACCTACTCAGAACTTGGTAGGTTTTGGGCCTGGCAAAGCAGCAATTCAGGTAGTTTTTCATTGAACACTCTCGGGTGGGTAATGGTTATTGAAACTCCAATTTAAAGACAGAGCAACAGGCTTACAACACCTACATACATATCCTAATCCAGTGGTCAGCAAACTCATTAGTCAACAGAGCCAAATATCAACAGTACAACAATTGAAATTTCTTGTGAGTCAAATTTTTTAAACTTAAACTTCTTCTAACACCACTTCTTCAAAACAGACTCGCCCAGGCTGTGGTATTTTGTGGAAAAGCCACACTCAAGGGGCCAAAGAGATGCATGTGGCTCGCAAGCCGCAGTTTGCCGACCCCGGCCCTAGTCTCTGGGCCATGTGTCTAGAGAAGCCCTTCCTGGCCTGGCTTTATTAGAACAAAAAAGACCTGTATGCTGTGCCTGTCTGATTCCTAGACTCCCCTCCCACACACTACTGAAATGGTGCTTTTCGAAAGTGACAACACAATGGATTTGCAGCATGTGTATTTCAAATTCTCAAATAGAACTGCCAGTACACAGAGAAATGACCACTCAACAGTGAAACTATCTCCATGCTCCTCTGTCCTCAACACCACACTCCCTCTTTTCTCCTCCCATCTCCCCAGCCACTCCTTCCCAGACCTGGTGGCTGGTGCCTTCTCGTCTCTTGACCTCTTAATGCATGCAAGGCCAGGAGCTCAGCCTTAGACCTTTTCCCTACCTATTCTGGGAAAGCTTGCCCCATCTCATGGTTTTAAATGCTATCAATATGCTGATGAGTCCTGAACATATAGCTCCAGATTTACATTCATCCTACATCCCACTCCACATCTACCCCAGGGTGTCTATTAGGATCTCAAACTTAATCTGTCCCAAACCAGATTAATTAAATTCCTGACCACGACTCCCCAGCTCCTCCCAAATGCTCCTCAATGGCAAGTCCATCCCAAGACTCAAGCTAAAACCCTTGCAGCTTCTCTTGAACTCATCTCCTTGTTTCATCTATTCTGACAGTAAATGCATCGGCGGCTCCAACATTAAAATATCGAGCATTGCCCTAACTGGTTTGGCTCAGTGAATAGAGCGTTGGCCTTCGGACTGAAGGTTCGATTCCAGTCAAGGGCGTGTACCTTGGTTGCAGGCACATACCCAGTAAGGAGTGTACAAGAGGCAGCTGATCGATGATTTTCTCTCATCGATGTTTCTAACTCTCTATCCCTCTCTCTTCCTCTCTTAAAAAAAAATCAATAAAAAAAATTTTAAAAATATATCCAGCATTAACTAGTTCTCACCACTTTGGTTCAAGCCAACCCTGTCTTTCACTGAAGACTACTGCAGAGTCTCCTTACTAGCTCCCTTGTCCCCTGTCAGGCTTTTCTCAACACAGAAACCACAGAGATCTTGGTAAGCATATTTTGTCCTTCCTAGGCTCAAAACTATCCAATGGCCTCGTCTCTCACCCAGATAAAAGGCCAACGGCGCAATTGCTAACAAGACCCTACAGAGCTCATTCCCATGGCTCCCCGCCTTCCTTTCACGCCAGCCACCCTGGGCTTCTCATCTGCAAACATGCAGGCACTCTCCTGCCTGCCTTAGGGCCTTTGCAATGGCTGTTCTAGCAGAGCTTTTGCAAATCAGAGCTTCCCAGCAGGCTACTCCATTTCAACTGCTGTTGGCCATCCCAGAACTTCCCAAACCTGGTCCTGCTTTGTCTCATAGTTCTCCCATCTCACAAACTATCCTTTTTGCTTGTTTCCTGTCTACCTCCCCAATTAGAAGGTAATATAGAATGGTGTTTTTTTCAATGCTGTTCCAGCTTCTAGCACAGCATCTGGCACACAGGTGATCAATACATATTTGTTAAACAATGGAAAGCTGACTTGAACATAAGACCCAGAGTGAACCTGAGATGAGACCTAAGAATGATGGGAGTTGTGAATCTGCTGCTCCCTTGACTGGTCTCAGTTTCCACACCTCTCTCACCATGTGATACTAAGTTTTTAATTCAACATGGCCCTGAAACCTAACCTAAATATTTTAGCAGTGTCCAACCCAAGAAAAGGCAAAATCTCTTCCTCTGCTGGAAAAGGAATTGATTCCTCTGGATCTACTGAGAGATGCCCTGTGAGCCAGCTCAGGAGCTTTATGGGTAATTAATTAACTACATGTGGTTTTGACATCATGATTTTTAAATAAAATCCTGGCCTAAGATAACAATACGGCCTGTTCTTCTGCTATTGTGTCCTTGACCCTCCCAGCCCTACACATCCTTACCCACTAGACAGACAGTAGAAATCTGCTGGGCTGGACAACTGATGACCCTCAGGTAGTTGTTAGTGGCATGGATTTGCATGTACATAGGAATAACGCTTATATTGAGATTTATCATTTCAAAGCTCTTTCCTACATTTCATCTTACTTAATTATTACAAGGTATATATTGTTATCCCTATTGATCAGATGAGAAAACTGAGGTTAAAGTGATTAAATGACTTACTTAAATAAGATTACTAAGCAAGTTTACAGTGCCTACACTGTGTAGATACTTTACATATGCTATCCAATTTAATGCTTTCAATGACCCAGTGAGGTAGGTGTTACTTAGCCCCATTTATAGCTGCGAAACTGAAGCCCAGAAAAGTTAGAGAATACCTCCACAATAGTTAGAGAATATTCCCACATTCACTCAGCTAATAAGAAAGTGCTGAACAGGCATCCATCTTGGTCTTCAGACCCAGGGCTGCCTCTAGCGCTATCCGCATGCAGCTATAGTTGCCCACTTGTCATCACTGCCCACCAACCCCACTTGGCACACAATGAAGGAGACTGACAATCTGGCTCCCAGAGTCAGAGGAAATGCCCACTGACTGCACCTGATGGTGCCTACGTAGCTAGTAGTAGGACTGTCCAGGGTGGACCCATGGGAATCAAGTCAAAGGGAAGGCCTTAATTCAGAGCAGCAGGAGTCTTTTCAGATCCCCAAAGGACTGAGAGCACTAGGGGCCTCGCCCTTGAGAAAACCTCCTCTCTCCCTCAAACGCTTGGGAAAGCCTTGGGGAGCTGGGCTGAGGATAGGCCTCTATCCCCACAACATTTCAAGCTCAGTCTGCTCCTCTCTTACCCTTCAAACATAGCAGTCATGGAAACAGCAGTGATGACAGGCACCTGCTGGCTTTTCCCTTCCTATTTATATCAATCACTTTTCACTTACCCTGGACTCTCCTTGACCAAAACCCTAATTGCTCCTCTTTTCTATCTGTCCTGTCCTACTGTCTCCCACCAGTCTCTGCCTCTGACCAAACAATCCCAGCTTCTCACAACTGAAGTCCTCTCTTTAAGCTAACCAGTCCTCTCCTGGGAATCAATCCTAAGGAATCACACATGGGCATGAAGACTCAGGAGCAAGATTCATTGGAGTCAGGCTTTTAAGAGTGAAACATAAGAAATAATCTAAAATTTTAGTATAAAAATAGTTACATAGATGATGTACATCAATACAAACAATAAATAAATAATACAAACAGAATAACATGCAACAATTAAAAATGACAATGTAGCCCTACCCAGTTGGTAAACGGTAAGGCCGGAAGACTGAAGGGTCTCGGGTCCAATTCCCATCAAGGGCATGTAACCTCAGTTGCAGGCTCAAACCCCGGCCCTGGTTGGGACATGTTCAGGAGGCAGCCAATGTGTCTCTCTCATGTCTCTCCCCTCCTTTCTATTCTCTCTAGAAATCAATGGAAAGATACCCTAGTGAGGATTAACAAAATAAAAGATGTAGAAGAACATTAAATGACACTGAAATATATTCATAATACTAAGTGTAAAAAGGATATAAAAGACTGCCCCAGCTGAAACCGTTTTGACTCGGTGGATAGAGCGTCGGCCTGCGGACTGAAAGGTCCCGGGTTTGATTCCGGTCAAGGGCATGTACCTTGGTTGCCGGCACATCCCCAGTGGGGGGTGTGCAAGAGGCAGCTGATCGATGATTCTCTCTCATCGATGTTTCTAACTATCTCCCTTCCTCTCTGTAAAAAAATCAATATAATATATATATATTTTTTTTAAATAAATGTTAACACAAATAACCTCTAATGAAAATATATTTATTTATTTACTTACAAACAAAGCAGTGAAAAAAAATGGCATTGTTTTACATTTTTGTAAAGCTCCTACTTGTTTAATGGAAGACAGCTGGATTCTCACATAGGCTACTGCAATCAATCTGTTACAATATGCTGTTTTGGTTGAAGAATATGAAGAAAATCCAGCCTTACACTGATACATAGTTGTAAAAGGGAGAAGAATTATAGCCTTTTCAGCTAATTGGGGATATTCTACTCTGTTACTACACTAAAACTCAGATGGCTGTGTATTAAAGTTAGTTACTATGTGGAACAGGAAACTGTATCAATTTACGGAGTTACATTGAAACATATTTCTCATGCAGTTTTAATTGATTTATTTTCCCTATCATGCTTTTGTAACATCATACATTGGTCTTTGAGAAAATACTGATTTTACTGAGTTATTACATTTCATTACACAAAAATTTTAAAGTCATTATTTGTAAATATCAACACTGATTTCATCAACAAGCTTTTATTTTTATTTTATTTTTTAATATATTTTATTGAGTTTTTACAGAGAGGAAGAGGGAGGGATAGAGAGTTAGAAACATCAATGAGAGAGAAACATCGATCAGCTGCCTCTTGCACACCCCCTACTGGGGGATGTGCAGGCAACCCAGGTACATGCCCTTGACAGGAATCGAACCTGGGACCTTTCGGTCCCCAGGCCAATGCTCTATCATCCACTGAGCCAAACGGTTTTGGCTCAACAAGCTTTTAAATACTGAAAAGTTGCCAGATTCATGGTAGTGAATAAAATTTTCCCAAATACCTAAGTTTTGCTTGAAAGCTTGAATTTTATCATTGGCAACCATTAGTTGTCCTTGCAGTGACCAGCTCACTTCATTCATTTCTGAGAAAATATCTGCCAAATATCCTAATCTGAGTAACCACAGTCTGTCATTCTTTCAAGTAAAAATGATGCTCCATGAAAAATGTTGCCAGTTTAATCTCAACTCAAACAACTGTACAAGTATATTACCTAAACTGCCATCATTCTTCCATGCACTAGAAGTGCTCTATGCAAACCTCCTATGCCACCATACTGAATATTAAAAAGACCTGCTGCAGCGCTAAAGCTTTAACACAATTACTACTTTTCATTGCTTCTTCCAAGGAATTCTTAAGTGAAAGCATTTTGTTTAACATTGAGTGTGTGGGGTGAGGAATACAATAACAAGTACTGCTAGCGTTTGGTGACACTGCACTGATTCCTGTTAAGGTGCCAGCAGTTTTACCCACCATTGCTTTTATACCAATAATGCACATGATAACACAGACAAATGGCAAAGGCAAATAACTCTTTTAAATTATTATGAAGAGAGTTTTTCTAAAGAGTTTTCCTAAAAGGTTTTTTTGGGATCCACAGAAGGTCACATTTTAAAAAATATATATATATATTTTTATTGATTTTTTACAGAAAGGAAGGGAAAGGGATAGAGAGCTAGAAACATCGATGAGAGAGAAACACCCATCAGCTGCCTCCTGCACAACCCCCACTGGGGATGTGCCCAAAACCAAGGTTCATGCCGTTGACTGGAATCAAACCTGGGACCTTTCAGTCCACAGGTTGACACTCTATCCACTGAGCCACACCGGTTTCAGCAGATGGTCACACTTTGAGAACCACTGGATTAGTCAATAAATGGAACTGGGACAACCGGTTACCCACGTGAGAAAAATAAAAGTCCAGGCAGATTTTTTAAAAAAGCTAAATATGAAAAGTAAAACTTTCAGAAGAAAACACAATAGGATACCTTATTAACCTCAAGGTAAGATTTCTTAAGCAAGGCTCAAAACCCACCACAAAATATACAGGTTGATAATTCTGATGACATTAAAATAATAATTCTGAACATCAAAAGTCTCCTGAGATTTGCCTTTTCATAAAAGTCTCCATGTGAGCCGTAACCGGTTTGGCTCAGTGGATAGAGCATTGGACTAAGGACTGAGAGGTCCTAGATTCGATTCCAGTCAAGGGCAAGTACCTTGGTTGGGGGCACATCCCCAGTGGGAGGTATGCAGGAGGCAGCTATCAATGTTTCTCTCGGTGGATGTTTTTAACTTTCTATCCCTCTCCCTTCCTCTCTGTAAAAAAATCAATAATAATAATTGTATATATATATATATATTAATCTCCATGTGAGAAGAACTCCTGAACTGAGTAAGATGAAGACAACCCAGTAGGGAAATGGGCAAAGATATGAACAGGAATTAATAGAAGGCAATCAATAAGCATATGAAAATAGCTCAACTTCACAATAATCGAAGTAATACAACTGAAACCACTAATTCACATCCATCAAAAGACAAATATGTAAAAATCTGATAAAACTAAGTGTTGATGAGGACATTGAGCAATAACACTGCTGATGGGGAATGAAAACTGGGATGATCATTTTAAAGAGCAAATTGACAATATTTAGTAAAGGTGAATACTCCCATATCCCATAAGCCAGCAAATTTCAACTCTTAGGCAAGTATCCTAGAGAAATTCCTGCATGTGTACACAAGGAGACACACATAACAATGAACACTGTAACACTGTTTGTAATATAATAGAAATCTGAAACACCCAAATATCAAGGGGTGACTGTCCAACAAATGGTCATGAAAGTGTCCTCTGTCCATGCTGCCCAATGCAGTAGCCACTGGCCACAGATGCCTATTAAACATATGACATTTGGCTGGTGTGACTGGGAAAATAAATGTTCCAGCTGCAGGTGGCTAGTGGCTACATCAGAAAGCACAGGTTTCTAGCAGTAAAAATAAATGAATTAGCGCTACATAATCAACATAGACAAATCTCAAAGCATTATATTGGACCAAAAAAGCAAGTTTCATAAGTTAGGGCAAGGACTAGAATGAAGTGGCCGATGGTCTTAGGCTCTACAGTCACAACCCACAGGTTGAGAACGGCTGCTGTAGAGTCTACGACCATAGGAAAACACATATTTACATTACAATTCATAACAGTAACAAAATTAGAGTTATGAAGTAGCAACGAAAATAATTTTGTTGGGGATCACCACAACATGAGGAACTGCACTAGTGGGAGCCCTCCTAAAATCCAAGTTCCTAGACACCAGGCAAGGACCAAAACTGCCAATGGGCCTTTCCAAGAAGAGTGGTCTTAAGCCTGTTAGGTTAACTTTTTTTTTTTTAATATATTTTATTGAATTTTTACAGAGAGGAAGGGAAAGATTTAGACACATTGATCAGCTGCCTACTGCACACTCAATACTGGGGATGTGCTCGCAACCAAGGTAGAGCATCGGCCTGTGGACTGAGGGGCCCTGGACCGGAATCGAACCTGGGACCCTTCAGTCCACAGGCCGACGCTCTATCCACCAAGCCAAACTGGTCAGGGCAAAGTTTGTTTTTGTTTTGTTTTGTTTTGAATGTATTTTTATTGATTTCAGAGAGGAATGGAGAAGGTGAAAGAGAAACATCAATGATGAGAGAGAATCATGAATCGGCTGCCTCCTGCACACCCCCTACTGAGGACTGAGTCTACAACCTAGGAATATTCCCCAACAGGGAATCGAACCGTGACCTCGTAGTTCATAGGTCAACCCTCAACCACTGAGCCACACTAGCCAGACAGGTTAACTTTTTTGCATTTATATCATTTATATAAAATTATAGAACATGATATACAATACCATACATATATTGTTTAAAGACACATGCATATAAAGATATATAACATGCTCAGAAAAATAACCACCAAATCCAGGATTGTAGTTACACTGGAGGGAAAGGGGAAAGGAGTAGGTTTGAGGCAGGGGCCTTTCAATGCATCCCTAATGTTTTACTTCTTAATCTGGGTAATGAGTAAAAGTGTATTTTGTTTGAGCACTTCTTATAGTTTTCCAAGTGTGCGCACCTGAAATAGTACATAAGAATGAAGACTTATTAATTATTACTAGATAAGTGTTTATTGTTTTTCACACTCCAGGTATTATACTAAGCCCTTTATATGGATTTTTTTTTTTTAATCTACTGAATATTTGTGTGAGGCTCTATCCTAATCTCCATAAATACATTGAGAGGTCAATGTAAGGCAGGCTAAGATCTCTGTCCACATCCAGCTTTTAATCTAATAATTAAGGGATGATGAACAGTAACAAGCCCAGCTCAAAACCAACATTAAGTACAGGTTCTGAGTGCCACTAAGTTAATAAAGCAGGGTCATGTGATTAAGGAAGGTCTATTCTAGGGTGGTCCAGGAAGGCTTGAGAGGGACATCTGAGTTGAACCATAAATGATGAGAATGAGACAACCATACAATTATCTGAAGGGAGCAGATTCCAGAGAGAGGGAACAGCAAGTGCAAAGTCCTGTAGCAGGAATAAGCTTGTGCTGAAAGACAGGAAATACAGCCAGCAGGGCTTCAAAGTGGTGACAAGAGGGAGACTGTTAGATGAGGCCTGCAGGGGTCAACTGAGGCCAGCCTGCAGGGCCTCCTGAGCCACAGTAAAGATCTCAGGTTTCATTCTAAGTATGATAAGCCTCTGAAGGTTTTAAGCAGAGTAATGACATGATCTGGTTTACAAATGAGTATTATTCAGCCAGCTAGATGGAGCCATTTTCTTCATTAGCACCACCTGGTTGTTGAGCTTTCCCCGGGCTATGAAAAGGTTGAGTCTGAGGATAAAGGAAAGAAGTTCCACAATGAAAAAGGAAAACTACAAAGTTGGAAATGAATAGATGTTTAATTATCTAGAAAATGTAACGTTATGGCAACTTCATTCATCATTAAATTTAGTACTCATAAACAATCAAATTACATTTGGAAATAATTTGAAAATTAGATTTTCTTGAGTCACAAAAATTTCCAAGTTGGCTCAATGATTGCCAAGAATCACAGCCATCACAAATATGAATCTCCTTGTAGCCAAGTAATTTCAAAGGCGAAAATTTTTTTTTAATTTTTAATGCAAAAAAAATTGTTTTAAATTAATGTGACATGTATGCCATGGCCCATGTGGTTCAATGGTTACAATGCTGGTCACGGGTTCCATTCCCACGTACATGGCTTGCAGGTTCCATCCCTGGTTCCAGTCACCATGCCTGTGGGAAGCAACCAGTCAACATGTCTCTCTCATATCCATGTTTCTCTCTCTCCCCCTACTTACTCATGCACCCTCTCTAAAAATCAATGGAAAAGTATCCTCAGGTGAGAATTAATTTTAAAAAATTGATGTGACATGTAGATACAAAAATATATGTAGCCTTAAGACTCGGGGGGGGGGGGTGGGCAGAGGTGGCTGGATAAGAATGCTAGTAAGTTGGATCAGTGCTTGCTATTCAGGCCTCAAGAAAATCTAATTTTCAAATTATTTCCAAATGTAATTTCATACACTCTGAGTAAGAACACTGTCCAGGGCAGCGGACTGCCAGTGGTCCAGGAGACCCTTGGAAAGGCTTCTCTGAGGAGAGGATATTTAAACAGAGAGACATAAATGACAAGAAGGCACCAACCATCCCCAAAAGTAGAAGAGAATCTAGTTAGAGGTTCTGAGCTGGGAATGCTGTCAGATTTCTAAGGAACAAAGAGAGGGGCAATTTGGCTGGTCTGAAGTTGGGGCTTGTGGGTTGTAGGGAACAAAGCATGTAGAGTCTTACAATATAGTAGTGCCCCTTTAGTGGAGGAGGACAGCTCCAAGATCCCCAGAGGATGCCTATCTAATAAAGAGGGAACATGCTATTGACCATCACTCCGTCACAAAGATGGGTGCACCCACAGCTGAAGCCAAGTTCCCATGAGGAGCAATCAGCAGGGACCTGAGGCTATGCCCTCCCCCGCCCCGTGGGGCTTGACAGGGGACCTCAGGCTGAGCCCCCACACCAGCACCAGGCCGGGGGACCTCAGACAGCATCCCCCCGCCCCAGCACGGGGCCAGGGGACCTGAGGCTGCACCCCGCTACCTGGCTGGGCTTGACAGGGGACCTCAAGGTGCACCCCAGTGCTGAGGTGGGGGACCTCAGGCTATGCCCCCCACCCCCAGCACCGGGCCAGGGGACCTGAGGCTGCACCCCCCTACCTGGCTGGGCTTGACAGGGGACGTCAGGCCGTGCCTCCCGCCTTGGCACCAGGCCGGGGGACCTGAGGCTATGGCCCCCACCCAGGGGGCTTGATGGGGACCTCAAGGTGAGCTTTCCGTCCTGGTGCTGGGCTAGGGGACCTCAGGCTGCTCCCCCTGCCCTAGCGCCAGGCAGGGGGGCCTCAGGCTGCGCCTCCCACCAGGTGAGGCTTGACAGGGGACCTCAAGGTGCACCCCAGTGCTGGGCTGGGGAAACTCAGGCTGCACCTCCCGCCCAGTGGGGCTTGACAGGGGACCTCAAGGCTCACACACACCACCCTGGTCTGGGCTGGGGGACCTCAGGCCATAGCACCTGTCCTGGCGCTGTGCCAGGGGACCTGATGCTACATCCCCTGCCCAGTGGGGCCTGACAATGGTGGGACTGGCCAGGTCTGGATCTAGCCTCATGGGGCTGGAGCCCAGCCAGGTTCTGGGTCTCACACGATTTTGAGGTGCATGGGGACTTGACTCTGGATCCCATGGTGCGCCCCACACTCTGACAGGAAGAAGGTTTTCATATACATTTTACTAATTTTTTTTCATCTCTGACACTTCTATTATAGAGAAAGGGCAAACAGCAATATTAAATTATTTCCTCTAATCCTTTTTTAATGTGCACAAATTTTGTGCACCAGGCCACTAGTATGTGTATGTGTGTGTATGTATATATTAAACTATCCCTAAATATACCGTTTTTCCTAAACACACATGCCAGTAATAGTTTAATTTCTAAATTAGGTAGTCAGAAATTAACAATAACAGAAATTAACAACTCTACGGGAAAAGCAGTCAGTGCCCCTGACTAAATAGTCAGGTATTACATGTTTATTTTTTACATTTTTATTGATTTTAGAGAAAGAGAAGCATCAATGTGAGAATGAAACATTGATCTGTTGCCTTCCGCACACTCTGACAGGGGATTGAACCTGCAACCTGGGTATGTGCCCTGACAGGGAATTGAACCTATGACCCTCAGTGCATGGGACGATGCCCCATCGTGATATCAGAACAGTGCACAATTTAAAACATGAACTGTTTATTTCTGGAGTTTTCCATTTAATATTTTCGTATCAAGATTGAGGCAGGTAACTGAACCGTTGAAAAGTAAAGCTGTGGATGGGGGCAGTGGAGCAAAGAGATGACTGTGTCCTCATCCTGAGAAAAATAGAAAACCACTCACATTATAAGCAGGAGAGGGTCTAATCCAATTTGATGTCCAATGTCCAATATGGTAGCCACTTCCCATAAGGGCTCACGAGCAGCTGAATATAGCTACTTCCACTATGAAACAAAACTTTCCATGTCACTTAATTTTAACTAACATTTCCATTTAAAAACCAATATGCAATTGAGCTCACGGAACACACTTTTCATGGGATGGCTTGGGCATGAGAGTTTACATTTTCAACTGTAAATGTTATGAAACTTAAAGCCAGACCAACTCTTTCTGATGAAAATGTAGCTGTAAAATGAATGGGATTTCACAGACTTTGCGCAGAGTAAAATAGCGTAAGTTTCCTCATTTGTATTTTTTATACCCACCACCTTTGAAATATTTTGGTTATACTGGATTAAATACATTTTTTTTTTTTTTTAATCCTCTGGGGGCACTGACCTCTTTTCCCTTAGGTTGTCAGGACATTTTTTTCCATTGATGTTTAGAGAGAGTGGCGGGGAAGAGGGAGTGAGGGAGAAAGAAACAAAGATGTGAGAGAGACACATCCATGGATTGGTTGCCTTCTGTACAGACCCCAACCAGGTCGGGGATCCAATCTGCAATCCAGGTACATGCTCTTGACCAAGAATCGAATCCAGGGCGCTTCAGGTGCGCCGACCTACGCTCGAACCACTGGTCCACCCACCCACACATGTGTTTTGATGTGTGTACATATGTGATGTTGTTTTTTAAACTTTTTTTAAATATTCATTTCCTAATGATTAGTGATGTTGAGCATCTTTTCATGTACCTGTTGGCCATTTGTTTGCCTTCTTTTCTTTTTTAATATATTTTATTGATTTTTTACAGAGAGAAAGGGAGAAAGATAGAGAGTTAGAAACGTCGACGAGAGAGAAACATCGACCAGCTGCCTCTTGCACAGAGGCTACCTACCGGGGATGTGCCCGCAACCAAAGTACACGCCCTTGACCAGAATCGAACCTGGGACCTTTCAGTCCGCCGACCGACGCTCTACCACTGAGTCAAAACGGTTTCGGCTAAACTTTTTTTTTTTTTAGACGTGGTTACTAAACAAATTAAGATTAGGTATGTGGCTTATTTCCATTGGTCGCGGGTGGTAGCAAAGAGAGTGGGTGCGGAGGCGCCTGGCAGGGGCAACGGTGGCCCGCAAGGCATGTACATGGAGACAAGTCTCTAGATGTATTATGAAGTCACAAGTCAGTGTCTACTCACGGCCCCATTAAACCGAGCGAGTAAACATGGTCTCGGGAGCTGAGTGGCAGAGGCTGGACTCGAACTCCTACTTACAGCGTTGTGCGCCTGACACAACTCGCAGCGGCCCACGTGGAGGCGAGGGAGGGATTCGAACTGGGCTTGACAGCCAGGTCCCGGGCCCCAGCGCCGCGTTACCGCTGCTCCATCTACCTGCAGGGGTGAGTCCACACACGTTCACAACGGACTCCGCCGCCGCCGGGCGTAAGGGGCCAGGAGCCCCTCCGAGAAGCTCCCGGTAGCGCTCACCTGTTGACAGGCGCCGAGGCCGCAAACACCCCTTCTTTCTCCTCACAACCCACCTCCTTCGCGCCGGCGGCCGACTTCCGCTTCTTCCCCACGAATCCCAAGCCCAGTCTTTCTCTCCTCCCGCCCCCTGAGGCTACTCAGCCAATAATCTCTCAAAGCATCTGCTTTATCAACGCCCCTCCTCACCTGCCAATCACTGCGGATTCCAGTACCGCCCTTCCCGCTCTCTTAAGCGAGCGCCGCGCGCCACCGCACGGCAGTTGGCGGCGCTGCTCCCCTTGAGAAGCGCCTTCCGGAAGAGTTAGGCGAAGGGCGGGCCACGCTGGTGCGGGAACCCTCAGGATTGGCCGACAGGATTGACTCCGCCTACCCCCGCCTGGGTGCTCGGAGTCTTGAGACGCTGGGGATTGGTTCCCCGCGGATAGCCAAAGAAGCCAAGAGGTGATCCCGCCTCCCTGGCATAGCCTGGAGAGGGAGCTCCGCGGATTGGTCCGGAGAGTCTGCACGCACGCCTCCAGGCGCTCCAGGATTGGCTAAGAGGGTGCTCACGCCGCCGAGGAGCGTTGACGATGATTGGTCGGAGGGTGCGGCCGGCTATTTGAAGGAGGCGCGGGGAGGGTATACGCAGTTCAGTCCGCGGACCGAGACGGGCGGCGGGCTCCGTGGGCAACGCTGTCCCGCTGGTCCTACAGGATCCAGACGTGGGCTCGGACAAAGCCTCGGCTTCAGTCGCGGCCCGGCCCGGCGAGGCGATGGCCAAGGTATCGGTGCTGAACGTGGCGGTGCTGGAGAATCCGAGCCCTTTCCACAGCCCTTTCCGGTTCGAGATCAGCTTCGAGTGCAATGAGGCTCTGGCGGACGGTGAGGCTGGGCCTGTGTGGACACTGCCCCCTCCCCCCGGGTCCCGTGGCCAACCCGACTTTCCCGTAGAAAGCCAACCCCGCGGCCAACCCCGACCTTTTCTGCGAAATAACCCCCCTCCCCCCCAAATTGCCATCTTATTCCCCTCTCGCCTCTCCCGCTCTAACCTCTGCGTGGAAGCTGCCTCTTACCCTTCCCCACAGGGGAAAGCTCATCATCCCATTCTTCCAAACCACACTTTTGTCCTGGGGAGCGTCTTGGTTCCCGTTTTCTAGAGGGAAGTTTCAGCCGCCATTCTTTAACCTGCCGAGACCCTCGACTACCCCATCTTCTATTAATTTCTGTGTAGAAGATTTTTATATTAATGTTACTGCCACTTCTCCACCTACCATTTCTTTGGCGAGACGCCCCCACCTCACTTTTTTCCCTACGGAGACTCCAGCCCTCAGCCCCCTCCCACTGCCTACGGAAACCTTAACCTCCTCCCCCGAATTTCCCTGTAAGAGGCCTCTCTCCCAAGCACCCTTCCAGTTTTCTCAGTGGTACCCTTTTTCCTCTCACCCTTTTTCCCTGGGAAGAAAGATCCCCGCGCCCTGTGACAAGACCTCACTCACCCCGTCTCCCCATTTGTCACACAGTAATCCCCTCCCCGACCTACTGATGTTTAAACCCCACTAATTTCTTCCTGTTTCCTGTCCCCACACACATCTCCTAGAACCTGGCTTCCCTCCTCCTCCGCCTGGCCCCAGCCCTCTCCTTGAGCTCCCAACTGGCCTAGCTTCCAGCTCCAGTCTTTGAGAATAATTTAGTCTCTCCAGCTCCCATGCTTCACTCTTCCCTGACTGTGGGCTTTGATAACACACTCAGATTTGAAGGGTGGGCTAGCCGGGAAAGCATCCAAGCATGTCTAACATATAAAGGAGGCATGTGGGCCGTTGGCCGAGAGTTTGACATGCTTGCACAGTTCCCGCTGTGCGCACCGGGTTCCAGCTGGCCTGCAGCCACAGTTCTCTTAGTACTTTGGATGGCCTGACCAAATCTGGAGGTTAGGTGAGGTGGGCTGTATCCATGTATACCAGGTCGGTATCCAGCTTCAAACAGTCAGCTCGGAGGCTACAGCCTTTAGGGCATCTTTTTGTTTGTTTGTTTTTAATATATTTTATTAATTTTTCACAGAGGAAGAGAGAGGGATAGAGAGTCAGAAACACCGATGAGAGAGAATCATCGATCAGCTGCCTACTGGGGATGTGCCCGCAACCAAGGTACATGCCCTCAACCGGAATCGAACCCGGGACCTTTCAGTCCACAGATCGACGCTCTATCCACTGAGCCAAACCGGTCCGGCTTGGGCATCTTTTTCCAAGGTGCCTTCCTAGATGTACTTACTCATCTATGTGACATAACGGTAGGCATGGCTCTCATCTCCCAAGTGAGAAGATGAAGCCATAAAATAGGAAAGACCTTTCAAGGGAAGGCCTGGGAAAATCACTTTCAGGAGGAAGTACAGGCTTACCTCCGTTTTATTGCACTTCGCAAATGTTGCAGTGTTTACAAATTGAAGGTAAGACTCAGCAGCAAAAAGATCACTGCTCACTTTATTATAATGGGGTGGAACTGAACCCACAGTATCTGAGGTACAACTACTCCATCCAACCATTTGTCCACTTGGTGGCTAAAAGGAGAAGAGGCAGCAGCTGAAGAGTGGGGACCTGGGAAGCCAGGGTGTACTAATTAGCACCTCGAGGTGGCAGTTGGGCAGTTTGCTCGCAAAGCCAGCCACTTGGGTTAGTTTAGGGTTGATACAATTGGAGATGTTTGTGTGCTGGGCCAATGGATCCGTTTCTCCCTGGTTTCTCTTCTTTTTAAATTATGTCATCTACTTGTGGCTAACTCTAAAATAAGTCCAGTTAAAACCTTCCTGTAACAAGGCCGGTGTAAATAAATTAAGTGTAGAATGTCACTGTGTGTAATAAGACTTAGTTTTAAAGCCAAGAGGAGATGTAAGGAGCTAATAGGTTAAGGGATTCACAGTTCCCAAATGGCAGGAGATCAGATTTCAGTTAGCCTGTTTGTACTCCTTGTATTTAAAAGGAATTGTGTGGCTGTTATGTAGTACTTGTATTCCTAGGAAGCCCCTGCCAGTTATTTAATAATCTGTTTATAGAATCAGAGTTAAGGTCCAAAATCAAACTGCTGGTCATTATATTTTACTAGAGAAAGAAGCAGCATGACTTCTCCAAGGTCAATAGCTGGTTGGTAAAATAATTGACACTAGGGCTTGTTCTGAGTCCAGGGGTTTTTGTTGTTGTTTTGTGTGTGTGTGTGTGTTTTTAATTGATTTCAGAGAGGAAAGGGGGGGGGGGAGAGAAACATTAATGATAAGAGAGAATCATTGGATTGGCTGTCTCCTGCACATCCCCCCACTGGGGATGAGCCCTCAACCCAGGCATGTGTCCTTGACCAGAACTGAACCCAGGACCCTTCACTCTTCAGGCCAATGCTCCATCCACCGAGCCAAACCAGCCAGGGCTTGAGTCCAGGGTTCTTTATCTTTACTAAAACCTGGGAGAGAATGCATCCTCTATTTTAGAAATGGAACATAAATAGAACTGATCGTAGAATTTATAATATTTCCACATCAGGACTCTCAAAGGAAGCAAAGCGGGTACTATTATTAATTACACCCGGACAATAAAGCTTTTGCCCAGAGAAACTCAAGTTGGGAAGTAAACTCTGGCCTGAAAATCCAGGCTGTGGTTCTTACCCTTAAGGCTCTAACCTATCAACTTGCATTCTGCCTCTTCCCACAGAGCAAAAGGAATTTGATTCCTGCCGGCGCCCCAAAAAATAGCGTGGACCTGGCTTTAGAAGCCTCAGATAATGAGGAAATCTCAGTCTGGTTATGTTGACACTAGCAACTACAGATCTGACAAGACACCTTTTGCTCTCTTTTGTCCTCAGCTTCTGGAAATAGATGCTTTCAAAACATGGGTTCACATTTAACACATTAGGTTTGTCCTGCGACTTTCAATTGAGAAATTCAACAGGTGCTGCTTGAATAAGTCATGGGGCCAGATGATCTGACCCACAACTATGGTCAGGCTAAGGTTCATCTGTATGATTATGAACAAAAATAAAATGACAAACAGAAAAAGACCTACTGGATACATTTTTTTTAAAAAATATATTTTATTGATTTTACACAGAGAGGAATTGAGAGGGACAGAGAGTTAGAAACATCGATGAGAGAGAATCATCGATCAGCTGCCTCTTGCACACCCCCTACTGGGGATGTGCACACAACCAAGGTACATGCCCTTGACCGGAATCGAACCCGGGACCTTTCAGTCCGCAGGCCGACGCTCTATCCACTGAGCCAAACCGGTCCCGGCTGGATACATTTTTTTTTTTTTAAGGCAGGAAACAGTTTCCTCAGCTATTTCAACTACATGGGTCTTTTATCATGCCGTTGGTTTTGGTTTTGTTTTCACACATAATGGAGGAGCATCTTGTGCAGTGGTTAGATCATAACGTTAGGGTATAAAGACAAAATGAAATGTAGTCAAATTATCTTTGAAATTGCCCCAAAGGTGCCTGGCTGGTATGGTTCAGATGTTGAGCATTGACCCATGAATCGAGGTCACCATTGGATTCCCCATCAGGGCACATGCCCAGGTTTTGTGCTCCATCCTGGGTGGGTGGCACACAGGAGGCAGCCACTTGATGATGTTTCTCTCTCATTGATGTTTCTAGCTTTCTATCCTCCCTTCCTCTCTTAAAAAAAAAAAAAAAATCATATTTCAAAGTAAAAAATAAATTGCCCTGAAGGTTAAGTATGCATGTTACATGTATATAAGTGTTTTATAGGAGTGAGTTTGTGCTCTATTGGTGACTGATAATCCAAATCTAATTCTAAAGAATGGTTATATTAAAAACGGATGGCACTTAAGTTAAAATAACACTTCAGCTTTAAGATGATTCCAATTTATAGGTTCTTGTGCTGTAGATGATTTTATCAGCTCCTCCAACTTTTGAGTTAATATTTCTCTGATCACCCATTAATTATTTGGTTAATTTCTTCGGTTTTGAGGGATCCACTGTGGCCCACTTGCCTGGCCACCCATGCAGTGTGTTTTCTCTTCCAGTCAGCACCCACACAGTCTTTGTTCAGATTTGCCTAACAGTATTGAACATCAAGTGCCTTTGGTGTGCCCCTAGCCTGCTCTCAGTCTTCTTTTTATCTCTCCTCCCCAGCACATTAGTTAAATGCACACACATGTGATTTCAGCTGGAGATGGGGGAGAGACCAGAAGGAAAGATACCAAAATCTAGACGTGTGAGAGAGATGTGAGAACAGCTAGCTGGTTTTCTGATGGTTCTAAACATGTTACGTCTAGTATGTCGCTACTTATAACAAAAATAAATCAATAAACTTTATTCTCCCTGCAAATAATAAAGATACTAGAGTCTGAACCCCAGCGGGCCTGGGCCGGGTGGGTGTCGTTGTATCTCAAATCTGATAGAGTCCCTGAGCAGGCCTGGGTGAAGCTGCAAAGGGACAGGAAGCCAGTGCATCGAGGAAGAGCTTGGGGCTCAGATGACCAACCTCGGTAATTGTGGCCCGGCATGCGTGTGCTTCCGAAGTTGGATGCACTTGCAGGACACTGGACCAAGGAACAGGGCAGCTTCCAAGAGCATTTGCTTCCTGTGAAAATCACAGCTTGTGAAACTTCCCCCAGTTGCTGGAGTGATAGGTTGTGTAATTTCAGAGAACCTAAAATAAGTTTCAGGTCTCCTGCCAAGCTTCCCTGTACTAACGTGACCTTGCCCCTGATACACTTGGATCTCTTGCAAGAGGCAGTGGTCACTGGGAATTTCCTGTGATTGATGGGCAAGGTCTCCTTAAGCACTTTTCCTTTAATCTTGCTGGAACATCCTCAGGAATGGGGTCCCCTCTACTGGATCGGATGCAAGAGAGTTGACGTTAAGAGGAGCGCCTTATGATGCCACATTTGTTGATTGAGTCATGGGTCACCCAATGGCCATAAACAGGCATGACTTGGTGCTGGATCTAAAAGACCTGGGGCCTGGCTGACTCCCACAGCTGCCTTGTCTTCCCCCTCCTGCCGGCTGGCTGTCCTGCTGTATTGGAATCTGCCGCCCTGCCCCAGTTGTCGAGGGATCTACTCAGTTTTGTGGCACCGGTCCCTGTGTGTGAAAGAGGATGCTGCTTCCTATCCCAGTACCCAGTGGGCAGGGCCCTGAAATGCTGTTCCCTCCTCAGCACGCCTCACGTGGGTCTTAATTCAGCCTCTGCCATACGGTTTGTCCTCAGGCTCTGAGAGGCCCGAGTTTCCCTGGAGGTGCAGAGTCAAGGTCGCCTGGCAAAGCGAGGCCCATAGGAGAAATTTCCCACTGCCACTGGAAGTAAGAGGTTCCTGCCCGCCCAGTGTTCAGGACTGCAGTGCCTGGCACTTAGTGCCCAGGGGATGTCAGGTGTTGTTTAGAATAAAAATCTTTCGCCCTATTAAGGGTCTCTCCAAAACTAACACGAGAAGACCCTTACTCTGCCTTCTTGCTGTCACGTTATTTCAATTCCCTAACACCCTCTGTCCTTGCAGACTTAGAGTGGAAGATAATTTATGTTGGCTCAGCTGAGAGTGAGGAGTTTGACCAAATCCTAGACTCAGTGCTGGTTGGCCCCATTCCAGCAGGGAGACACATGTTCATCTTTCAGGTAAGAAAGGAGGCCTTAGGCTTTCATACCTAGAAACATCCTCTTCTACCAAAAACACACTGTGGTATAGTGGTCTAAAGTTCAGATTCAAATTCTCACTCTGCTCTTAAGAACTGACCTCTCAATGGTACTTCAAACACCTCTCTTTCCTCCATCTCTGTGTCATGACTGTCACCATGAACCACTGATTCACAGTTGATCCTCATTATTCACAGGAGTTACATTCTGTAAAGCTGCTGTGAACAGTGAATTAGTGAACACTGAACCATGGCCCCATAGGACATACAAAGCTAGGTTCCTGCATGTCACATTTTTGTCAACCAGTCAACACATAACCTTGTTTTATGTGTGTTTAAATACCTCAATTGATATTGTTGATTCATTAACATTGAATTCAGAGCTGACGGTGCTAAGGCTCAGTATGCGTTTTCCCTAGGCCGATGCTCCCAACCCATCCCTCATCCCTGAGAGCGACGCCATTGGTGTGACCGTGGTCCTCATCACCTGCACCTACCATGGGCAGGAGTTCATTCGTGTGGGCTACTACGTCAACAATGAGTACCTCGACCCCGAGTTGCGGGAGAACCCACCCCCAAAGCCAGACTTCTCTCAGGTGGGGTCGATCGCCACTCCCTGCTCTATATCATCTGGCTCCTTTGTATCTGGGGGAGTTGAGTCACTGGATTGATTCAGGAGCCAAGGTCACTTACAGTTTTCAAGTAGTGCTCAGAGAGAGAGGTCTTTGTTTTCAGAAGCATGCCTTGCAGAATTCAGAGTAGATAGGTTCTGGCCCTCAATCAGGGTGCACAGGCATTCCCTGGAGTCCCACACATACTCTTGGTGATGGAATAAGCAAGGTCTGCTCTTCATGGGTCTGGGATGGGAGATGAGGGTGCCCTGGGTTTGTGGGAGTAATGATAGGGCATGCTGACAGTTGACATTTCTCTTCTATCCCAGCTCCAACGGAACATCTTGGCCTCGAATCCCCGAGTGACCCGTTTCCACATCAACTGGGACAACAACACGGACAGGCTGGAGACCATAGAGAACCAGGACCCTGCCCTAAGCTGCAGCCTCCCCATCAACTGTACCCCTGTCAAGGGCTTGGGGCTCCCTGGCTGCATCCCTGGACTCCTCCCCGAGAACTCCATGGACTGCATCTAACTGAGGTCTTAACCGGGGGACTCCAGGCCCTACCTGGGCCCAGCTAGGACTATGGCCAGTCTCCCAACACATCTGGAGGGGGCATCTGAAAGACTTTGGGGCCATCAATTATATTCAGGCCTATCAAACTTATCCCTGAGGAAAGAATGGACCTCAGGTCTCTCTCAACCTCAGCTCAGAAAGATTATCTCACCTTTACTGCCCAGGCCTATAAAAAGCAGGTAGTTTAAGTTAATTCTCTAACTTGCGTCCTTTCTCTTCCACACACAAGCCAATATGTCACCACGCTCCCATAGAAATGCCATTGAACCAGAGCTCTTCCCACAGACCTCCCTGGCCTTCCTTGAGGCTTTCTTGGTCCATGGTCCCAGCCCTGCAGAGCTAAAGGCTCTGTCATTCCCCATCCCAAACATTTGAGTAGATCCACCCAGCTTTCTGGAGCCACAAGAAATCTGAGTTAGAAGGTAGACTCGGACACAATTTCTGTCCTTTCCCCAGAACAATTTTTAGGTCTTTTCAATCCAGCAGCCCCTGGAAAACTCTGTTCACAAAAGTGTGATCAGCTGGATGCTGAGGAATGATGGTTGATTCTCCTCTCAGTCACAACCACCTTCTTGTTACCTCCTCATTGGATCTGGATTTCCCTGGAGGCTGCCACTGTGGGAGCAGCCGACCAGGCCCTGTTTTGACATCAGGGCCTCTGGCTGCTTTTGCCTTCTGCTAAGACCTCATGTTCCCACAGGCTGCAGAGTGATTACAGGCATGGGAAACGGTAGGGGCCCTGAAACCACCTTCCCCTGCCATACTCTGCCACGTGCCCCGTCCCTTTGCTGCTTCGTGGATGCTGTTGAGTGTTAAAAGGTTTTTGTATTAAATGTGTTTGGTTGATCTAAAAATGCATTTCATCTCTATTGATTGTTTCTGCTTTTGTCTTAGATGAAACAGAGGTAGCTTTGTCCGTCTTTCCTTGGAACATGGGGTGGAGGGAGGTCCCTGGCCAATAGGTTGACTGCCTCTTGTCTCCTTGCTCCACTTCTTGCCCTAGTCCTAAATGGTTGTATATTTGTAATCCAGACTGGGATTTGGAAAGGGGTTTTTATTTGTTTAAGCTTAAGCAATGCAGCTGTTGTAGAGCATAACCAGTGGTGGTTTTTTTCAGACATTGACCTTGACCCACAGGAAGAAACTAACATCGTACTCCAAGGACACAGCAACACTTTTATTAACTTTTACTTAACCTTTCTTTGTAACCCCACAGCCAGACAGCTGGTGAGCCATTTCCCCATAATTCCCATAAGAGCCCAACTCTTCCCTTCCTGAGACTGTAGTTGACTTAGGAAAATGGGTGTAGACAGCTGCTGGGTAGAGTGCAGGTGGTACAAACTTAGAGCAGTGAGTTGGCTGGCTTGCCGACTTATGACCTCCTAAACCCCTCCAAGTTAGGAGAGCTGGCTCATCAGTCCCCTGCCCCTCTGACCACTTCCTTTTTGGGTTTTCCTCGGCTTCAGTGGCTTTCAACTGGGGGCAATTTTGCTCATCAAAATTGGGGCACATTTAGCAATGTTGAGATGGTTTTGGTTGTCACATCTGGTGGAGGATAAAGAGGTCCCATTGGCATCCAGTAGGTAGAGAAACTGGGAATGCAGCTAAACTGGGGTGGGGGTGGGAGGTTTGCTATAGTGTACAAGACAATCCTCCCAGCAAAGAATGATCAGGCTCCAAAAGTCAGTAGTGTGGCAGTGAGGAACACTGACGGTATACCGGTCTACAGATGAGAAGAGCAGCATCTTGCTAAGTCCTGGAAGGCAGATTCCCTCTGCATTGCCCGGACAGAATTCCCAGGCTGTCGCTGCCCCAGATACCTCATCTGTAAAATGGGAATGATAATGCTTCCTGCATGGCAGGGCTTGGTGAGAAGTAATGTATTCAACGAGTGGCACGAGCCCAGTGTGGGCGCCCAGCAACGGGATGGACACTGAGGGCTCCCTCTCAATCGCCCCTTGCTCCCCAGGACCAGCATCCTCCAGGTGCCCCAGCCCCACGCTGGGGCCTGCTGCAGCTAGCCTTCGCTGGGCCTTATGAATGACGAAGGCTAGAGGCCCGGCGACCTCTGACCCGTGGCGCCACTCCCCTCCCCCGCTGGCAGGTGGACAGTGACTGCGCCGGGGGAGGGGAAGGGACCGTGGAGCCAACCCTGGCTGGCCCGCGGCCGCTGCCGCACTGAGCGGAGGCGGGGGACTGCGGCGTGCACGGGGCCGGGCAGGCGCCCGCCTGGACCGCCTCCTGATTTTCCAAGCGCGGCGCAGCCATCCGCCAGCCTCGGCCGCCCCGCCCCGCCCCGCCCCGCCTCGCAGCCCCGACTGCAAGCTGCGCCTCCGCCCCGCCCTCTCACCCCGGGATTGACACTGAATGTTGTGCGGGGGACGGGCCGGATCGCACGCCTCGGCCAATTGGCGGCCGCCCTGGGCGAACCTGGGGCCTTGACGCTGACCGCAGCCAATAGGCGCCTCCCGAGCGCGCCAGTGGCCGGGCATCCGCGGTGCGCGTCACGGAGCTGGGACCTATCGTGGCGCTGGTGGGTCGCAGAGAGCCAATAGGCGGCAGCCTGGCGCCGTCAGTCAGGGCGGCCTGGGCCAATGAGCGCAGGCTGCGGGAGCGTCACAGACAGACAGTAGCAGCGGACTTGGGCTGAGGTTCCCGTGCGGGCGGGCGCGGGGAGACGCGGGAATCAGGGGCTTGGCGGGGGTCGCGGCGCCGCAGCCAGCGCAGCAACCCAAGGGGCCGCCGCCGCCGCCGCCGCCCAGCGCGCTCCGGGGCCGCCGGCCGCCGCCAGCACCCGCCGCGCCGCAGCTCCGGGTCCGGCCCCGGCCGCCGCCGCCGCCGCCGCCGCCGCGATGGGCAACGCCGCCGCCGCCAAGAAGGGCAGCGAGCAGGAGAGTGGTGAGTGCCCAGGCCATGACCTCAATTCCGGACCCACGCTGTCAGCCCCCGCCTTGTGCATCACCGCCTGGCCCCTCCCCCCCCCATTTCTTTTTGCTTACTCCCAGCGCCCCCTCCCCCTGCCTGCCCAAGGTTAGGGCCCAGGGCCCGCAGAAGCCCTCTCGCAGGGGCCCCTTTGCCAAAGGCCGCCCTCCACTGCAAAAACGGCGCCCCCCCCCACCCAGCTGTCACTGCCAACCATGGCACGCATGACCGCTGGGGCCCCACATGGGGCCCTGTCGCTACCCCATTCCTTATTTTCCTGGACCCTCTCCCCATATTCTAATACCCTCACTTCCTCACTCACCTCTCCCATTGATGGGCCTCACCAACCAGACCCTAACCCAGGCTTCTGCCAGTCTTGGGAGTGCTGTGGGGTCTGCCTCCATCCCGTAGGGACTTTGGCCACTTGGTGACCACACCCCTCCCTCCTCCAGCCCCCGCCATCTTTCTCTTGCCCTTTCCTTCTTCACCTTACCAGAGCCCCCCCCCCCCCTCCAAACACACCGTGCCCACTCGAGCTTTTCCCAGAGCCACCTCCAGCATTGTTTTTTCCCTTCTGTGCCACTTGGCATGGGGGGCAGGATCATTCTGGGTCCCTCTGCCCCTCTCTCATCCCGTCACTCTGCTTCTCTGCTTGTGTTCTCTCCTCCCAAGTGTCTGTCCCTGGCTGGGGTAGCAGACTGTGTATGAACCTAGAGGACTGCCTCAGTGTGTTCAAAGCCAAGTTTGAGTCGGCCTTGCTGGGTTTGTTTCTTCCCCCCTCCCCGGTTGGGGTTAGGAGATGGTAGCAGAGCCTCTTCCCCATCTCCTGCTGGGTGGTGAGCTCTGGGCTCCTTAGAGGGGCCCCCCCCCATAAGAAATGGTCGTTTCACAACTGAGGTTCCGTCATTCACCCAGTCCCCTGGGCTTCTTCACCCGCTCCTGGCTCGGGATGAAAAGTGGGGGGTGAAGCGTGCCTGAGTTTAACAGGGCTCATTCAGCCTGGGCTGGGATGGTGAGGAAGGGGACTCAGGGGGTGGCCGTCGGAGAGAGTAACGGGTGACATCTAATGACTCGCTTTGCCAAGGGGCAGATTCTGATCATTGCAGGGCTCAGCCAGAAAGAAGCTGGTTCTCCCCTCCGCTCACCCTACAAAATGTGTTGGCCTGTTACAGCCAAGCACAGAAAGAGATTCTGTATCTGCTTTCAGCAATGGTTCTCAGTCCCCCTTCCTCAGTTCCTCCAGTTGGTAGATTGTCATCATTCCAGGCCTAAAGCTGGACCTCCGCTAGGATCCACTTCCCGTTACCCAGAAATAGTCAGAGCTGAAAAGCAAGGCCTCGTCCAAATATGCCTTTCCCAGTTACTGGCCTCAAACTCCAGTGTCTGGCTGCCCTGACTCCCCCCTTCCAGAAAGACCTGCTAGGAAAACCAAGGAACTTTCATGTTCACATGGCAGAACTGAGTTGCTGAGCAGCCGTGGGGAGGACTGACATGTCCCCGATGGGCGGGGGATATGGTGGCAAGTGCCTGTAGCTGAGCACTTGATGACAGAGGAGCAGGTGGGTAGTGACCAAAAAAAAAAATCTGGGCATGAGCCTGGAGGGGACTGGGCACCCAGGGAGGGGCTGGCCCCCAGCAGGTGAGGCCTGGGAGGTAGAAGGTAGAAGCAGGCAGCTATATATTGCAGCGGCTGGGTTGAAAGTTGGGGAGATGACCTAGTCCTGGAAAACTTTCAAGGGATATCAAACACATGCAGTGTGTGGGGGGAGGGAGGGGGGGGAGAGCTGTACGGGGAAAAGGATCAGAGGCTCCGGAAGGAACCACTAATTCTCTCAGAGCGCAGGGCGGGCATCCAGGAACGGGCCATTGCAGTGAGACAGGGCCGCTATTTACTGGGTATCTAGGATATGCCCAGCTCAATGGTTCCCATAGATCTGTCCACTCGAGTGGTTTTCAGAACGGGCTGTTTTCTGAATTTTCTAAGTGACTCTGAGTTTGACTTAGATGACGTCACAGAGGCAGGATTCCCGTTTAGATCTGTCTACCAACCAACTCCCAGGACCCCAGAATTTCCTAACCTGGACATCCTCAAATTACCTCCCGGATTTTTATTCTATTCACTTACATTTTCTTAATTTTAAAATAATGAAAATGTTGACTTACTTTTACGTTCAGGCATAAACTTTGATCCATTCTAAAAGCAGTAATATAAATGAAATGATGGGATTACTGTGCCAGTTATATTCTTTCCTGCTACCCATTGAAATACAGTGTGACTAGAATAGCGAAACACCCCTAAAATCATTTCATGCCCTGCCAGGGGACCCGTGTCAGACATTGGGAAATGCTATAAGCTGTACTTCCTTCCAGAGACTCGCAGAGATTCTCAGAGAAAGAAATAGGATAAGGAAGGAAACCCCGCTTTGCTTGGAACTCTGACTCTGAAAGGATGGAGTTAGTCAAAATTGGCCCTCTTGTAGCTAGGCTGGGGGAGGGTGGGAGTTAGGGGCAGTAGCCAGGCCAGCCTGCAGGGGGCACCTGGATTTCATCTGCCAGCCGCCAGCCATACTGGGGTAAGGAGAATGCCCAAGCCTTAGTAGGCACTCCTTAGGCATCCTGCAGCCCCCCTGGTGCCAGGGCATGATAATGTCAGCCTGCTCCCAAGAGAGCAGGGATCTACCTACAGCAAGCCCTGGAGTGGGCTGGATGGGGTGGGGTAGGGGCAATCTGTACCCAAAGATGCCAAAGCCATTGTTAGGGGCCTGGACAAGATACTTAAGAGGGCAGAGAGAGAAAAAACCTAGCGCCCGGCTAAGGGCAGAGAAAAAACATAGCGCCCGGCTCTGAGCGAGCTGGAGAAAGACAGAGAGCAGTGGCCCCAAGAGGCTCGCAGGATAGGCAGCCAAGTGGGGCTCAGGCCTTGGCTGGCACTGGCCTGAAGCACCCCTGGGAGCTGGCCCATGGGGGGAGAGGGAGGGCTGGTGAGAGGGAACCCATACCCACGCATTCCAGGCCCTGGGGAATATCAGATCCAGGCTCTGAGAGTGAAAAGTGCCCCCACGAAGTTCCTGAACGGGAAGAATTGCTGCCTTCTAACATCCTACGGAAGTACAAGAGGGTCAAACAACTGTGTATTGGCAGTTGTACGGGTGCCTAAGAAGGTCTTGCCAAAGTAGCTCTTTGCCTTAACCCAATCTGGTCTACAGAAACATGAGGGTCCTCTCTACCCCTCCCCTGCCGGTACTGGCCCAGGTGTGGTTCCTCCTCCTGCCCCCGCCCCCCCAACACGCACACACAGCTCCCTGGCTCCCCCTATAGGCAGGTATCTAGGAATGGGCAGCCAAGCTGGTGCAGCAGGTCTCTTGAGCCTTCTCAGCCACCATAGTTCCGGTGCCCTGAGAGGAAGACTGAGTGATGGCTTCCAACATCAACGATGGTGAGACTAAACCCTGTCGCTATAGCAACTCGCCGGGCACCCTGCCCCTGGAGTCAGAGAGGGGCTGCAGTAGGGTTTGGGGAGCAGGCAGAGAGGAGAAGGCTGTGGACGCCTGGTTGGCCCTGGGACCCCCTCCCTTACAGCCCTGGGCTGGGGGCCTGGAGGACAGCAGGGGGATTGATAGCCCTGTTAGACAAGGGAGTGTGGTCTACCCAGAGCAGGGGCCCAGCTCAGAGCAGGGCAATGGGATAGACTCGCCCAGTATTGGGGTTCAACTCAGAATGGCGGTTGGTCCAGCTCAGTGATGGAGTCCAGGTCAGAATGGGGGGATGTTAAGATGGAGGCCAGGTCAGATGGCCCAGTACAGAATGGGGAGCCATCAGACTGTGCAGTGGTCCTGCCTAGTGTTGGGGTCCAGCTCAGACGAGGGGATCACTCAGTCCAGAACAGAGGTCCATTTCGGAATGGGGGTGGAGTAGTCCGTGTTGGGGTCCAGCTCAGACTGGAGGAATGCCCGGAGCAGGGGTCCCAGCCCGGACGTGGCGTCCCTGCCCCAGAATTCCCGGGGCAGCCAGGTTTTGGTGGCCAGAGGGGACGGAGATTTGTCTGGGCGGTCTGAGCCTGGGCTCCTGCTTCCTGCGGTAGGCCTGGGTGTTTTGAAGGGTGTCTGGGGTTCTCTTTACGAGCCCAAATCGAATCCAGACTAGGATGGAGGCTGCAGGGCACACCCTACCCTCCTTCACCCCCTACTCCCTTGGAAGGCATTTCACAAGTCTGCCGCCCCCCGGGTCTCCCTCCTCTGCCACGGCCAGCCGTCTGAAGGGCCCCGGGTGCCGGGCACTCGGGGACAAGCTGCCGCTGGCCACCCACTTCTCCTGGGATCTGGAAAGGAGGAAGATGGTCACGGCAGCCTCCCCCTCCCCCGCCGCTGGGTTTAGCCTTTGTTTCCGGTGTGGGCTTTCATGGCCTAGAGCAGAGCCAAGCACAGGGCAAGGTTTGACAGGGCCCAAGGACATCCCCGGATGCCATTCCACTCTCTGCCCCTGCGGAGGAACCAGGGGAAGCCTGGGGTACCCATTTCTCTTGGGGCTCCAGGATTTGGAGAGGTGATAGGGTGGCTCTTACACCCCCTTCCCTCCTCCTCAAATACACCCAACCCTCCGGTCTTTATCTTCAGCTGCTCTTCCTGCTCATTAATGGAGCCCTGGGGCCTCTCTGGCCCCCAAGGAGCCCCCGGCTGCTGCCTGGGCCTAAGCCCTTAACTCCTTCTCCACTGCCCCGGGCACATGAGGTACCATCCTCCGGGCGGTCCGCCCACCTGGGGAAGGCAGGCAGGGTCTGGCATCCTGGGAGCAGTGAAGTCCCTAGAATGGGAAGTTCACTGTAGTGCCCCACACCCGGGGCAGGAAGGCCAGCCAGGAGGGACATCCAGAGAGAATCTTCCCACTGCCTCCTGCCAAGGAAGGCCTTAGCCAGGAGCAGGTACCTTTAAGTGCTTCCCTAGCAACCAGCTCCTCCTCCAGCGTTCCCCAAGGCCCTCCCAAGGAAACCAGCTCAGAAGCTCCGTATGCTCCTGGTTTCCCTGGTTCCCGGGTAGCCTGGGATGAATCTGGGTTCAGGCACCGACCAGGGTGGGGACTCAGAGACCACCTTCCAGCTATGGCTACAGCTGTTCCTCTGGGCCCACCTGACCATTCGTCTCCTGAGCTACCTGCACCGTGCCCTCTGGGCACCTAAGCCTCAGCCAGCACCCTGAGTCTCCCTGGGCAGGGGCAGGCGGGCCCCAGATCACCCCATCCCACTCCACCCCCATTGCACCCTCTGCTGGAGGAGGCAGGAAGCAGAGGTGAGTACAGGGGCTCCTGGCTGGGGATACCCCTACCTACCATTACTCCTCTTTATCTGCCTGTTCCTCCTGGCACTACCCCTCCCCCGTCCCCAAATCGGCAAGCCAGTGGCACCAGAGGGCACAGAGAAGGGCTGTGCCAGGACCAAGGCACCCTGTGGAGCCTCTCGGTGGGGTACCCAAGTCAGAAAAGCAGGACATGGCAATTTTAGGGAGGGCTGAGAGCGAAAGGAGAGGTGGGACCGGGCATTCTAGATTCCTCACAAGCCCGCTTCTCTCTGCCTTCCTGGGTGAAGGTAGAGTTGCCAAAGGGTACCATCTCCCCCACCTTCGTTCAGAAATCAGTGTGTGCATTGGAGGTGTCCGAGGAAGGCAGTGTGTGTCAGAAAAGATCCTGCTAGTGTCAGCATTGGCTGTGGTGCTGTCCCCAGATCCAGAGAGGTCTCTCAGACAGTTGGTGGCCCAGCCAGGCACCAGCCTAGAACTCCTGACCATCCCTTGCCTTCCCTCACTCTGCCCGGTCATTCTGTGTAAGGCTTCTCCGGCCAGCGATCTCTTCTCCATCGGCTACTCCTGCAGCCCCCTGGAGGTCCTTCTCTCCGAATGCTGAGGGAGAGCCTGGAGAATAATGGGGGAGTGGTGGCTACCGAGGCTGGGTGGGACTCCTGGGGCATGTGGGTGGGACACACAAATGACGGGCAAGGCCAAAGTACAAGAGTGCAGGCCCCCTCAGGGCGGCACCTTGAGCCTCAGGAACATCAGAGGCCGAGGACAGGTCTGTCAGTGGACCACCCTAGTGCACTATGACCTGCCGGGAGGGAAGCAGTTAATTTCCTGAGCACTGGGGTCTGGCAGGCAACCTAAGGCCCAGTCAGGTAATAGCAACTCTGAGCCGTCGGGGTAGGACTTAAGTATAGAAAGTATTTAGCTCAGAGCTGGCACAATAGAATGCTTGACCCTGGGGGCAGTCTCTAGGACAGGTCTGTCATGTACAAATCTGTCAGGCCACACATTTTAGATTTGAGTGCTCGAAGCATCCTCTGTATTTTATACCTTAATTATAAAAAATACTTGAAAGCAAAATTAATAATCAACAGTTATATGTAATGAACCTCATACAGGTCACTGTCCAACCCCATTGCCCTAGATTAACTCATTCAATCCTCACAACTACTGTACCAGGTCATTACTATTATTATCTCCGTTTTACAGATGAGGAAAACTGAGGCCCAGAGAGGTAAGATCAGTTGCCTAAGGTCACACAGTTTAGCAGAACCGGGCTGGGTTCTGAACTTAACCTCACTTCCAGAGTCCTGGCCCTTAATGATTTGCTGGGCTGCCTCACGGCGTTGGCGAGAATGACTCTTTTGAAGCCCCAGTTTCCTAGTGTTAAATGGGGAGAAGAATAAAAGGAAACGTAGTGAGTAACCAGGTTTGATAGTGGAGACAAAACAGCAGGCCCAGGGTCAGCCCGCTGGGAAGTCTTCAGTATTCGCTGCGTGGTGATATTCTTGGGGTGCTAAGGGGCCTCTGGGGAGCCGGCATCGAGCAAGGCCTCCCTTGAACCAGCTCTGGAGCCAAGGCCCCTGAATTGGCAAAGGCAGGAGCAGGGCAACAGCTGAGCCCCCCAAGGGCGCTTGCTACTCGAGCCCCAGAGGCTTCCACCCCCGACCGGCCTCCCCAGAGAAGGGGCCTGAGGAACAGCCAAATCCTGAGGCTATAAATACTTCGGCTGGCGTCCTCCCTGGCCCTCCCTGGAATGCCGGTCAGAACTGGGACAAGTGGGGGTGGGCTGGCCTGGGTACTGCCCTTTGTCCCCCCTGAGAGTGAACCCCATTTTGGAGAACTGAGGCTGGATCCCACCTCTCTGTAGTAGAGGGGACCCAGGCCCCAGCCCAGATCAGGCCCCTCCCAAGCTGCCCTCAGACTCAGCCGGGGCACCCAAAGGCCCTGGTGGGAAAAAAGATCAGAGTGATTAAAACAGCTGCACCCCACTTTCCACAAATGGGCATCTCCCAGGAACGCCCTGGGCCTGCCCCGGTGAGATGGGGGTGTCCAGCTAACTCTCCTTTCTCTTCCTTCCAGTGAAAGAGTTCTTAGCCAAAGCCAAAGAAGATTTCCTTAAAAATGGGAAAGTCCTGATCAGGTAAGCCTCCCCCACACACACATGCTATGTACAGAGGGGTGAGCTAATAGCCTCCGTCTCCCAGCTTCACCCCTGTGTCATGGCTAGGATTTAGGACCCTGTGGAGGATGCCTGGACACCCTCGGAGGCTCCTAGACAGAGGCACCTGGCTGCCCACTGCCAGGCTCCCTCATCCTACCACCTCCTACAACTGGTGGCCCCTGCCCCCCACACAGCTGCCAGCAGCTCCTGGGCCCCAGGCCAGGGCCAGATCCGGCCTCTGCCACTCGCCTGTAGGAATGTGCTCGCCGCCATCTTTTCTGCCCCCTGTCCTCACCCCATCACTCTCCCTGTTCCCCAGGGCCCCCTCTGCTGGTGGAAGATAGGATGCCCCAGATCTTGGCCCAGCAGGCCACAGGGAAGAGGGTCCCTGACTCTCTCAACCTCTCCATCCACAGAACACAGCCAATTTGGATCAGTTTGAACGGATCAAGACCCTCGGCACAGGCTCCTTCGGGCGGGTGATGCTGGTGAAACACAAGGAGACTGGGAACCACTTCGCCATGAAGATCCTGGACAAACAAAAGGTGAGCTCCTCTCTGCCCGGCGGCCAGGTTTCACCTGCCACCCGGAGTGCTCTTCCCATCCGTCCGCTCACCGGCTGCTTCTTGAGCCCCCATCATGTGCCAGACCTGAAGGCCAGAAAGGCACATGCAGTTCCCCTCCCGGCCAAACACCGGGGGAAATCAGGCGCTGGGAACGGCTCAGACACCGAGCCTGTGTTCCCGGTAGCCGGAGGTCTCCCTGGGGGAGGTGCCGTTTACCCAGACCCGCTTTCTGTGAACAGTTTTGACACCCTCATCATGCCAGGCATTGCTCTGAAGCACTGCTGCCCAGGAGAAATGTCATATAAGCCACGTGTGATTTTAAGTTTTCTAGAAGCCCCATTAACTAGAAGAAACAGGTGGGATGCATTTTAATAATATGTTGTAATTAAGCCAGTATATTTACATTATAATCTCAATGTATGTAACCAATGTAAAATATCATTAATGAGGCATTTTACATTTTTTTCGTAGCATGTCTTTGAATTCCAGGATGCATATTACACTTACAGCATATCTCCATCATGATGTTAAATTTTTAAAGGAAAGATAAAAAAGTAGAGAAGTTGAAAAAGCAGATTGGCATAGCCCAAGTTATTGCAGACAGACTTGAAAGATACCTAGTAACTGTGTCAAGTGGCAGTTTTTGAATTTTTCACTTTAGATATTTATCACTCTAAACTCAGTTCCCCAGTCTCCCAGCCACATTAAAGCGCTCAGCAGCCATATATGGCTTGTGTGGATGGTATTGGGTAGTGTGGGTATAGACTCAAAGGAAACAGCTGTGAGCAAAGCAAAAAGGCCCCGGACAGGGATTGAGAGCTGGCTGGACAGCCGGGCTGCCCGTGTGGGACACACCAGCTGGCCTGTGACCTTAGACAAGTCATCGCCCCTCGCTGGGCTTCCAAGCCTGTGTGTTCACAGCACACACCCCTCCGGGCTTCAGGCGCTGTGCTCGAAGGGCCTGCTGGAGGTAGCTGAGGGCCGGGGAGAAGTTAGCTTGGGGTTTAAGCATGTGTGTGAGAGTGCTCTACATGCAGAGACGTTTTTTGTAAACCCCCTACTCCCTTGGCACGACTCTTGCTTGTCTTTCCGTGGTCAGCGCTGCTGCCCCTTCCTCCAAGAAGCCTTCTCTGACTACCCCCACCCCAGACTTGACCTCGCGCCTCATCTGGGCATCCACAAGCCCTGGGCTTCCCCCGTCACAGCTCTGATCCCTCTGCGCCGAAAAGCCCGGTGACTCCGCGTGGGGACAGGCAGCCTCAGCCTCCTTATTGTGTCCTCAGCAGCCCAACCAGTGTTCCACAGGCTGCACACCCTCACAGAAACCAGCCTGGGGGCGCGGGCCCTCTCACACCTCCTCCTCTCCGCACCCCTCCTGCTCCTAGGTGGTGAAGCTGAAACAGATCGAGCACACCCTGAATGAGAAGCGCATCCTGCAGGCTGTCAACTTTCCATTCCTCGTCAAGCTTGAGTTTTCCTTCAAGGTGGGTCCCAACTACCGGGGAACAGAGGGAGCAGAGAGGGAAGCCATGCTGGAGGCTTGGGACGATCAGTGATGAGGAAAGGAGGATCAGCCTGGGATGCTGTTACACTCAAGTTCAGCTCCTAGGTCTGTCGACTTGATGACCTTGTGTGGTCATGTCACTCGACCTGGATGACATCCCTCAAAATCACCGCTTTGTTTATAAAAACCTAACACGTGGCCTGGGTTCAAATCCCAGCTCGGCACCGCCTTTCCTGTGGGACCCTGTCAAGGGCCTTCACTTGAGGCTCAGTTTCCTCATCCTCAGGTTTCCATGACAGTTCCACACACATCATGAGCACCCTGTGTGAGCTGTTTTGGGTGCCATCCTAAGCCGGACTTTGAGCCTTGTGCTTGGTGTCATGTTCTCCTGCTGCATCTTGAAATTCATAGTCATTGTTTTAGTAAGGAGACACACTTTTTTTGGCAGGGGGTGGGGCACAGATTCTGTAGCCTATCCTGGTTCCATTTTGTGATAAAAACAAAAAAAACAAAACAAAAAAAAAATGTAGCCCAAGAGCCTTGCTCAGGACCATCACAGACTGGGAAGTCCCTCTCCAGCTCAGGCACCTGTAGCCAGCC